>NC_048219.1:25427712-25727712 GCF_002007445.2 Ailuropoda melanoleuca
TTTGATTTGATTTCCTTTCCACTAAAATGACTGTTCTGAACTCTGACCTTAATCCGGGGTGGTTAGAGCAGCTGGAAGCACTTTCTTGACTATCTATCTATCTTCACATTTTATATTCCATATAGGCTCAGAGAAATTCTAAGTCCGAGTGCAGTTTTTAAACATTGCTAACATTAACTATTCCTAATATCAGTGAGGTTAATTAAACATAATTGAGTGCCAGCCCTAGCATTCCCAACTCTGTACTGACCCTGGAGTCAGTTCTGTCAGCTTGTAGAGCTCAGACATGAGAACAGCACAGCAAAAGCCGTCAACGTGAAAGATGAATGTTCCAGAGATCAAGAGTATTGAGCAACACTGAGTCAATTCCAGGGACCAGCTGCTTATAGACAGAACTGTGTTTGGGAGTTCAAAGGTGTAATATATTGTTGATTTCATACACACACACACACACACACACACACACACACAGATGTACTCAGGCAGTAACACTGTGAATTCCATCATCATATGATTTCTCTCAAATATACGTGTATGTGTCTGTGTGTGTGTGTGTCTGTATATATTTCTAACTCGCAAATTTCATCGTGTCACTTGTCTGCCAAAATATCCTCTGTCGCTCCCTAACATCTCCACCATAAAATCTAAAGTCTTAGCAAAGCTCTGTCCCTGAATGTGTCAGGATCTTGTACGCTGCTGAGCCTTTGGGCATACCCGTTTCCTTTCCCCCCAAAAGCCTTCTCATTGCCTATGCATCCTTCAGGTCTCGGGTCAAATGTCACCCTCACCTGGCAGCCTTCCCTGGCTTCCCCACAATGCCACAATGACACTTGCTGCTGTGTACTGGCTTTCCTCCCACTGAGCCACCAGATGGGAGGGAAACAAATTCACCAATCTGTGGGAGAGGTGGCAGGGTCTGGGTGGAGAGAGAATGGGAGAAGAAATGTGCAAAACCCTACTGAAAACTTAAGTCCTGTAGAGTCATCAATTATAAGTGTGACTGAATGTATCTCATCCTTGATGTTGGTTTTGGTTTTAAGAACCAAGAACCACCTTTGGATTAGGAGACCCAAGGATTAGGAGAGCTTCTAAGGAAGGAGAGGTTTTCTGACAGAAGAAAACTTTCCCCTGACTGCCCTCTTGTGGAGGTGCTGAAAGAGTCTAGAGATGATCGCTAAAAACTTAAACCTTGTTCTCCAGGTTGAGAGAGTGATATATTCTAGACTGTCCATTGTTCTTTAGTCAAGCTGCCATTTGTAGATAATTACAGATTGTTAAAGAATTAGAGTATGGCAAGTCATGCCCCAAAACGAATTCAGTTTGCCTCTGGTGAATCAGGGGGTTCTTGAGAAACGTCAGAATGTCCAGAGAAGGCTATGAACAGCACATGGGGCAAGGTCATGCATGGTTAAGAGAGGTCTCTGGCAGGTGAGTGCTAGACCACAGCAGCCTTCGCTTGCATGTCTAGAGCAATATTAAGAACACTTTTAGTTCTGTTTCTCTTGCCATGTCCAAGAATCACCTGATTAGCTATGTTAAAATGCTGATTTCTGAGCCTCTCTCAACCAGATTCTGATTCTGTGGATCTGGGCTGGAGCCCAGGAATATACATTTTAATAAGCCCCCTCAGGGTGACTCTAATGGACGTGACCCACACACATCTTGCGGGGTGGATGGGTTTTATAGAGCCATTTACACACTTTTCCATGACTAGGCAACTTTCTGTAGGAGTCATGATTTTAGATACTCTGAACCATTGTCCCTTGATAGCACTCTTTTTATGCCCTGATTTTTGGCTTGAAGCACATGGTCTTCATTTCTGTACATGGGATTGCTAGTTAGAATTAGCATTTGACCTCTAACTTTGGAACAGACTTTCTCCTTTCCCCCCTCCCTGTCTTTCTTTGTACCCATCTACCCGTCTATCTGACTGGACCTATGTGCCTTTGTACCTACTGACTCATATTTATTGATCGTATTTCTGTGTGGTGTGCTTGGTGAACCAGCATGAACCACAGGAAAATCCAGCCTTTGAGACAGGGTTTCCCCTAGGATTCTGACATTTTTGATGGGTAAAGGTGAAATGTACTGTCCAGGAACTAACCTCCCCTAAGAATAATACCACCTGCCATTTCTTGAGCGCTTAAGAGGTACCAAGTACTCTACAGGTCTTCTTAAGTACATCATTACTAACCCAGAAGAGGGTAGTTCACAGGTGAGGAAACCAGAAACTTAAAGAGATTATCTAACCACTCAAGTCTTCTAGAGTCTTGGAGGTTGAACTATAACTTGAATCCAGGTATGTCCAATCCCAAAGCTCCCTGCTTCCTTTCTCTTGACGAACTTGTATCGCTGGCTACCCACAAATGGGCACCAAAGCTCATCAGCCTTTTCTAGGTCTACCAGTCAGTTTTGCTCTTATTAGACATAGAATTTTAGGGGGAAACTCCATTTTCTTTTTCTTTCTTTTTTTTTTTTTTTAAGATTTTATTTGTCTGAGAGAGAGAAAGAGAGCACAAGTAGGGGGAGCATCAGGGTTNCTTGAGCGCCTATGAGGTACCAAGTACTCTACAGGTCTTCTTAAGTACATCATTACTAACCCAGAAGAGGGTAGTTCACAGGTGAGGAAACCAGAAACTTAAAGAGATTATGTAACCACTCAAGTCTTCTAGAGTCTTGGAGGTTGAACTATAACTTGAATCCAGGTATGTCCAATCCCAAAGCTCCCTGCTTCCTTTCTCTCGACGAACTTGTATCGCTGGCTACCCACAAATGGGCACCAAAGCTCATCAGCCTTTTCTAGGTCTACCAGTCAGTTTTGTTCTTATTAAACATAGAATTTTAGGGGGAAACTCCATTTTCTTTTTCTTTCTTTCTTTTTTTTTTTTTTTAAGATTTTATTTATTTGAGAGAGAGAAAGAGAGCACAAGTAGGGGGAGCATCAGGGTCCCCACTGAGCAAGGAGCCCAGTGCACCCTGGGATCATGACCTGAGCCAAAGGCAGACCTTAACCGACTGAGCCACACAGGCATCCCAGGAAACTCCATTTTCAGGAAAGTTAGCAAAACAAGAATTTCTCGAGGGCATTAGCTACTAACATCTTTCCAGTTTCTGGGAAATCTAAAAATCAGTTGTGTTGAAGCAAAAGGAAGAATGCTTGCTGTGATTTTTTTTTTTTAAAGGTTTCTGGAAGTTGTTTTAGGACCAAACTGGGCAGCCATGTATCTTAATTTTGTATTTTGTATCGAGCCCACAGCATTGTTGACACTCCTAAAAGGTCAATAACAACTTGTTTGATATTTCAAGTTAATTGTGAGTCTCTGCATGTTTGCATAGCTGAACCTTTATTGCTAAAGGTCCCTTATAAATGTTGCATTGCCCTCAATGTTTGGGGCTGCCTTGAACGCCTTGTATGCCAATGAAAATGCATTTGTTGCAGTGGAAAGGCATTTGATTTAACACAGTATAGTTCATTTTCCTTTAGCTATCAGAACGTTTTAAAAAATAAAGTTTGTATTTTTCTGATTATGAATTATGTTTGAATGTTAAAAATTAGGAAAATATAAAATGGTATAAAGAAGAGAAATCACTCATGATCCTCTTATCCAAGAGTAATGGTAGTAATAATAAAAAATGCTTTTTAAATCAGGGATGCTTACCATGTGTCAGCTCACTGTTGTGAGGTGACATAATTCTAATTTTACGATTTGGTAACTAAGACTTGGAAAGGTTAAATATCTATCCTCCTAAGTGGTAGGTAGTGAAGCCTGGATATAACATTCGGGTCTTTTTCTAGTTCCAAAGCCAGTACGCTTTTTGTGCTTCTCCCACATAACCACTGTTAACATTCTAGTATGTTTCTTCCAAGTCTTTTTTTATGAGTATTTTTTCATGGCTGAGATCATACTGTGAAGATAATTTTCGACCCTCCCGTTTTCACTTAACATAATGGCATAAGCATTTTCCTTATATGATATGGCTCTGCCTTTCTATCTCACTTGCTCTCGTACCACCTTTCACCTTGCATATCACACTCCAGTCACACTGTCCTTCTGTCTCTTCCAGGAACAAGCCAAGAGTGTTCTTGCCTTGGGACATTTGCGCTTGCCTGGCTCCACAGCTCTTGTCTCAGTCCTCAAATGATTCTTTTTTTTTCTCAGCCTTTAGGCCCCAAGTTAAATGTGTAGGCTTCCCCTGAATGTTTGTCTCAAGTAAGTCCTGTTCTCTTTCTTAGCCCCTTGTGGGTTTCCTTCATAGCACTTGTTACAACTTACCATTAGTTTATTTTATTTGCCTTTTCACTGTATCCTCGTGTCACCTTCATCTTTTTAGTCTAGCCTAGCATGGGCTTACATGTGATTCTATGCTGGACATTTTTGTATATAATATGCTTTATTATTATGGTAGTTTTCATGGTAGTTCAGCTACTGGGTCAAACTATAGGAACATTTTTAAGGCACTTGCTTCATATTACTGCAAAAATTTCATCCCAGGCGCCTGGGTGGCTCCATCGGTTAAGTGTCTGACTCTTGATTTCAACTCAAGTCATGACCTCAGGGTCATGAGACCAAACCCTGCATCAGGCTCCGCCCTGCAAGTGGAGCCTGCTTAAAATTCTCTCTCTCCCTCTCCCTCTTTCCCCAATAAAAAGGAAAAAAAAAATTTCATCCCAGCAGCCCAAGATGTATATAACTGCAAGCTCTGTATGAGGGTTGTACCTTTGCCAGTGTGATCAGTTTAAAAAGTCTTAGCTAAGTATATATCCATGAAACCATCACCTCTATAAAGTGGTTTAAAAATAAAAAAATAAGTAAGGTAAAATAGACCGAAAAAAACCAGCTTTAGCTATTTTAATAAGTGACTCAAATGATGCCCACACATTGTAGGTGCTCAGGACATTTTTGTTGAATGAATAGAGGAATCTCATTTGATAAGGGGATGATATAAGGTTGCATTTAGCCAGAGTGCCAAGAACATGCGAATCCTTTTCTGGACTCCTTTTCCTGTGAGGTCACAGAGAAACGTAAGTGCAGAGAACAAGCAGAAGGGCACAGATGAGCTCCATTTGCAGTCCTTGTAACCTGGGCTGGACCTTGCAAAGAATTCCTTTCGTGGGCCTAGATGTGACCAGAGCCTAAAAATGGGGTTGCCCCTTGTCCCTTTTCCCCATCTGCATTGGAATGGTGAGGAAAATCCTGTTCAGAGCAAAGGAAGACTATTTGCCCTATCATTGCTGGTCTAGACCTGCCCACATGCCATTTCATTTTCATCTCCTTGACAGATGAGATACCATTTTTATTCAAATATATCAAATTAACAAAGCCTTTAAAAATTGATATTTAATGCATGGCATGATTAAAGCTTTACCTTGAGATCATGGTCCAAAAAAAAGCTCTCGAACCTGACTAGATTTATTCCCACACCCGTCTTCCTTAAGTGGACAGTGAAGAGGGAGACAAATACTGAGACCTCCCCTTATCAGTGTTGTTTTAATGTACACATTTTTTAAAACTAGTTGTGAGGTTAGGTATTTTCCATACTTGCTAACCAGTTGCAAGTCCTCTTTTGGATAACTGTTCATGAGTTTTGCCTGAGTCCATACTGACGTCTTTTCTAATTTATGTGAGTGCTTTAAAAAGCAGTAGTCCTTTTTTATACCTGTGCTAAATATTTTTCCAGCTCATCTTCTTTATAATTTTTATTGTCTTAGACTTAACGGAGGTTTTGAATTTACATGTCATCAAGTGTATCAATAATTTTCCTTGTTAATTACTTTTAAGCTTAGGAAAGTCTAGGATTAGATAAATGGTTATTTTTTTCTTATTTTACAGTTTGATAAGCATGCCTTGTTTAGAAGGTGCTTTTTAATTGTATAAAGGAACACTGAAATTGAGTTGTAAATAACTTGTTCTGTAGTACCTTCCCTAAAATTGGTGTGAACTTTTTTCCAATTTGGTTTTGAAAAAATAGATTTCAAAATTAGGTGTAACTAGATAAGCTTTAAAGATGTTTCTTTGTTTAGTTCCTTGGAATCATTCAGCTTTTTTTTTTCATGCTCTCCCTTCTATCTCCTGGAATAGTACGCAGAGGAACTCTTTAGCATACTAATATAATAAGGATGCTTTTTATGGCTTAAGAGATCTTGGGAATCCTTGGGAAATTGTTCGGTGACTCTCTGCAATGGAATTAATGTTTTTAAGCCAGAAGCCTGAATTCTATATAAGAGATACATTTTCAGAGCTCTTCTTGCTGTGAGCTCTCCCAACCCCTCCCTCCTGCCGGCCATCCTGGGAGTGGTGCATCCCCCCCATAATTGGATTTTGGCCGGTGTTCCTTTGTTGTTTGGTGTTCAGGGAAGGGAGGGTGTGTATTATATTCCCGAAGGAATGGGGTCTGCAGTGTCAGTGCATTGTCTCAGGGGTTCTGCAGATCCAAGGCCAGTCCTTCATTCTCGGTCCCTCAAGTCACTTCTTGCCTCGGCTGTTCTTCAGCTAAAGGGAAAGATTCCCAAATGTTACTGATTGTTCTTATCTATTTTTCCAAAGGGAGAATGTTAGTACCAAGGAAAAGGGTGGGTGTGAAGGGGCAATCAATTATCTTATGGGCTTAAAACTAAACAAAATGAAAAAACTAAATAGATGAAGGATATTTATTTTATCATCCATTATTTTCCTTTTATAGACCCCTTTGGAGCAGGGGATTCTTTTTCTAATCACTGTACTGATTTGGATCCTCAAAACAACTGACCAGAAATGGCATTCTGAAACATGGTTTATTTTAAATTAATGTGTTTTCTTGTTTAAACCAGCTTGGTATAATGAGGAAACAGAGGCACAGAAAGGGCTGGGGACTTAACCAAGGTGGCATAGCTAGTTAGTTACAGAATAAAGATGCTTGGTGTTCATGCTTTCATTCCAGTACTTTCCATTGTCTCTTTTCTTACAATCTCCAGAGAAATACATTTTAGAACTTTGGTTATGAACAGCAAACAGCATACATCTTCTGGATTGCATTTTTAAAAAATCTTAGCTAAAATAATCCATTGAGGGGGACCCCTGGTGGCTCAGTTGGTAGAGCATGCCACGTTTAATCTCAGGGTCATGAGTTCGAGCCCCATGTTGGGTATAGAAATTACTTAATAAAAAAATTTTTTTGCATAACCCATTGAGGATAAATATATTTTTATTTTTGTGAATTTCACCTTAGTGATGTGACTTAAACTGTAACCACCTGAAGTAGACACTGAACTTTCTGTATGAAAGTTGCTATGGTCTGAATTGTGTCCCTCCAAAATCTGTAGTTGAAGTCTAATCCTCCAATGTGACTTTATTTGGAGATAGAGCTTTTAGGAGGTAATTAAGGTTAAATGAGCTCACGGCGGGGGGGGGGGGGGGGGGGGGGGGGGGGCGTCATAGTTCAGTAGGATTGGTTGGCCTTGTAAGAGAATGAGAGATCTTTCTCTCTCCCGTGTGAGCCCAAAGCTAACACAAGGTTATCACACCTGCAAGCCAGGAAGAGCATCCTCTTCAGAACCCATGGCACCCTGATCTTGGACTTACAGCCTCCAGAACTGTGAGAAAATACATTTCTGTTGTTTAAGCCATGCAGTCTGTGGTATTTTGTTATGGCAATACAAGCTGACGGAAGCAAAAGTTTTATTGTCATTAAATTTTGGTTCCTAGACTCAGTACACTCAGATCTTTGATACTCTGGACATCTTTTGTATGATTGTGAGCACTTTAGGGCACTTGCTCTACTTGTAGGAAATAGCTTACTGTTGACTGGAAATATCCTCGCTCACAGCTTGAGCTGGTGGATGGAAGTTGGCCTGTCCTCTGCTGAACCAGGAATAAAGGATGCATTAGCATTGTGATGTCACTGCAGCCAGAGGTCTTTGCTGGGCTGGGAACTCAGTTCTTGGCTCCTGAAATCACTTAATTAAAAGCAAATGCACATAATACCTGAACAGCATTACTGTACTGGTTTTGTCTTCCCTGCCCTGCTGAGTTATTCATTAACATTTGTGTAAAACATCTGAATCATAGAATCCTTTTAAGAGGTCATCCAGCTCATCCTTTTCTCTGTAGACCAACTCTTCCACAAGCATCTCTAACAAAATTCTGAGCCTCTCATCTTCCCCACTGCAGAGTCAGTGCCCTTGCATTGATAGATTCAGCTGATGTCAGAATTGGAAACAAATATTTAACAATGCAACCTTGGACAAAGTATGAGATCTAAAAATGTACAGCCTTGTGCCTCATAAAGTTCTTGAAATAAGAGAAAGCCACCCGCTGGTCTTTATGTCTTAACTGGACAGTAATGCTACTTCCATAATGTTAGCCACCAAATGTCCTCCACCTCCCAGGATGGTCAGGCTCCTTAGATCACTCAGGACACTAGAAACCAGGAAACAAGAAAGGACACCCACCCACATAGCCAGCCAGTCCCTCTTACACCCTCCCACAGACCCTGTTCTCCAAATGTTAGAGAGTAGAATAATCAGTTAAACCTTGGTGACTGTCAGGGATACTTCAGATCCATTCAGATGACTGTGTTTGGCTCCTACTCAGAGTTGGCAGTTACTCTGTAAAGTAGGCTGGGTGCAGCCAGAGCCCCATTTCACGGCTGATGATGCTGATCCAAAGCAAGTCTTGAGGGTTCCATGGCAAAGGAATGGAGCAGCTCTGTTACTATAAACCACACTAAAAATTAAGCAGCTCCTCAAGGATTATCTGGCACACTGCCAGGCACCGGGATAAAGGGGAGAATCAGACATGGTCCCTGCCTGGCCTTGCAGAACTCTTAATGTAGTGGGAAAGAAAGCCCCATAAACTGATCATTACAGAGGGAAAAGCACTCCAGTGTTGGAAAGGAAGCAGAGGAGGCTGTGAGGTCAGAGAGGAGGACACCTAACGCAGATTCTTAAAAACTGGTCAGCTTCAGTTAAAGAGAGAAGATCGTAACTTTGAAAGATTTTCCTTTTGATTCTAAGGTGATCTCCATAGCTTCTAACGCGATTAAAAAAACAACAACAAACCGACCTAAACTTTTGATGTATGTTGGCTTTCCTGTATTTTACGGACTTTATTAGACATAGGGACATGCATTTTTAAATCTCATACTTTGTCCAAGGTTGCACTGTTAAATATTTGTTTCCAATTTTGACATCAGCTTGATCTATCAGAGCAAGGACACCAGCTCTGCAGTGGAGATGAGAGGCTTAAATTTTCAAACTTTTTGAAACTTTGATTTAATTTCAACGTTCTCTCCAGGGTTGGCTTTTAAAAAACATCTTTCTTTCATACCTCTCTTGTAGTTAGAATGGGCTGCAGGGGTGCATTTTCTCACCAGATACCACCAGGGATGGAAAAGTTGAGGCCAGGTACAGGAGAACACAGCTGTTTGCTTCTGCCACCTGCAGAAGAGCAGCCAGATTGGGAAACCCAATGTCCAAGGGACATTGTTTGTTTTAAGAGTCATGAAAACACCTGGCATTTGGGGTCCTAATATGGAAAGCATAACAACAGGGATTCTAGGGTTGGTGTTTGGGGATCAGACAGACAGATGGAGGTTGTGAGAAGGTCTGTCCACAGAAGCCAATTGATAGGTTCTGGTGCTGAAGTCAGTGGGTAATGGCTGTGCCCAAGCATATAGGTTATCTATATCAACCTGCCCGAGTATCTCTTTCCTCCTGTTTAAAATGGTGATGATTCTATCTCATAGGGTTATTACAAGAGATCAATGAAATTTACATGCATAAGTAGGCTGGTCCTTGTGAACATGCAGCCTTCCCCACCTCTCCTTCCTTCCCACACCCTCTTCCCATGCATTCCTGCACTACTCCTTAACACTTTTCAGGAGCTAATAGTACATAGAGCTATACTATACATATATTCTATACAAGTGTGCCACTAAGGCTTCTAAGAGAGATGGTGATACAGGAATACCTAAGACACTTAGTCTGGTATTGCCACTTAAAAAAATTGGATGAATGGTCTCTGTGTCAGAATATGAATTATTAAAGCAAGCAGCCCTCAAATCTCAGCAGCTTAATTGAGGAAGGTACTTTTCACTCATCACAGTTCAAATGGGTCTACAGGAGGCTGTAACCCACATGGTCGTTCATGGCCCCAGGCCCCTGCCATCTAGTGGTTCTGCTCTCCTTTCAGGCCTTAGAGTTCAGCTTTATACCCTCTGTATCTACTGAGTAGGCAAGGGAAGAAAGAGAAGATGGAGCATCATACAGAAGTTGTTGAGGGGCCAGGCTTGGAAGGATGTGCATCACTTCCATCCACATTCCAATGGCCATAACTCAGTTACTTAGCCCCACTGTAGTCTAGCCAGCTGGCCAGGCAGAAGAGGAGACAGGATTTGGGGGACACATGGCAGTCCCTGCCCTCTGACCAGAGCTAACCCCCAAATGGGCAAATTATTAGAAAAGTAGTGAATGAACTCCCTTTCACTGAAACTATGTGAGCAGAGTCTGATGACCCCTTGTTTGGAATGTCCTGCTGGGGTGGGGTGGAATGGGACACGCTCAAGCTAGAATACAGAGGACATTTCTCTCCCTGAGATTCTCTGATTCAGTAAAGCAGCAGAGAATTGGAGCTGATTTACCCAGCCGAATTTCCGGTGCCTTAAACTGAGTTCTTGGAGTAGAAATAGAACATTGAATTTCATTTCATAAATTGTTCTTCCAGCTTGACGTATTGGAGATTTATAGCACGCACACTCACACCTGGCTACCCGCCACCTTCTGCCATTGCAGATACGCTTACAGGAAACCGTAAGTGGATCTGCTTTTGATGCTGGCAGCATCTTACTAAAATGCTTTTGCTGGCATCATGGAACAGGAGCAGAATTCAGCTGGGACCAATAATGAGGCTATTTAGAAAGTTCTTTCCTCCACCCCCTGACAAGGCAGATGTGGTAGGGATTTTTCCACTCCCATTCTGTCGATGGTGGCCGAAATTAGTTCAAGGCCATCAAAGATGTTTAGACCTTGAGAGTTGAAACCCCAGACCCATAAAGAGGACAAATTCTCTTTCTCCTATCTAGCAAGAGAAAAAGAAACTCACCCCAGAGACTCCTAGCACAGAGATTTGTCCCCTAATTTGTCCTATTAGCAGACCTAGAAAAAGCACAGCCGTGTGTCAGTTTAGAAGGAAAGAAGTATTGGTCTAAATTAAAAATATCTCCAGATAACATTACTGTGGCTAATGCTTTTATCCCCCCTGAAATCATGGTATTTTGAAACAACATTTTATTCTAAACATTTTCACTTCTTTCATCTCATTTAAAACTCCCAGTCATTGTTGTGTGAGGTGGGGATTTCATGCTTCATCGCAATTTAACAGATAAGACTAATTGAGGTCCAGAGAGATTAAGTGACTTCACTTAAGATTAAGTGACTACGGGATTGGTACCCAAATGTCTATAGTTCCAAACTCTTTTACTAGACCACATGAGATTATATCAGCTGATTTTTTTTTTTTTTTTTTTTGGTGGGGAGGAGGAAGCACTCCAGCTCATAACTGAGTCCATCTGTATGTTGATCCCTTCATCTCTATGTCTGTCCACAACTCTGTACCAAGCATTGTGCTTGAGATACAAAGATGAATGAGGGTCTTTCCCTTCAACAAGTTCGTAGCTTAGTAAGGGAGATAGACCTATAGATAAATAAATGATGGATACAGTTAAGTGTATATGGACAGAGTACAGTGGGTATATACGTGGGGAAGGAACAGGGTTGGATACACAGTGAAAGCATGGTCAGTTTTTCCTAGAAAGTTTAGGGATGCTATCACAAAGGAGGCTACATTTGAGCTGAATCTTAATGACCATCAGATATACAGGGGGTATAGGGGCATCCCAGGTCAGGCACCAGCTTGGGCAAAAGCATAGAAGCTTGAGAGAATGTGGCCCTTGTAAGATATTGTGGCACATTTGGGGATGGCTTTGGAGAGTGGTGAACCCCAAGGGGCAGGCTGGCAGCACTGCTGGGCTAAAGTGAAGGATGATGATCTTTAATACTTGCGCTCACCCTCATTTCTGGGCTCATGGTGACATCCCCAGTCTCAAAACTTAGGGAATGTTTTGAGTGTGATCCACACAGTGTATCTAGTCCTTGATTATATACTGTCTTGTCTTGTTCCATCTCTGTTCTCACAAATAAACCTGGCCTCCCAAGTCTGATTTTAAATGCTCAAAGATCCTGAACCATATCACATTCTTGCCACATCGCCATCCCAGTTCTAAGAACAGTAAATTGTGGGTGTTGAGAAATTGCTTGGTGTTTTAAAAATGTTCAGAAATTAAGCAGTGAGCTCAAGGGAATATTAGCAGGCTGTGACATTGTGAGAAGGAAAGCATGTGGCCTTCACTTCAGTTGGGTAACCCAGTACTGTGTCAGTCCTGGGTCAGTCAGACATAGATGAAGGAGGGTTGTTGCCCTCAAAGAGCTCACAGTGTTGAGTGGAAGGTAGACATGGAAGGCAGCCATTGCAATTCCATGAGGAATGGAGTAATCTGGAGAACAAGTTCTATGAGAAGTCAAATAAGAAACTGCTAATTCCGCCTGGGGAGATTTGGGAAGCTTTATTGTCTGCTGTCAGTTCAATGTAAAGTCTCAAGGCAGAGGGTTTATGTGCCTTATTTAATGTTGAATTTTTGGGGTCCAGCACATAGTAGGTTCTCAGTAAATATTTGCTGAATGAATTTGTGGGAATTAATACTTGAACTTTATTTTGAAGGATGAGTAGGTGTTCAGTAAGCCGAAGAAGGAAGGTATCATGTTGCAGACAGAGAGAATAGCTCATTCAAAGATACGTACATAAGTGTGCATTTTTATTTACCTGAGTTATTTCCCTAAATATAATTCCAGAGGGTATTCTTGCAGATTATGGAATCAATAGGATTTCTGGTTTGCTTGGACAGTGCTGGTTTATGCCTGTTGTTTTGGTGTAATTATTAGTAGTGTCTCCTTGCACTCTCCAAAGTATGTGGATTTGACCAAAAGAAGGAGGGGGTCCCTTCTCTCAAGCATCAGGCAAGAAAAGTGGTTGATGTGGAAAGACCCACTACCAAATTTCAGGAGCACTAATTCAGTGTTATTCAGCAGATATTTATTGAATTTGATTCTATTCTGGATACTCTAGAGACCCCTAAGGAAGAACAGGACATGGTTTCTCCTTGGCCTTTATTTTAAGGTGATGATTTTACATATCCTTTCTTGCTCGTAGTTGGTTGTGAAAATAGCACAGTAAACAGTCTGTGAATGTTTGCTGAATGATTACAATGAGTCAGTGTATATTTAACCTCTCTCTGTCCTCATTAGTTGTTCTCATCTGTCAATGAAGGGATAATGGTAATAGTACCTACCTTATAGATGATTGTGATGTTAAGTGAGTTAATACATGTAAAGAGCTAATACTAGCACCTGACATAGTAAGTGCTCAGTCGATAGTAGTTGAGTGAAACCACTTCGCAAATTGAAGAGAGCTACCTGTAGCTCTCTGCAGCTTAAAAATGAGAAAAGCAACTATTTGGAAGCTTTGTTTAGGGAAAGTTGCATTTGTTAATCTAAGATCCATCATTTATTATGAATCATATATGTGCCCCACCCTTTAAGGAGCTCAAGCTTAGGAGGAGAAACAGACATGCAAAAGAAAACTATGAGCTTATATACATTTGTGTCATGAACTTATATACATTTGTCATGAAACAATGTCCTATTAGCTTGTAGAGTTAGAGAGAGGTCTGCTGGGTGAATTTCATTGGAAATCTCAGCAGAAGAGGGATGAACATTAATTAATATTTTTTTAAAGATTTTATTTATTTATTTGACAGAGATAGAGACAGCCAGCGAGAGAGGGAACACAAGCAGGGGGAGTGGGAGAGGAAGAAGCAGGCTCATAGCGGAGGAGCCTGATGTGGGGCTCGATCCCATAACGCCGGGATCACGCCCTGAGCCGAAGGCAGACGCTTAACCGCTGTGCCACCCAGGCGCCCCCGAACATTAATTAATATTAATCAAGGAAGCAGTGTGGTTAGATTGGAATTTCAGAAAGGTCAGTGTGTCTGGCTAAAGGGGTTCAGTCAAAATTGGAGGTAAGGGTATGTCAATGATAATAATCCAGGAGAGAGATACAGACACTTGAATCAAGTGAGTAGCCCTGGGTATAGTTTTCCTATAGTCTTCCTAACTTTTCGTTAGGGAGACAGAATCTACACAACTACGTGATTGGCAGGACTCTTAAGCTTATAGCTCACTGTACTTGACTGGAGAGAGGTGTATCTCTCAAAATGAGATAAAGACACTCCAATATGTTCTAAGCCCTCTCTGGGTGTTTGTGAAACGTGTGCTGCTAACCTGGTGTGTCCCCACTGTTAATTGTTGAACTTTGTGTTTGTGTAATTGAAGAATGATTGGGACATAGAATGACTGTGGAGCTTTAAGGTAGGTAGAAGGTAGGAGAGGCGTGAGCACAGCTATCATTATCCTGTGTGTGCGAGAAGCTGCAGAAACTGAGGCAATGCACTTAGAATTTTGGATAGCAATTACCAAATGCTTTGAATTAGACGTACGAGATGAGGAGGCGTGGGCCTAAGGTGCTAACATTCGTACTGGAACCCAAGTGTTTGATTCCCAATTCACTTTTTTCCCACTGCAGTATAAACTAGACTAGCCTAGGTTGGTTTAGTGGGACCCACTCTTTTCCCAACAGGAGAACAGTATTATTTTATTTGTTTATATGTTAGGAGTTCTAATAGATTTTACTTAGATAAAAAGCACTTCCTGGAAAAAACAGTGAAAGTAATTCCTCTGGGATTACGAACTGGCTAAATAGCCTGCCACTCCCATAGTGCAGAGCTATTGACTCTCCTTTTAAACTAATCATATATATATCTGTATAGAAATAAAATGATATCATTTAATACACACAAACATATATACACACATTAAATATTAACTGTTATTGTTTATATAGGCAGTAACATTAGTTAAAGAATATTTAGGATACACTATTAATTCTCTTAGGCACTTGCACTTCCCAGAGTTCTTCCAGAGTCCTGGTTGCATAGAGTGTGGGAATGTGGGCCAGTGATGAATTCATACTCCGGGCTGCAGCATCAGCAGTATCCTCCTCTTTCCCATGGCTTCACATCAGACAGGGACTTACGGGAGTTCTCTGGGACTCTTACTTCTCCAGCTATGCAAGCACACTTTCAGTTTGCAAACTCTGACATTATAGCCACTAAATGAGGTTGCAGCCAGAGCATTGCCATCTCTAGTAGTAAAATAACAGTCTTTGTTGAAAGCTCAGGGCTTCAGCTTGATAGATTTGTCCTGCAGATCAACTTCTATTGTAGAGTTTCTGATTTTAGTCATTTGAGCATTTCCAGAGGGAGAAAGACCTTACTTTGGCAGAGACTTCTCACCCCCCCCCCAAAAAAAAAAAGTTCCGTGGAGGGGTAGATTCCAAAAGTTAAGTTTTTTGGAGTCATCTTTGGCATTTATCTATTTATTATTCATTTCTATGAGAAGCCATGTCTTAACCTGCCATGTGAATATGTTCATTTTACTTTAGCAGATATTTACTGAGCACCAACTACAAGACAACCAATGTGCTCAACTGGAGGAAAACAAAGCCAGATAAGAAGAGCAGCCCTGGCTCTGGTGTATCTTGAAAGCAGCTCAGGGAGACAGACCTGTAAACGACGGTGGTGGAGGCAGGAAGAAGCTACTAGAAAAGCTCGAATTACAAATCAGCCCATTTTGCTTAGTGAGGTTGAAGACTTGAAGGATGAGTGTGATTCTCCAGGGAGAGAAGGCATTTCAGACGGAGGAAACAGCAGGAACAAAGGCATGAGGTAGAAAGGACATGGGAGAATAGACTGGCATGTGTAGGGCTGTATATATGGAAGGGAATGTCCCAAAGGACTCAGGAAGCTTAAATGAAAACCAGATTGCAAAGAGCCTTGAATGCCATACTGAATAATTGGACTTGATATAAGCAGTGAGGATCGTGGAAGGGATTTTAGGCAGGAGTCACCTAATATTAAAAAATATTTAGCATCTTTAGTACTTAACGGCATGTACTACATGCTATAATACATACCACGCATGCGCTATCTCATTTAAGCCTCACAACCTCAGGCATTATTATTGTCCCCATTTGGAATATGATGACACTGAAGCTCAAAGAGAATCTTTGAACTTGATCAAGGTGCTGGTCAAAGCCATTGGTTTTAATGATGTTAACCAGCCATCTCTAGTTCTGTATTTTATTAAGATAACTTTGGTGACCAGACTGGATATTGGGGGAACATGATACTAACCTGGGTCTTCATTTGAGGCAGATTTTAAAATCCTCAAAAGCTTGACTTTCCCTTAGCCAGCATTCTAACACTGTAATGTCAGTTGAAAATCTGAGTTAACCTTACTGAAAATTTTGTTTGCTAATTACAAACCATTTATTTATAGACTCTGACATATTAGAGCTGGCAGGGACTTCAGAAATCACCTAGTTTCAGTTCTTATTTAATCAAAGAGATTCTGGTCCAAAGAGGAGAGTGATTTGCCCAAGGTCATAGAATTATTAGTGATAGAGATGGAACTGGCCTCGAGGTCTTCTCGCTCCTCCTCGTATGTTCCCTAGTGATTTAAAATGGATCTAACTTTCAAGAACAGGCATTGAGCACCTAGTGTGTATAGGGGTTGTTGCTCTAGGCATGTTCATCAGTAATACCTTCACACACGGAAACGTGTAAAACTTCAGAACATCAGGTGGACGGCACAGTTCACCTATCTAGTGATACCAAGTGAAAACATGTCTTTTCGCTGTCCACATCTTGGGATTGGCACAATAAATCAGCAGTGAAGATGTTCATTATTCTAAGCCCTTGTGGATTTTGTGCTCTGAGGTACCCATGTGCTAATAGATAATAAAGAACACATTTCAAGCAGAAGTTTATATATTATCTGAGTTACAAAACCTTTAAGATGACAAAAGAACCCCAACATTTTTAAGCAAGATTAAGGTTTTAATGATAGGCATAACATATATGATATGCACATTTTACATTCCTAAAGGTTTTTGAAGGCTAGCAAAACCTTTTGCAAGTACTCTCACTTCACTAACAATGTAAAAACAATTAAATGTGATGATTATTTGATTATCTCACGATCCATTTTATAGATAGTGAACTGAACAAGGTAAGTATTGAATAATAAAATCAGTAAGTACCAGTTTGGGGTAAAGTTGGAATTTCTTTTTATATTTTTCTTTGAACTGTCCACAGAACCTTAGGTCACGTGTAATAAATATAGTTTGTAAAACCCTGATGTAGGTTTTAAAAACTGTGATTTTACTTATTCACTCCTCTCAGTAAGGGAGCAAACTGAATAGCAAGGTCAATATCAATAACCTTTTTTAAAGAACTTAAGTGTAATTTCTATAATAACCTAGGATTAATGGTGACTTGATAAAATAAAAGTTATGTATTTGTGAATAATTTCAGAGTAGGACCAGCGCTTTTCTAGGGACTGAAATTTCGCAGGAGCCCAGCATCATTATAGTTACCACTTAATATCATAAAGGAAAGTTAGCATGAAATAGATATTTGTAGCCTACAAGGCTTTGGGGGTTGTAATGTTAAAACATCTGTTCAGAAACCTTACATTAAAAAAAATACTCATCTTCGTTAAAGATGTGATCCTTTTCAAGGAGGTGTTTTGAACTTGAAGCTGCCGTTGCTAAGGGGTTGCTAAGGGAAATGAGCTACTCAGCACTAATGTGTAACTTTACTCTTCTGCTTAAAAGTAGTTAAATCATTCCCCCAGCTTGAGTCAGAGAGGAGAACTAAAAAGGGTCAAGTGGAGAGTTGCCTCTTTCTGACAGGTATATAGCATGCCTCCCTTGTTTTTCACGGTTTTTCTTCATCTCCCACAGAGAAAGGAAGCAATCTTCCCAGGCATAAGAAGGGTGAAAAGGTAAACTAGACTGCTGTGCAGGGCAGGACTTATAATGAATGTAGACTGTCCCTGGCTAAAGCAGAAGGAAATACCCAACCCCTGAGAGAAATGCTTCTCTGATGACCAACCTCAGGAAAGGGCTTTTTATAATAACCCTGCATTAAGGGTGGCATGAGAAAGAAAGTTGTGTGTTAATGAATAAAGTACCAAACAACTGTGCCCTAAGCATTTGGTTCAAAAGTTTTTCTAAAATATTTGGAATCAATTATGTTCTTTTACTGAGTGCCCACTATGTTCTAGGTACTGACATTCTTCATGCTGGGATGATAAGGCAAATGACATACAATTTCTACCCTGCAAGCTCACAGTACGGTGTGAAGTAACAAAGAACTGTAATTCATCGAATACAATCTGTGATAGAATGGTTTGAAAATTGTTGAAGTTTAGAATTATGCTCAGAGTTGAATTTTTGATAAATAAAATTTGGAAAATATTTGGAAAGATTAATGTCGTGGGGTTTTAGTAGACAATTCCATCGGAGGATCAGACACTCTTTCCTCCACTTCCAAAAATGGAGGCACACACATCAAATAATACAGGCAAAAAGGTGACGCTTGTAATTCTCATAGGACCAAGATTCTATTGTCACCTAGTGGCGGAATACTGAAATTGCAAGCATAGGTAGGGGTTTTTTGTTCTTGGGTTTTGTTTCGTTTTTTATTGTTGTTGTTATAATCTCAGCAGATGTCGATGACATCACTTTTTTTTTTTAAGATTTACTTATTTATTTTAGAGAGAGAGAGAAAGCATGCACACGCGAGTGGGGGAGGAGCAGACGAGGGAGAGAGAGAATCTCAAGCAGACTCCCTGCTGAGCATGGATGCAGACGTAGGACTCTATCTCAGGACCCCAAGATCATGACCTGAGCTGAAATCAAGAGTCGGCTGCTCAACCGACTGAGCCACGCAGGTGCCCCATCAATGACATTATTTTGAATGTTAGTTTCTGAGTATAGAATAACATAGAGAATAAGATTTAAATATCTCTAGATCTACACTCTTCTATATAAGGTAGTGTTGTAGTGAAGAGTGTGAACTGAGGTTAGACATGTATAAATTTGCCTCTTACTAGCTGTGTGATCTTGAGCAAATTCTCTAATCTTTAGTTTCCCTATTGGAACTCTCAGAGTTATGAGATGAAATGAGATTTATAGGCAAAGTACCTAGTGTAATGTTGGACACATAATAGATGTGCAATAAATATTAATTCCTGCTCCTTTTATGAAAGTACTTACTGAATAAAAGGTCTGTTCTCCCACACTCCTCATATCATAATATTCCTCTATTTATAACTTTTAAAAAAATGGAAGAGGTTGGAATAGATTCAGAGGAAGCCTCAGAGGGTGTCTAACTAGAATGAGCTGGCTGCCACTATCCCCTTCCTGCCCTCTTCCCCCACCTTTGTTCTTATATGAAATATCTGGAATTTTCCTAGACAAATCCTATCATTCTTTAAGCCTAGTATTAGTTCCAGCTTCTTCCATGAAGCCTTCCCCCATCAATCCAGATGGCATCCTCACCATCAACTGTCCTTCAGTATTTCCTTTTGATACTATGCTTTTTATATTCCCTACACTATCAAGATTCATGCATAAGAAGGAAAGTTCCTTTACCAACCAGACTGTAAGTTCTTTGAAGGTGGGATCTATTACTTGTATTTCTTTTTATTCTTCACACTCAGAATTTAGCACTGAACTTTGCCTATTGGCTAAGTCCTAATCTGCAGGAGGCATTTTAATTGGAGCTGGAACAGACCATTCAGCCTTTCTTAGTTATTTTTCTGTTACTATTCTCTAATTGTTTTGAGAGTCTCTGAATTGTATTGTCCTCAAGATTCAATAGTCTTATAGCTAGGTACTAAGTCATACAGTTTTTCCCTGTTCTCCATATTAATAATAATAGGTACCATTTAGAGCACTGCCTCCACCAAGACTGTATCTGTTTTAATCCTGGCAACAAACCTTAAGGGAACTATTATTGTGCCCATTTTACAGATGAGGAAACTGAGGCTTAGGGAGCCAGCATATCTTTTCCCTTAAGATGGTGTTCAGCTCCCCCTAGTTAAATCACATGATTTAACTTGTGGGATAGTTTTTGAGGTGATGTTGGGATAATTTTTGAGGTGATGTTGACTGGAATTGTTGATCTTTATTCCTTCCTCATAAGTGCGTGTTGCCTGGAGCCAGGCTCTGTACTTGTAAGGGGCTAAGGACATAGAAGTTCATCCAACCAATGTTTTTCGAGCAACTGCTCTATGTATGTTTTGCCAGATATGGAAGATGTAGGGACTGAGGACTTAATCAGGTATGCATCCTACCCGCTAAGATTTTTTTGCTTTCCAGCTTTAATCCTTTGTGTCTCTCTCACTTCCAATGTATAGCCTGGTCATAATGATAGATTAAATGAAATACATTTTGAGGACATGCTTAGTTAGAAGCACATCACAAAGAAATCTCTTGGTCACTTTTAGATGAGAAAAAAATCTTTTTCTTTCTCTTCTAGTCTGTACCCATCTTCCTCATTCATTCAACAGATGTTTACTAAGCATATTCTTCTACGAAGTGATGGAGGGGAGATCTTACTTTTAGATGAGGAACACATCTTTCTAGAAGAATGCTTCGATATAACCTTTGTCACCACTATGATGTCATATGAGATTGTGCATGTCAAGTGCCTACTGTAGTGTTCAGTATACAATAGACTTTTCGTAAAAAATAGCAGTTTTTATTTTTACTTTGCTATAAGTCCTGTAATTTATTTTTTTCTCCTCCCTCTCCTTCTTTCCCCTTTATCTTTCCTTCCTTCTCCTCCTCCTTCTTCTACAAATTACCTTCCTTGCTTTTTACAATACTGTACATCTATTTTTTTATTTATAGTTACAAAATTATAAATGAGTCCAGAGGTTTTTTTTTTTTTTAACACTATATTGAGGGGTGCCTGGGTGGCTCAGTCGGTTAAGCATCTGCCTTTGGCTCAGGTCATGATTCCGGAGTCCTGGGATAGAGCCCTGCATTGTTGGGCTCCCTGCTCAACGGAGAGCCTGCTTCTCCCTCTCCCTTTGCCCTTCCTCTTCCCCCCCCACTTGTTCTCTCTCTCAAATAAATAAATAAAATCTTAACTAAAACTCTGTAATGAATTATTTTCAAAATTGTATTAATCTGGATAAACACTGTATCCTTTGATGGTATGGCTAGTCTGTATTTATCTGTTCAGTGGCCTTTGATTTGTAAAGATTTATATTTATACTAAGGTTTTTTTGTTTCTTTTTTTTTTTTTAATTTTTAGTGAAGCTTATGAACTGAAATGGGAAGGCCTCAAATCCCTTAATGCAGGGATCTTCAGAAATCTCCATGTGTTTGCACATTGACCCTGCTGGGTTTTCTTAGGCTATGATGAAGAATATAGCAGTGAAAAGTCCAGACAGGGACTCCACCTAAATTAGATTTTTTTTTATAAATGTGTATTTACCTTTTTCAGAATTTTGTAAGTAAGGCAGTTTTCCTGTCCTTTAAATTTTCTTTCCCAGAAAGACATCCTAGTGCTTTAAGGGTATGGTCAAAGGCACTTTTGAAAAAAGTGTACATTGATTCTGGAAAGAAACCTTCTGCTTTCAGCTGCTATTCTAGTGTAAGGCTTAGGAGTATGGAAAGAAAACAGGAAGATCAAGTATGAATCAACCTGGAGGTTAGTTTACCTCCACTGGTGAACTCTTGGCAATTTAAGTGGACTAGACATCCATTTGTCACATTTTCCCACACAGTAGCATTCTTGTAGCTCTTTCCTGCAATCCATAGTAGATGAAACTATCAGGAAAGAGAAAAACATCATAGGGTCAGGTCATATATCTCTAAGAGAACCTCGACAGTGAATTCCTAATCCTTCCAGTAGACTCCGTGTCAGTCTGGTGCATCTTTCTTGCCTCTGTGGTATGTTTGCATTTTCCTATAAAATTTGATTTAATGTTTTTCATAGGAAAAAAAATGCAAAACCAACACCACAATTCGTTGAAGGTAAATAGGCTTTAAGTTTTATCTAAAACCCTTAAATGAGTATACCATTGTCTGGGCATACTGATTGTATTTTCTCTAAAGGAAGAAATGCCAGCAGTTTAGGTTTAGTTTTCAAGGGAAGAGGGAGAAGATAAAAAGAAATAGCACAACAGGAAAATGTCAGGTCATGGACACTGATGACGCTATTTAAATGGTGTGCCATAATCATATTAGGGCAGAGCACATGGAATTCCCGACTTCTGCATGACAGTGAAGAAGGGCCAGCAATTATCTGTGTGTGTGTGTGTGTGTGTGTGTGTGTGTGTGTGTGTGTGTCTGTTTGCTCTACCTTCCCACCCTATTTTGCTAATTCCATTGAGGGGCAAGAAGAGATAATCCAGACACCCAGAGCAGGAGGAAAAGGTCTGCAGCTGTGCTGGGAGGGACTGGTGTGAAGAGAGAGGCTCAGTCAGACTTGGAGTTTTGTGCTATTGCAAGTGAATGCTCTGGAACTGCCCTAATCGACTGAAAATGAGCCGGCTACGGTCATATGGAACAGGTCTGTTTAGCCACATCGCTGGGTAGCATGGCAGATGGTAGACCGTCAATGGGTGGTATTGATTGGCTGGATTTGCCTTAGGGTAACAAGACTATGGTCCTTAAAACCCTGCTTCATCTTATTTTCCTTTGTGCAGCTACGTACAGTTGTGGTTTTCTCTTCTCACTCCCCAAGCCCCCAGTATCTCCTTTTTTCCCTTTTCAAATCAAAAGCCTTTCTTGGTAATCAAAATAGAGAGGTTACCTTGAGATAAACACTCTTTAAATTATCACCAAGGCAAGAAAACTCGAGAATATTTTATTTACTAGGCTGATTACATTTTAATGTTTGAAGAAAGTGACATTTTTTAATTAGTGTTTAAGACATATGGTGAGTGTACAAATTAGCTTATTTCATACAACCAGAATTTGATGAGAGCAACTCCTCCTTCTCATTCCCCAGTTAAAAATTGTCACTTGAAACTTAAAATATGCGAGGAGGTTAAATGGTATTAAGTGATGCAGCCTTGACTTAAAGATGAAGGAGAGAGTCACTGTCATGTGTGGCTAAATATTGCCTGGACAGGCTGGAAAAATACTAGTATCGACATCTGTGTTTGCAAGAGGATGTGGAAGTTCCAGGGCTTTAATTTTGTCCAGCCAAGAAAACAAAATCCCAGGTATCTGTGTGTGTTGGTTTCTCTTTTAGATACGAGGGAATGTAGGATAGTCGATGCACGCTCTGTAATAAAATCCTCCTTAAAATCAGGCCATAGAACAATATAAGTGATGAGATTTATTTTTGTCCAGGTGGTTCTTTATCTTTGAACATCCACCCTCCATCACTTGGGGCTTTCAGCTTGGGACATTCTATTTATTCCTGGCACAGGAGCAGATTAATTGAAATAGAATTGTACAAAGGAGACACCAAGTTAGCTACATACCCAAAATAACATAGGACAGAAACGGTCCACTTTGAGGCAGATCTTAAGGAAAAAGAACAGGATCGGGGAGAGATATATGATTACTTTGCTATTGTGGTTGTTTATAGCTATTCGTGTAATTGTATTTTTAAAAGAGATGCGTAAGATTTTGTTTTTTGTGTTTTTTCAGTGTCTTTACTTTTAAAAAGCTGCTGGATTATTTCCTATCCTTAAAGACCTTATCAAATAAACCTAATGTTTTACTCAAAAGGAAAGTTGCACCCTTAAACTCTTGCCTCCATCTTGTATGGGCTTCGTCCACATATTTACTTTTGAATTGGGTTTTTATCACGTGAGTCAATATTTTTCTCTTTTTGCTGAAGGAAAATATTTCCATGGAGTTTTTGGTACCCTCCCCCCCCCCACCGCCTTGCTCTGTGTTGATTGGATTTTCCTTGTTCATCCTTTGCTGAATGAAACAAAGCGTGTTTGTGTTTCATTCTTCACAGTTCTTATTAGAATTGGTGATGGTGTTTTGTTTTGTTTCCTCGCTATAAGTCCGGAGAAGGAATTTTATTTATTTATTTTGACAAGATACAGAGAGATACAAGACTCGATGGCTGTTAGGATGCTGGCGTTTCTCGTGTCACATTCTACACCTAAAAGGGGAGAAAAAAACACCACCACAATCCTTTAAGATGGTTCATTTGAATCTGTGCACTCTACCCACCTGGTGGTTATATGGTGAACTGTTACTTTAAAGAGTAGTTTAAACACCAGCCATGTTTGGGGCAGGCTGCTCTTGCAAAGAGAGCAGTACATATAACAGGAGTCTACTGTGTGTGAGATAAGGGGAAAATTCAGCTCACTGACTAGAGGTTTTAATGTGCGAACTCTAGGGAAATAATATATTGACTGTTCCGTGGCGCGCAAGAAAATTGAAGAACCCTTTGCAGACGGAGTGCTTTGCAAAGGATTCTATCTGTTTCTCTTAAAACAAAATCTGTGGCAAGATGTTTGAAATCAGCAGGACGCTTAATGCTGCTTTGTTAAATAATGAGGTAATATTTTGTCACTTTTTTCTGGGCAGCATCTGTTTCCCCCCCCCCTTCATTTTTTCCCCCTATGTTTACGAAGGATTCTTTTTCTTTTTCTTTTTCTTTTTTCTTTCTTTCTTTCTTTCTTTTTTTTTTTCTTCTCATGGAAGTCAAGGAATACAGTTCACGCTTCCCTTTCTGTTCCTTCCTTTTGGTGCTTTTGGAGAATTTGGTTTGTGTTTTTTATTTGCAGTTTCAGCCGGCTGCTGTTTCCTAGCCCATTGTGCCACGTAAGGCTTCTCCACTGAGCGGAGTAGGTAGTTATTAACGCTGAATTGGCTTCTGGTACAGTCCATCTGGACTCTGTGTGGGAAAGCTGGCTGCCGGCGACTGATGCTGACATGTCCGCAACCTTTGGGATGTGTGCATGGTGGCAAGGGGCTGACTGATATGAGATTCCTTCTTTTAAGGGAAATTGTTATTAATGAGTCAAGAAACTGCTCATTTATGGTAAGAGGGAGACAGCGGCTCTAGCAGCCCCACAGCTCTGGGATATCATTTTTAGGTTGCCTTAGCTGCCTGAGTGAGACAAGTTTCTTTCTGTGGTGGTGGAGGATTGTGGCAGGAAAAAAAAAATCATGCATGACTGGGAGACTCGCCTGCCTGATTCTTGAGATAATATATTGAGAATCTGTTGCTTTACAAATGTCACACCACTGATGGAGCGGTCAGCCCCTCACTCTGAAAGATGAATGGTACTATTGGAAATGCAATAATAAGGTTGACTTTTCCCAACAATAGGATTCTGCCTTTGTCTTTAGAGAAAAGGCCTCTGAGGACATTTGTGCATTTGTTTGAGGATTCCGTTGAAAGACTTTAGAGTGGAGGTTTTTTGGAGAAGTGATCAATATACAAAGTGCATGGATTCTTTTAACCTCGCAAAACCAGCTAATTATTTATACTGTAATGTACAGTTCCTGTTTCAGAAGGGTGGCCAGAACATCTTTTGATATACCTAATGGTAATTAAGGACTCACTGAGTGTGCTGAGATTAGTATGGATGGGGGAGAATGGTTTTAAGAAATTCCGACTTTTCTAACCTCCAGAGAAATACAAAGTAAATATTTTGTTCTGGAGTGAGCTGCTTTCATTTGTGTGTCTGTCAGCATTGTGTTCATGGTTTTCTTTTCACAATATTTCGGTTTTGGGGAGATTGCACTCAGAGTTTCTGTCATTGATTTGGGGCACCTGTACCTGCCCTGTGTCTGGATGTTGAGCTCTTTAGAACCTTTAAGCTATGAATTCATCCCTAGAACACAGTTCAACAGATACTGTAGCACTATTGTGACTCGTAGGACTCTGTATATTTACTAGAGAAATTATTTTAAAAGTTTACTTAATTCAGTCTTGTTACACTTGAAGGGGTTATAGATTTAACATTTCTACTTTTCTATTTCATGGATTTTTATTTCTAACAGCTGAATGTATTTATATTCAAGTCTAATTTTCCATATAGTGTACCTAACACATACTGTTTTGTGGTGTATTTGTACTCTTAAAAACATGCATATCTGTGTTTATTTATGTGTGTGTTCGTGAAATAGTAGCTGGGAGAGAATAGTTCTAATTTTTTTAAATGTAAAGGTTATTTTCTTTCTAATAATTTTTCACAGACCTGTCTATTCTTGGACTTGAAGCCCAGAGTGTACCATGATTTTCGGTCTATATTTCTATTTTGCCCAGTCCCATCTCGCTGTCAACTCCAGCCAAAGATTTAAAATTATGTTGAATTATTTCTTTAGTAATATTTGTTACCTCTATGTATTCATTGAGGGACAAATTGACTAAATTATGAATTAAATAAATAGCGATAAGTTAGCTTTTTGGATAGAAGTAAAGCAAAAACTCCTCAGGTAAGCCACTTTAAAACCCAAACCAGAACAAATCACTATACTACTGAAGACTGGTATTGTAGAGGTTATGAAATGTATAACATAGGCATACAAACTGTACACATCACCACACACTTGCTAAATGTCTCTTTGCAAGTATTTTAAGAGGCCAAAGAAAAAAGACATCTTTTGAAGGAGAGAAGCAAAATCACGTGTTCAGTTCAGCCAGATGAGCACTGTGCACCGGTCATGAAATGATGCTGTTGTCAAAACCATGCTTTACCATTCTTTATAGCAGCGGGGAAAGCAAAGAGAGAACGTGTTTTAGTGCATTTTTAAAAATTCAGATCATGCCCCTATCCAAGTTGAGAAATAAATTCATTTAAATAAATCATTCATCATTCTCTGTTTTGAAAAGCTCAGACAGAAGGCAGAAAGGTAGAGGCTGACAGCTGCCCCCCCACCTCCCCCCAGCTTTTTTTCTTTTTTTGTTTTTAGGAAGCAGTTTTCTGAAGCAAACTTGTAGGAAACCAGTTCGCGGAGCAAACACAATCTCAAACTTGCTTTCTCTGGAAACGCTGGCCATGTTAGCTGCAGAAGGAGCATTACTTACTAGAAATCAGCAATATTAGGAAATAATAAAGTTAAAATGTAGATGTATTAGCACATTAAAGTGCTTTTGTTGTATCTTTAAGCCTAGAGGCAGATCATTAAATATGCATTTCGCTAGAAAGCAACTGTCGAGAAAGATAAGGTGGTTGAAAATATTCTATACTGGAAAAGCCCTCTGTCAAAGGGCTTTGGTGGTGCAGCCCTCAGGACAGGGGAAAGGGAGGACACTCCCACTATTAAGGTTTACAAGCGGCCGGCCGGTGACCTGCAGTTGTTACAGTACTTTTGAGCTAGGAGGAGGGAAAAGGTAAAAATACAAGTATGGCTGTTGTTGCTTCAGCCTGGCCTTAATTACCAGACACAAGAAGCAGTTCAGAAATCTGGTCTCTGTTGTTGTAGAGGTCACCAAATCATTAACATCGTCAATCTGGCAGTAGCTAATTTAAATAGCACCTGATGTTGCAACGCCTCCCTTCGTTTCCCCAGCCAATCAGATCCTGGCTTCGGCTGACAGATGGTCCCATAAATGGATGTAAAAAGGGGAAGCTTCGAGCCAATTTCAGCAAGGCTCTGTTCAGTTGTTCTTATCTACATCCTAGAATCGGGGGTTTCAGCTCACTGCTCCTTTTCTTTCTTTTTTTTTCTTTCTCTCCCCCCATCCCCTCCCCCCAAATAATTGATTTACTTTACAATCATCCGCACTGTGTTTTGTGGATCTTTAAATATATATAACAATAGTAGTCGTTTAAAATATATATCCTGAAACCTTTGCAAATTTTAAGAGAAGAGTCGAAGCTCTGCGAGACCCAATATTTGCCAATAAGAATGGTTATGGTAGGTATGACTAGATTTATAATCTGTTGTTTGTGTTGCTGGAGGGAAGAAAAGCATTTACACCTTGACCAGTCTTATGCTTGCACAAGAGTTTAGTTCTCTGCTGCTGTTTGGTTCCTACATTTACTATCTCTTTTGTGTAGAGAGTGCCGGTAGGTCCTTTTATTGAAAAGCAGTGGGGAAATAGATTGTCATTTTTAACAGGTCATTGTCAGTTTTCCCTTCAACATAAAGGAGGGGGGTGGTGTAGAGGGGAGGTGGGCTGAAATAATTGCTGATTTGTTGAAAGAGGTTATATTACATGAGACCATATTGGCAGAAAATGGTTTGGTTTTTTTTTTGGAAGGGAGAGGGGGTTTGTCTATGTGCCTGGGTTTTGTGGGGCTGGAGGTGGATGCAGCGGGGTTAGGAATCTCCATTTCCGTGCTGGAAATTTAAAGCTCGAGAGGCAGTTCCTGGATACTGAACGTTGAGATGGGCAGTTGTGTTTCGGGGGACTGCGCAGTCAAAACGGCAAAGAGAGTGATTTATTTGGGCTTCAGTAAATGCTGCATCTTGTATTTCAAAGAGTTTCCTGTCATGACCTCATAAAAAAGAGGAGGCGGCTTGTATGTGTAGCGGTGCCTGGCGTGTTGAGTTGTTGCTTCCTTCTCTGGGCAGCAGCTCTGGAAGAAGGAATGTCAGCTTTTACATAACGTTCCTTTCCGCTTTTGACACACTGTGTGAGGGTCCATCTTCTTCTGATCACAGATGGAGTGGAATGGCTTGAAGATGGTAAGTGAAAATTCAGAGGAAGGCAGCTTGGAGATTCCAGCCGTGTGTGTGTGTGTGTGTGTGTGTGTGTGTGTGTGTGTGTAAGGATGATGGACCGTGCATCGTAAATCACTGTGCAGATCGTGTGTGTGTGTGTGTGTGTGTGTGTTTATTAGTATTTCTCTTTTCTGAAAGCCAGAATCCATCTCCAAGTGTAATGGCACTGCATGCACACAAGGCACACACACTGCTTCTTCCATCGAACACACATTTAGCCAAGCAAGGCTGGTGTCTTTTTTGACAATCACAATGTCACCGTCGCTGTTGGCTGGCGTGTCCACCGCCTCTGTGAGCTTTCAACAGAATTACATGACTGTTAAAGTTAAAGGCACATTTCTTTTTCAGTCTCCTGCTAGGAGTGATGGGGAAGGCTGGGTACGAGGGGTGGAGGAGGTGAGGTTCAGGACCAGCAGATGCAATTGTGAAACAGGACTTTGGGATGTGGAAGGGGAAGTGGAAAACCTTTCTGCCAAAGTAGTAAATCTATTTTTAGCATCATCTTTTTCGGGAAAAAAAGAAGCAGGGAAACTCCTTGAGTGCCGCTCCTGTCGCCTGATGTTGACCCTGAAGATATGGCACAAAATGGCACAGTCAGATGCCACGAGTGCCCACTTTGACTTTGAATTTCACCAGCAATAGCTTTCACGGGGTTTCAAAGCCGGGTATGTGGGGAGGCTGTAAATTCATATCCATCTCACTTATTTTTTGCTAGAAAAGCCTGGGGAGGACTTTTCGCTCTGCATAGATGTTATAACAAAGCTGTGGTCTTTTTCCCATTCTTAGAGGATTGCCTTTGTCTGGCTGCTTGTTTTGATGGGTGTAAAACAAATAAGATTAGACCGAGCAGCCCAACTGAAAGCGATAGCTGGGAGGAAAACCCAATGAAAGGTTGCCGGGGAAACGAACAGAGGAAAAGCCGAGTAGGGAGCAGGTGGCTATCATGAGAACACACTGCAAACAGTGTAAAAAAGGGGGGGGAGGACAGGACCTCGATTATCTTTGCTGTTCTTTGTGGCCAGCCCAACTTTAATTATTCTTTATAAATAGGTGTTAATTACATTTCTAACTCTGGTTTACAGTGATTTTTAGAAATCTATTTTTAAGCATCTGTTCTGTCTCTCCTGGTTTTTTTGTTTTTTTGTTTTTGGTTTAAAAAACAGTGAGGGAGAGAGAGAAAAGAAGAGGGGGGAAGGGAGGGTAGGGAATCTTGCTTTCCCCCCCCTTTCCCCCTTTTCCCTGCTGTGAAATTGTACGTGCGAAAAATCGCAAGGAATCCTGTGAGGCCATTTGAAAAAAAATGTAAATTATATTGAATGAAGTTGACGGAAGCATAATAGTGAACTCCCGCAGCTGATAGATTCTGCAAATGATTTCTTAGAAATTTCCAGCAAATATCCATTGGAGAAATATAGGTAGAATAGATTTACCCTAAAGCAATGATTTTGTGCTAGGTGATATTGGGGTTTTTACTAAATCACTATGCTGATACTACAATTCCAGGGAGTTCATTGTATCTCTCATTTTATATCCCAAGTAGAAATTACTTTTAAAAATAATAAATGAAAAACTGTATTCTGGCCTTTTGCTTCGTTTTCCTCTCTATACCTCCAACCCCAAGGTCCATCAGACTGTACCCTTGCAGCAAGTGCAAGTCATTTGGTCCTGGGTCTGGTCTTAGCATAAACTGAGTGAAGAGCTGATTTTTTTTTTTTTTTTAGTGTCTCTGAACGTCTAGGACCCGTGCGTGCGCTGGGTGACAGGCATCTCTCCCCCTTTTTCTCTGAGTGTGCTTTACTAGTAGTCTCTTTTTCTCATGATGGTGGGTACCAGAAGGACTGAAAGGTATAGTGCTTAGGCTAAGAGGAGGTAGCATAAAAACCATGATCTGTTATGGTTTCTTCCAATTTAGATATATGATCAGGTAGCTAACATGAAACCCCAAAATGAGAGATCAAAAGATACTGAAATATGTTAAAAGGTGAGGAAATACAACTGGCTTTACTGAAAGTACTCAATTTTTACTTTTACCCTTGCAAATCTCTGCACTCACCTCCCCCCCCCTTCTTTTTCCCTTGCAGGGTGCTTCTTTTTGTTTTGTCTTCTTATTGGGGGATTTTTTAAATTTGTTTTGACTCTTGAGGTTAAAATAAATAAACTTATTTTTTTGTTGTATGTCATACACTTGAACCTTTGCATAACCATATGTCTCTTTAAAATTAGGATAGTTTTTTTTTTATTATCTCTAATATAGTTTTTTTTTTCTGAGAAATTTCCAGCATTTCTTAGTTAGGGGATAATAATTTCCATAAGAACTGTCACCTTAGCCTTGGGTTGTAAAAAAGGCACGTGGTTCTACTGCTGACCTTTCTTGCTTCTTTGTCTTAAAAATATTAATGCCTACTACCTGTGTGTGGAGGTGTGCCTTTACAGAAGCCCAAGACTGAGTGTGCATTTTTTAAGAAGTGAAAATCTGATCGGAAATATTTCTGCAAAAAACACCTGACTACATCGCAGTTTTAATGATCACAATGTCCGTATATGTCACTGTAACATCATGGCTACATCGTTTAATATTTAAATTTTTAAAAAGATAAAATGAAGGTGGATAGGGAAATGGCTGAGAAATTGCTTTGAGAATCACCGACTTGTAAGACAATTTTAATATCTCAGGGAAAAAAAAGCCTAACAAGCAACTTAACCACTCATTTTTGTAGTCCCATTCATTTCTAACTGCCATTCATTCAAGTCATCCTCCTGGCCAGATATAGATGAGCTTGCTTCTGTTTGATAGTTTTCCAAAGACTTAAAACTTTTTTCTCTCCCGATAGCCCTTCCTTGGTCCTTTGAATATTCAAAGATTTTGTGATGAGAGGAAGGCCAGATTGTTGTGAGCTAATAACAATAGATTTTTTTTTTTGAGAAAAGCAAAAGAAAACGAGCTACGCATTTGCATTTTAGTTCTTAACTCAGTCTTGAAAAAGGGTTTGAGACGTGGTAGACTTCAGGTATTTTAAACTTAGCATTTCTGTTGGGGATAATCTATTTGACATTTCGAATCTAGAAATTGTTGCCTGGATAGTGCTTTGTGTGTGTGTTCAGTATCTCTCTAAAAGAATTTGTTGGTGAATCAAGGTGTTTTTCTCAAGTAAGAATTACCACTAGCAATGAAAGGGTTTCCTCAGGGCAAGTCCTCTCTTTGGTTTGATTTCTCCCTTTGCACTTATTTCCTTATTGTGGGTGGGTTCTTTTCCTATATGTAGACCAAATACTATTCCTTCCATGAGGATATACACTGCTTCACTTAGCCCTTGACATCTTAATGCCTTATTTTAATAAAAAAAACACACACACACAAAATAAATTGTGTGTACCACAAATAAGGAATGGCGGGTCTTGATAGAGGTCATTGTATGTGGACAGAGGTATTTTGGCCTTGACAAATTTCTTCATCAGTTCCAATGATCTGTGGCCACCAGGCACTTAATTTATATGCCTGGACACTTATTATGTACATTTGTTGGTGAGCTGGCCAGCGGATGCTAGACACATGAGTGTGCGCTGGCAAATGCTGCAATGCAGTATTTTTTCCCAATGTCATTAGGAATTTGGGGGGTTTGGAGGGACACAAACATTCTCAAGCTTTTATCTTACTATCTTCCAGTAGATGGACCATGTTGTACAGAACTGGCCAATTCTCCTTTTGAAAGTGAAGTCAACCTTTTATTGCCCGCTGTCTGTTCTTCCATCCATTTGATAGATATTTGGAAAGTATGTGTATGTGAGCGAGAGAGACTCTGTGTGTGTGTGTGTGTGTGTGTGTGTGTGTATCCGTGTAAGCATGTGTGTTTCTGGAATCCTGCACCTGTCTTAGGTTTTCCTTATTTGGTATTACCAAATGTGTATATATACTTGCAAGTGTATGTGCATCTAAAAAGGGAAAGAAAACCAAACTGGGCTGGCTTCCCATGAGAAGTGGCTTCTCCTCCTCACAAACTCCAAGAGTTTTCTTATTAGAAAAATACAAAACTTAATAAAAAAAAAGATAGATCCAGAACCTGCAGATCTGTATTAGTAACCAAACACCTTTCTTTAGTTGCCACTTGAGGAACTGTGAATGTGCAGGCCCATGGCAGTATTTGTGAGCTGGAAACTGCTCTCTCAATCAAGGGGTTGGACTCAAATTAAAATGTATGTATATGTGGAAAGAGAGCTGTTTTTTTCTTTGGGAGCATTTGAACCTAATCTTTAACTATTGGTAAAAACAATTAGGAGGTAGGGTGGCTGTGTTAGCAGTTTGTGTGTTGTTTTGTGAGTTTGTGTGTGTATGTGTGTGCTTTAGAAACAGCCTCGTATTTTTTTAAATCTCAGCGTATTTTAAGGGTGGAGGGCTATTATAGGTCAGTAGCTTTTTAAGGTTAAAAAGAAAGGTGATTCGTGGGTCGGTGGGAGTTGTCACAAGCAGTAATTGTCATAAATTACTCATCTAGAGGTGGAAAGAAAAAAAAGGCTGGAGGACAAGAGTGGAGAGGGGTACCAACATGTGGATCTGCACTTGCCGATATAAGAGATAATGAGTGATAAATTTGAACTGGTGCAGTGCGGGATGCCCGATAATTTCTCAGAACCTTGACTTTGCAGGTTCATTACTTCCCTGCTTGCTTGTTCACACCTTTAATTATATCCAGTTTGGGATGCTAGCTAGGGGCACCAAAGATGAGCCCTTTTGTTTGTTGTTTACCTCATTAAGTATTCAGGCAGTGTGCTCACAATAGCTTTGGGGCATCAGTGTTAGGAATCAAGCACTTTGGAAATGGAATTGTTACAAAAGAATAAAAAATAAGAAAGCAATCAGCCAGCTAGCTTGCTTTGGATGTTCACTGTGCTTAATGGTAATTCCTTATACATTCATTAAGAAATAAATTATGCAGTGTCAGTGCTCCTAATATGCTGGCAGCTCCCCCTACCCCCTCACTCTGTCTCTTTTCTCTGTCTCCCCACGCTCCACCCTCAAGATTTTGCCTTTTACTTGACCATTTTAGGACTGACCATTTTTGCTATAGGGAAGATCGGCATTCAGTTCCTCATTGTATTTAATACCAGAGATATTTTCCCTTCAATATGGATCTTTCTCCATAAGGATCACGAAATGCTGAACACCAGAAAGGGATCTTTAAATAATTTTTGTTGAGGAAGCAGTGAAAATGTTGAAGAAATAAGGTCAATGTAATTGTTGTGCTTGCGTTTTGTTTTTTGTTGTTTTTGGAAAGCCTTATTTTTGACCACAAAAGTAAAGTGCAAAACTAGCATATGTGATTTTTTAAAAATGGAAAAAGATTACAAGTCATAGGTCTCTCTTAAAAATAACTTACCTAGGACTCTTGGTTTGAAAAATAACATTTAAACTCGAGTTTGATTTTTTAATTATTCATGTTAAAGCTATAAAAATGTAATTCATAAATACTTTTTCTATAAGAAGTTTAGTTTTATTTTAAGGATATAAGGAAGCAGAGAAACAATTCTAGCAAGATGGCGAATTCTGAAAAACACACCACAACGCAGAGGTTGCCTCCTTTCTGCACTTTGTGGCATTGAATCCACTCCTGCTCCTTCTATGAATCAGTTACCTTCTATCGTCTACTGTCTGGTAGCGACTAGCCTTTGAAGATATTTTGCCAGCTGTGTGCACAGTAGAGGCTAGCTATCATTTGTTGTTGGATGAAGATGTGTTTGTCAAGGACTTACCGTGTGCATTTCTCTGGAAGGTGGAATTCAAGGTCACCATTTCTTTTTCTTCTGACACTGATCGAAAGACAGAATAAGAGTCAAAATCCCTGTGATTGGAGCTAAAGTTGGAGAGAGGGATTTTAAGGTTGGATGTCACATAATGCAGTTTGTGTCAAGTTATGAGAAGAGATCTGTCGGAACATTCAAGTACACAAATGTTTTTCTTTTTGTATTTGTAAGAGCCTAGGCATGACTCCAAAAGATAGAAATCAAAGATCTTCAGGACATTTTTGTCTATAAGGTTCCATGTATGCAGATGTTGCTTTCAGGAAAAGGAAAGTTTAGACAGTTGGGAGGAACTTGTCTTTCTGTCAGCTACCCGCGGAGCTTGGCTAGAGCCTGTTAATTTTACAGAAATACGAATGCTCTTCTTCTAACAGAGATGACTGAGTGCCTGTCCCCCATGTGACCCTCTTGGCCTGCCCCCGTGCAAACTTTAAGATTGCACATAGAGCAGACGTCATAGAGTAAAGTTGTGATACACACTTAGATACTGCATGTACTCTGTGTGTGTGTGTGTGTGTGTGTGTGTGTGTGTGTGTGTGTGTGCGTGTGTGTGTGTGGCCGCGGTGGTATAGACAGACAGCCATGACCCCCAGTGTGCTCTGGGATGTGCCAATAATGGCTTCTCAAGTAGCCTGTGTTTTCCTAAGCTGCCAGTCTAAACCTTTAGAGTTTTCCTTTCTAATTTGTACATGAAAAATAACAGGCTGAGTTGAATTTTTTTTCGAGTGCCCCCTTTGAAGATGCAGCAGTAGTAAATACAGCTTTAATGATAAACTTTAGCTCTAAGTGCTATTTAAAAGTCTGTCGTGGAAAGCCAGAGAACTTGCAATCTTTACTAATGAAACTTTTATTAGAAGAGTGCTCACTTAAAATGGAGTAAGCGACTAAGTCCCTGTAATGTGTGGTTTTGACCAGATTTGACTCATCATCCTCTTATGTTACTTTTTGTAATGCAGCCAACCACCCATCTAAAATTCTGGATATTGTACTTGTCTTCAATATTAATTATCTCTGTTGATGCACTGGGTACAGACAGTACAATTCCCACAAGTCCAGATTTTTACTGTAACACCAAAACAAAAGTGATATTTATGAATAATATTGGGAAAGTTGTCCTCATAGTAACCATTCCCCCAAAGGAAACTTTACATAAATGTGCATTTATTATTCAGGATATTAAAAGGGAATCCTTAGCTTTTACTTTTTAATTTGGACTAAAATATGTAAATTGGTTTTATTTTGGAGTTGCTCTGTTTTAGGTGGCTTTGGGGGAGGATAACTTTCGAGCTTGATTATATTTTAATCACCTCTGTAGTAGAAAGGGTTCCAATCCTGAAATCAACCTGGTTATTGTGATTAGGACCCAGAGGGCCAGTGTGCAGATGGGGCTAAAAACATGTTACATCAACTCATACATATGTAGAAAAATTAGATTTGTTTCTGCTAGATACCACTGTCCCCGCGTTTTTACTGGCAGGGCCAGCTCAGAGGCTACAGAACCACAGGTCTGCCTCTGGATTCACAGGACCTTCAGGGTGTGCCTGTACCGGCAGCCATCTGGAAAGATTGCTCTTTGTCTCACGAAACCAGGAAGTGCCAAGGACTTTGAAGTCAGGTGGATTGGGGCTAGAGTCCTGACTCTCCCTATTAGTAACTGGGTGATCTTGGATGAGGTCCTTCAGCTTTTGAGCTTCAATTTCTTCATCTTTCAGATGGAGATGGTAAGGCCTGACTCACCGGGTTTTGTGTGGATCAGATGAGAAACAATATGGGAAGGTACCAGTCATACGCCTGAGTATTAAAGGTGTCTAGAGGATGTTAGCTGTCTTTCAGTCTGCCTGTGCCAGATGTCCTGGGGACAAGTGACATTGAATGCTACCCTCATAGTCTCCGTCCTCTCCCCAGAACTCAAGGAGGGTAGAGGTGACACACAGTAATTTTTAAACACAGACCAGCCCTCAGTTCTTCCCTGGAATTATGTGGCTTTATTAAGTTTTCTGCATTCTCATAGGCTTTTGCAAGGTACATTTATGGTCCCCTTTGGAATTAGAATTAACTTGGGATTTACTTGTTAAAAGAGAAAAAAGGTGAATATAAAAATTAATTTTAATCGGTGCTGTTTTTTCTTTTTTTAATTTCATGAAAGAGTCTGTTAGGAATTTCAGAAGTCAAGCAGAAAAAAAACCAGGTTAAGCTAATGAATACAGTCTCATCTTTGCTGTCTAAAATGTATTATCATAACCTGTGAGTTATTTGACTTTGGCCCAGAAACCAGCTTACTTTGGAGCTATTTTTTTTCCTCTTCACCACATCAGCTTTTTCCTTCTATCCCTCTTATTTCCCCCAACAGACTGAATTTTGAAGTTCTATTTTTCAAGGAGTGGTGAAGAGGTTGAGGCAAAAAGTGGCTTAATGAGATTTTTCTAACTTGCCATCAGTTTTCTTTCTCCTGCTTGGTGAGGCAGGATGATGGATGGCTTTGGCAGTGCAAACAGCTCTAGAAGCGATCACATTGACTGAAGAGGTGTGGGAGATGTGAGCAGAATGCTGGCCCTCAATTTATGACCCTCCTATTTGCAGGAAAGAAAGAGACAGGGTGAGAGTCACCGTAAAGGCCTGATGTAGCTATTGATCACAAGCACTTGGGAAGGGCTAATGGGGAGTGTCAGGACCCGTGTTAGGCCGAGCCTAATTTTGTGCCTTTTTCCCAAGGCTCTGAAAGGGGGAATAAACAGGCACGTTAAATAAAATTCGCAAGCTGTTCTAAATCAGGACTTGTTGCTGTCACCAGTAAGGACAAAAAAACAATACAAGTAGCACCTGAAGGGGTTCGAGACTGAAATTGAAAACATAACCTCCTTGGAACAGTATTTTAATGTCATGGATTTGGAATTCCACTTTATATGATCATGGGAAGGATGTGAAAGGGAGTCATTTTCTTTCCTTCAATTTAATCCGTAAAGTCAAGGGGAAGGATTATAAATTGATTGGATCCCCCAAGCACCATTTTGTAGGCCTTATGCGTTTGTTCAAAAAAAAAAAAAAAAAGACCCTTTACTGTGAAACAGACAAGAGAATTTTTCTCTTTCTACATCTATCTATTTCAAGGCTTCACCAAGGTTCTACTAAGGATTTTGTAAGCAGCCTTGTATGTGATACACAGGCTCTCTGGAAGAATTTGGTTGACTTTTTTTTTTTTTTTTTAAAGATTTTATTTATTTATTTGACAGAGATAGAGACAGCCAGTGAGAGAGGGAACACAAGCAGGGGGAGTGGGAGAGGAAGCAGCAGGCTCATAGCGGAAGAGCCTGATGTGAGGCTCGATCCCATAACGCCGGGATCACGCCCTGAGCCGAAGGAAGATGCTTAACGACTGCACCACCCAGGCGCCCCGAATTTGGTTGACTTTTACCATGTGTTTTGTATGGGCAGAAATACACCAGTGGAAGAAAGGAGCTTGAATGTGGAGAGGGGTAGAAGATGTTTGTGCATAGTTTAGCCTAGAAAAATCTCACACCTGTTAATGAAAGACCAAAACAATGATCGGGTGAATGATTTGAGCAGGTGACTGGGAAGGGGAGGGGCAGATGGATATTCTTAGGTTCATATTATTAAAAAATACATGTTCATGTTATTAGATACATGTTCATATTATTAAAAATTGTTCATATTATTAGATACATGTTCATATTATTAGATACATGTTCATATTATTAAAAAATTGACCCCTATTTAAGCTAGTACTTGAGTCTCAATTCCTTCTTGCTTTATACTTCTGGCTTAAGGTTATCAGCAAGAAAAAAAGACTTATAGGTTAGAAGAGCTTTAGTAAAAATTCTTAAGCAGGTGTCTAGTTGGTGAATTTTGGTGATATGGGCTTGCAGTTGCTATAATCAGAAGAGTACTCTTCCTGAACTATCATCGTGTCAATTTTCCAAGAACAGAGGAGCAAGTTTGTGTTTCTAGAACTTTAGCTATTCCCAACACAGTTCTGTTGTCATGGATCTCTGTCTAGGGAGATCATTTCTCCTATTCACTTAACATCGTATAATTTTTGCTCTCTGGTGTCAGGTTGATCTCCTTAATGTAGTTAGGGCAGATGTTGTTAACCCCTTTTTATAGAAAATAAGGCTCAGCCGCTTGCCTCAGGATACATGTTTAACAATATCAGAAGTCTTAGCTCCAGAGTCTTTAGGAATACATCCAGCTTAGCCAAAGTTTACTTCTGTAGGGGGAAAAAAACAAAAACAAAACAAAGCAATTCCTTTTCTAGATCAAGTTTTTCAGTGTGGAATCAGCAAATATGATTGCATGTCTGTGCATATAAACCACATTCTAGGTGCCTCCTGGAATGTCACAGTATTTAAAACAGATTCCAATATAGTGGGTAAGGACAGTGACAGCAGAATGTGAAAAGCATCTCAGCAGAGGAGATACAATATACATAAGAGGAGACATTTGTTGTTGTTGGGGGAAGGAGACAGCCGTCATGGTGGAAATGCCATTTGGGTGGAGCCAGGAAAGATTGATAGGCAGAGAAATTAGGAAAAGGGGCATGCTGTGTGGAAGGAAGACTATGAGTAAAGGCACGGAGATGGGCACTTGCTTAAGGAATGAGAAGTAGTCTGGTGTAAATGCAGCGTAAGTTGTGTAAAGATAAAGCTAGAGAGATAGGTAAAAGCTATTGTTTAGGAAGGTTAAGGTGTTTTGTTTTGACTTGGTTTTAACTTTATTTGAATCAGTAGCTATGGAATGTCTTAGATCAGAGGATTATGGTTTCCTGATTGTTTTGCAGGGTCAAGACTTGCCTTTATTGGGTCATGATTTCTCAGAAGTTGAAGTCACCCTAAAGATACTACTGACTTGGACATTGGTTATTTAGAGAGGCTTGGCATTAAAGCACTCTTCTGGTCAGAGTGTGATGTGATGATGACAGTGCTCAGTGGTGCAGTTAGGGTTACGGTGCCAAAAAGCACTAGAAGGAAAAATACCAACTTTATTTCAGATTGTAAAGTGCTCATGTCCTAGGAAAATGTGTAGCCAGAGAAAGGGTGATGGTAGTTTGGGAATCAGCTTATTTCCTCCAGAATAGGAAAGTACCCACTTCGATTTCCATGTACCAAGGCATACTTGTCTTCCCTTGTAGTCTGTGAGCCCTGGAGGGCAGAGATCTTGTCAAATGCTCTCTTATTTCAATGTTGGGCACACAGTAAGTACTCAATAAATGTTTATGGAATTGAGTTATAATTTTTTAAAGAGTCTGAACTACAGAGTTAGGAAACTTGTGAGTTCGGGGTTTGTCGTTTAGTTTATTCATCCAAGTCACCTAACCTGGCTGAGTGTCAGGTTCTTAATATGTAAAATAGAATTAGTACAACTTCGTATCTTGATGGGAGGATATGTTAAACCATATCCTTGATACACCCCAATAGACAGAATAACAATATTAGTAAATTACTAGGTCCTAGTTTTACCTACAATTATTTTACTGGGTCTTGACCAGAATTAAAAAAAAAAAATTAAAACAATAAGTGAAGTAGACATTTTGACTTTGTTGTATTTCTGCTTTCTTGGTGAAAATCTCAGAGCTGAAACACTCCACATTCCCCAGCAGTGTGGGGGGCCAACTCAAGTTTAAAATTCTGACAAAATCACCCTGCTTCTAGCTTATCCAAATCCTCTGCCCCTCACTCCTATTTATTAAGCATCACGCTGCCCAGAAGGTACACCAGCAAATTGTGCAATTGAATAAAACCCACACTTTTTGTTTAGGTTCTTGCAACTGTATCATATGTAATTGTATCATTTTTTCTACATTTTGGTCAAATAAATTTTTACATAAATTTAAAAAAATGAAACAGAAAAGATCAGTGGCTAGTGCTTAGTAAGGGTAAGTATTATTTCATGAAACTTTTGGTTCAGTTACCTATGTTTTGAGTTGTGACATCAAGCTGTTGTGTGTTCAATATATTTCTTACTTTTTTTGCTTTATTGGATCCTGGTCAGTAAACTTTGAGAAACACTGTTCTAGTTGATAGTGAGCTCTGCATTATCCAAAAGAAAAAAACAGCCACTTTTTTTTTCTTCAGAGTTATGCAATGCAAGATCTCTAGTATCATCCAAATTATTGAAGAAAGGATGACATCTGATTATTTTAGATTTAATGTGGAAAATGTATCTTAAATCTTTGAAAGTTAATGATATCTGTATGGCCTGTGTTGGGACTCTCTATTAATCAAAGTATTCATTAACTAGCAAATCTTAATACCTTGGTCATGCTACCTAGCTGAACCTTCAAAGTAATAATAATAATAATGATAGTAATAAGTAGTGGAGGTGATCTGGAGGTGGGACTAGAAATAATGAGATTAGCTTTCATTTCTTGAGCTCTTCCTATGAGTCAGGCACTGTGCCTTACATACCATTCCTTTTAATCCCTAAAGCAACCTTTTAAGGTAAATGTTAATTTTCCTGTTTTATGGATGAACTGAGATTTTGAAAGGTAAATTAAGGTTACAGAGCCAGCAATTGGGCCAGATTGATTTAAACCCAGGCATGTCTAATTCTAGAACAAACTGTCAAAGATTTATTCAGTTCCGTGAAAATGTATTAAGATGCCTACTCTGTGTTAGCACTGTTTTTCATTACAGAGATTGGTGGGTCACTTGGTCTCTGCCCTTGAGGTTTTACTGTTCATGAAAGTGGGTGAGATGTGTTTTAATCACAGGAGGACAGGCACAAAGACTTTCATACTAAGTATTTAATTTTGGAAGTAGTGAGAGAAAAGTACCTGCCACATAGTTTAGCTATTCAATAAAGACTTATTGAACTGAATTGAAATTAGATTAATTCTCACCTAGTGATTTGAAAGGGAGTGGGAGAGTATTGGGGAACCTTTGTGCTGCAGAATATCCCTACCTGGAAAGTGGCTGATCCATCTGCCCTAAACCATTCAGTGCCCTTTGGAACTGCTGAAACTGGCAGCAGCAGAAAGCCAACCAGAGCTCAAGAACTCAGATTGTGAACTTCAGGTTTCATATAGGCAGAGAGAACATTTTCCATCTTAGAATGAAAAGAGAATCCTGTGGCAGAAACATTTAGAGAATGATAAATAGAAGGCAGCCTTTCTTAGAATGAAAAATAGTAATTATTATTGTTGTTATTGCTATTTTTACTATACTAACCTCATAACCTCAAGCAAGTCACATTACCTCCGTAAGCCTCCATTTCCACATTTGAAAAATGATTTATACTTCTTGGGGTTGTTGTGAAGATTAAACAGATCCATTTGATAAAGCCTTGCTAAGTACTTACTATTTAGTGGTCTCTGAGTATTTAATATAAAGGAGACGTAGCCCCTTGCCCTCAGGGAGCTGAGTGTCATGAGACTGCAGTGAGGGTGGGATTCAGCCCCACCACCTGCAAAGCCCACTACTGAAAGAATGCACCCCTTGCAGTCTGCTTTGGGGTGTATATATTATTGTCATGCATGTCTCATTTACATCATTGGAAGTTCAAGTTTATTGAGGATAAGGGTGCCATGATAGCCATATTTTTATCTTCTACGACCCTGTGGCCCCTGCTTACCCATTGGTGCAGGGTTACCTTATAGAGTTGTCACTCAATGAATCCAGCCCAGTTCAGCAAATTATTTACCAAGTTGTTCAGGGTGCTGTGCTGGGCAAGGGAGAGTAACATCTGCTGAACAGAGTTGAGTTTCAAATGACTGTAGAGTACAAAAGGGGGACAGTATCATGAGGTTGGTGATAAACTACACTAGTGCTAAAAATGCCTGTGACCTATTCAGGAAGAAAGTAAGGCCCCAAAGAAAATTTGGTGATGAACTAAAAAAATAACGTATTCTTTCTTTTTCTCAGTGCTGTTTTGTTTGTATTTCATGGGGGAACCAGTGTATTTGCTACAGGCACACAGTTGAGATGTGATCTCTGAGATTTGTGGCTCAGGATCAAGCCCAGCGGCCTTCACAACACCCAGGAGACTCTATGTGGCCCGGCCCCTGCCCTCCTTTCCAGCCCCCCATCCTACAACTCGCCACTTTCCAGTCATTCTCCGCTGTGAAACTTCGCCATGCTGTTCCATCCGTACCTGTGCTCAAACAGATCCCTTGGTCTCAAACATCCTTCTGCCCTACTTCACCTGGCTTCAAGAGACAAATAGGAGGTGACTTCACCTAGGAAAGTGCCCCTGACTCACACTGGGTTAGGGCCTCGTCTATGAGCACTGCCAGTGTCCTTCCTTCACTGGTCTTCCCCACCACATTGTCACTTGTTGATTTGTCTGTCTCACCACCATGTCACCAGTCAGGACTGGGCTCCTCTCCGTGCCTGGCGCCTAGCAGGTGTTCAGTAATGAATTGTTAACTGAATGACAGAGTTGGGTGTTGGTTAGATTGTTCATTAAGGGGTTGCCATCAGGTGCCCTGTTACCTCTAGCCTGTGAGAGGGATGTTGGACTGAATCCCTCTGTCATGAAGACTGGTTTTGACACTATGTTGCTCACCAAGCACAGTTCTGTAACTTTGGGTTGAAGATCTTGAGTATGTCTATTTATGTGAAACTTTTCCTGACTGTCATGACTCTCCAGCACTTCCTCAGTAATTCTTCGTTCTTTCAGACTCCTTTATGTCACTTGGTCTCTACCATATGATGTACCATATGATGTACATCACAATAATAGGGACCCTTTATAGTGTATGTGTCAGGCTTTACCAGAAAGAACAGACTTAAGTTATCTCATTGAACCTCACAACTCTAGGAAGCAGGTATTTGTGTTCCTGTTTTGAAGAAAGAGCACCACGTGGCTTACATAAGTTGCACAAGGTCACATGGCTAGGTAGTGTCAGACTTGGAATTCCAAGCCTAGTCTGATTCCAGAGCCCATGTTCTCTCTCCTAGTTTGTATTATTCACTTCTTAAAAGGAAGGGACTAATGAGAGACATTTAGCCTAGTGGTTATTAATAGAGACTTTCAGTCAAGATTGCAGGGTTCAAATCCTGTCTTTACCAATTTGTGACCTGAGGCAGGTCACTTATCCTCCCTGTGCCTCTGTTTCTTCATCTGTACCCTAGGGTTATTGTGAGGATTTGATGGACCAATGTGTATTAAGAACTTAAAACAGTGCTTGGCATATAAAGTTCTAACGATCGTCATCATTATTATTATCATATAATATTAATTTGTGTCCCATTCTTCAAATAGTTGTTGAGTGCCTGCTATAGGCCAGATAGTTCTGGGTACTGGAGATACAGTGGTAACTCAGACAAGTCCCTTCCCTGCTGTAGCTTTCAATTTAGTGGAGGAAGACAGACAATAGAGTAAGGAAATAAGTAGAATTAGTAGGTATATTATGTGATATTTTATAATTTCATATGATGGGATGCTATTTAAGAAACACAATGAGATAATGGGTGGGAGAGTGACACTAAGGAGAATTTGTTTGTGAGCACGTAGTGAGGCCACAGTAGTTCAGCCAGTGTCTTGCTTCTACTTGATAAGCCACAGCAGTCATTGCCCTGTTGTGAAAGGCTGGGCTTCATATGTCCACTGCTGACTCTTGGGGTGAAAGTCTTGCCCTACCTGCACTGAGTGTGGGGTGGTCATCCCTGGAGTAGCAGGAAATTAAGAGATTTGTTGGGGAAAACCCAACAAAGAGAACTCGCAAATAGGCCAGGGGTCTCCAATCTATGAGGAAGAGGCTCCACTCTATTTCCCTAGAGTTGAGGCTGTAAAATGGGATAAATGTTCCAAGAAGGTCAGAAGGAAGGTTAGGCCAGTCATTCAAAAAGTGCAGTAGTCACTGGCATTATCATAAGATTCTTCATTTCCATAAAAGTATTCTAATGTTTAAGAGCATGGGCTTTGGAGTCAGAGAAATTGAGGATTTTTTTTCCCCTTTCCACTTACCTGTGGTAGGGTCTTGGTAGTCACTAACTTGCTCTAACTTCAGTTTCATTGTCTGTAAAATGGAGTTAATTATACCTACCTCAAAGGTTTGTTTAAAGAATTGTTAGCATATGTAAAGAGACTGGTTCGGGGCCTGGCACATAGTAGGCATTTAATTTTAAAAATTAAAAGGAACATTTTAAAAAATAGTTCAGTCCCCCTAGGGTGTATATTTTAGATATTGGTCATTTTTTGCAGGGCTCATAGGAAGAGAAGATTTAGAATAAAATATGCAAGCTACTTCCCATTTTATAACCTTCAAAAAGGAGAACAGATAACCTCAAAACTGAGGCTATATCATCCCAGAAAGGATCCTAGATGCCAGGGAAAGATAAAAAAGCTTGGTGGAAGAGCTCTGGTGTGTGAGATCCTGAGTTCAGTTCCTGAGTCTGCTGCTTTCTAGTTTTAAGTTGAAGTGCTTACTTTTGAATTTGTATCTTCATAGGTCAAAAGTATTCAGGCCAAGACTCCTATATTAACTAGAATTGTAAATAAGCCTACTTGATGCTCCAGTGTGAGCAACTAGAAAGCATTAGTTTTAAAATATAAATATGTGTATTTTATGTATTTTTATCCCCTTTCCATTGTGTATACTATTGCATAAAATTATACTGAAATCTTAAGATTAAAAGAGAGATATAGTTTATTCTTGTGCCAAAGCTCTTTTGTTTTCATTTGCAACATGTGGATTTAAATTACCAAAAAAAAAAAAAAAGCGCAAAACTCTCCATCACACACTTTGGAGAGTAGCGGAGTAACTGAACGTTTGGCAGTGCTCCTCTTGTGCACAGCACTGGATGAAGCCCTAAATATTTTCTTCCTCTTTCGTTTAGTGGCGTGTTAGGATTGTGATTCTCCCAAAATTTATTTGCCCCGCCCTTGGCCACTAGTTCACATTTGTTTTGATCTTGATGCCTGCACTCATCTAAAATAAACAGTGCAGGTAGAGTGAAGAAAAGGCTTAAGAAAAGGATTACAAAATAGAGAACCATACACTTGTCTTATGGTTTTCTCAGCACACTGCAGAGCCTGGTGGGTTGGGAAAAAGAAAGTCCCCTGTTCTCTCCCTCTAAATTCTCCTAGCACCCTGCACCCGCCCCTGATCACTGATTCAGTGAGCAGCCTTTAGTCAGATTCTTCCTGCATACTCATGCCTGGAGCAAGAGGTCAACAAAAATTCAGGCCCTGTTCTCAAGGAGCTCCCAGTCAGTGGGAAGACAGGCAGGTAAACTGTGACTGAATGTGGAGTGGTGAGTGCCACGACAAAGGACAGAGAGAAGGTGCCGAGGCCATGTGGGTCAGGGAGGCAGGCTTCAACTGAACTTTGCAAAATGGCCAGGTTGTTTAGACAGTGGTGGGGGAAGCCTTTTAGTGCAGGGAGGAGAGGAAGCACACATATAAAGACATGGAAGAGCCGTACATACCACAGGGGCATTCAGAGCATGCACTTCTTGCAGTTTGGAACTTTGTTCATAGATATGTCTACTAATCACTGCTGCCCGCCCCCTCCCCTTCCAAGACTAAATTCCTAGGGGGCAGGGATCAAATGCCATGGAACTCAGTTATCTAACCATAATAATACATTTAATCTTTGCCACATTCCAACTCTGAGAAAACTTAGACACAGAATTGTTAAGTAACGTGCCCCACATCACACCCAGAACAGGGATTTGAACCTAGGCATTCAGGCTCTGGTGCCTGTGTTCCTAATCATTACACTCTGCAATAGGTATTGGAGACGTGCTTAAATTGATTTAAATAATGGAATAGAAGTAATTGTATGATAGTTTATTCACTCATTTGTTCAAAAAAAAAAAAAAAACAACACACGCAAGGCATTCCTAGCTCTGCTGGTTGTTGCAGCAAAGTATTGAGTCCCCATTGGCTTTGACTTTGGCTTGTGTGACTTGTAGGAACTCTCAAAGGTAGAAATGTTCTGTGGGACTCTTAACCTCTAGACTTTAGCCAGATTCAGACCCAAAGGGAAAATGAAATAGGCGGTTAGGCCTGAAGCAGAGGCAATCTGAGTTGGAAGGAATGTGGGGGTAAAGAAACAGGCTATGAAAACAGCCTTAAAAATACAGTCCTTGGGGAGAGTCTGAAAGAAGTTGAAGACAAGAGTGATATGGGCGATATAGCTTTAAAAGATAAAAGTGCTCCTATTTTTAAATTGATTTTGAAGAGGTGAGAGAGATGTGAGAGGTTTACGATGAGAGCAGAGTGGTGAGGGATAGAGCAAGGAGAGCAGATTTAGCTATGGAGAGCAGGTGAGCACCTAGGATGCCATCCATTTATTCATTTATTCTACCAACAAAGCCTAGAGCTCGGCACCGGTCCCTGGGATTATGGATGAATCAAACACAGTCCCTGTCCTCAAGATACTCACAGTCCAGTGACAGAGACAGGGAGATGGAGAGTCTCAGGGTTGTGTGGTAAATGTCTGGAGGGAAGCATGTGCAAAGGATAGACATGGGAGCTGGGGAAAGATGGGGAGCTGGGGAAGGGCTTGTTAGGCGTGATGGTGGGAGAGGAGAGCTTTCCAGGCCAATGGAGTGCTTGTGCAGAGTGTGGCATGGGAGAGACCACAGTGTGTGCTAGTTTGTCAGTGCTGGCTGCAGAAGGATGTTGCCAGGAGTGTGCTTTCCAGGGTTTGTGGAGGTTTTGGTGGGTAAAGGAGGAAGATGAGAGTCAGTGACAGGAAGACCTTGGTTCAGATCCCAGCTCTGCACTTTGTGAACCAGGGCTAGTCACTCTACTTTTTGTTTGCTCCTTGACCTTTGGTCTGCTCACCTGTAAAATGCAAATGATAGGGGAAGGGGACAAATCCTACTCATCCCTCGGGTCTTCGTGCAGATGGAATGGGATGTTGGGTGCGAATGTGCTCACAAAATCCCCTAAGTCTAGCGTGTGATTTAAAGGATTCTTTCCAGTGGCTTTGTGAGGGTTCATCTCACTTCTGTGGGGAGATAACACTTTCTGTTTAATCTGCACTTCCCACTACACCCTTCCATCGTGCCCTGGAAAACCCTCTTGAAGGGCGTTTGGTCAATGTAGCTGCTCCTTGGGGTCTACAGGAAGGAAGGAGCCGTCCAAGTGGAAGGTGGACCAAGGACCAGGACCTGCTCCACCCTGAGCAGGTCCCTGTGGAAAGCCAGAAATGCCCTCTGCTCTCCGGACCCAGAGCACACTGGGGCAATTTCCCAAAACTTCCCATGAAAACAAGAGGGTTTCCTTCTTGAGAAATCAGAAACCTGAGTGACTGCACTTATTTTATTTGAAGTATCTAACTTTAAGCCATTCACAGTAGAGGGTTTTTTAAAAAGGCAAAGTGTACCAGAAATTATGTTTGTAAGTGTTAAAAATGATGCTTTCATTATTCACTTTTTAAAGTTCACTTAATCCCTTCCCCTTTGCTCTGTATTTTTCCTGGCTCATATTATTGTGAGAACTTATTAGTTAATGTTTTTGAAACATTTTGAAGATGAAGGAAATAGCTATTGACATAGGTGATGAGTAGTAACATTTTTAAGTGTTCTTTTCCATTTCAGAAATTAAATTCCAAGGATAAATGTTACCAGCTCTTAGTCGACTTTGCCACCTCATTTTAATGGGAATATATTTTCAGAATGTTACATTTTAAATAAGGGGAATGAACGTGCATTGAGTCCTTCCTGTGTGCCCAGCTCTGAGCCAGTGCCTTACATTTGTTATTTTTCATCTTTACAGCAACCCTGGAAGGCAGATAGAATTGTGTGTATTTTTCAGATGAGTAAATTAAACTGCACCTCAGAGAGTCCGAAGGGTCTAAACCAAGGTCAAGGCTGGAGCCTGGTTTTCAAACCCAAACTCTAAACTTCCTGCTCTTGCCATCGCACCATGTAAAATTTTGAATTCAGATCTTACGTATAACAACCATTTACTTGGCAGTTTTAGCAACTAATAGCAGATACATAGCCCAGAATGGTTTTAATCAGATTCTACCATTTCCTTTCTCCAAGACTATTGGGTTGTATTTTATGGTGATTGGAGCTCTCTCCTCCGACTTGGAGGTTGCAGAAAGGGTACAGAGTTTGGTTTCACATTGGAGTTTAGGTTGTGGTTCTGGCTGAGTGCGAATGTATACTGCCTGCCCCAGGCCTCACTTCTTCATTCTGTGTAGAGTGACTTCAGTTCTTCAAGCCTTGGTGTCCCCAGCTGCAAGTGGGGAGAATGACAGTTACCTACTTAGCAAAGTTGTGGGAAAATGAAGTGAAGTAATGAACCTGATGACATCTATCACCATTTATTATGTGCTAACTGGGGTAGTATTGGAAGGAGTTAATGGTAATTGCTTGCCTAAACCTTTTCCCAGGTAATCCAAAGCACTTTTTAATCAGTGTTATCACAGGATCTCCATTTGTTGGGCCTTTGCCATGTTCCTGGCAGGGACTTTGCGGAGCACTTTGTATATACTTCTCCATTACCACATTTATGGCATCATAGAGTAATTACTTATTTACTGATTTATTTACTTCCTTGCAGGAAGGAACCCCTTTTTTCTCCTGTATCTCAAGCATTTATCATAATGGCTTCTGGCCCATTGAAGGAACTTATTAATGTTAAGGAAGTTAGCTTGACTTTTGTCCCTTTGTACTGCCTTTCCTCTTCTTTTAAGAATGAACTTCAGTTGTGGGGAGGAGCTGTTCAAATGGAGGACAGCATTGTCATTATTAAATTGTGACTTACTTTAAAATATGCCTGTAAGTAAAAAAAAAAAAAAAAATCTATTTGTCCTAATTTGACAACAGCTGATTCTGAATATTTGTTAGCCTTTTGCTTTTTTAAAGACAAATTTCTGGGATTAAAAGACTATATCAAGAGTTGGAGGAGTTTGCCAAGCAAATTTACTTTATGTCTGTGATTTTAAAGGACATGGTTACCTGAAGCAAAGATGTAAGCTCTTTTCAGTCCCTGAGTGTATATATGTATCTCTCCGAATTATTCTTAGGGAGTTATTAAATTAGTCCTAAAAGGGTCTTATATGGAGAATTATATATCATGCAGTTTGAATTTTAGTATAAAGGTAATAATTTTGAAACCTTATCATGTGTTTTAAAAAATTTCTGAATTTTCTAAAATGCCAATTTTACTCATGCCCAATTAGTATGAATTAGTGAGATTTCAAAAGCATATCTTGAAAGGCGAAAGATTATTTGTGAAGAGAAAACTATTATTTATTCTTTGTTCTAATCCAAAATTCTCTGTTGTTATAAGGCAAATTATAAAAATACATAAATACATCTATTTTACTTTTTAAAAAAATAGAACAATGAGGAAATTAAGGTGAAGGAAAATTAAGAGAAGAAAAAAGTAAGATAAATTCAGAGGTAAAGTTTGTGTCTAAAAAAGAATTAAAAGTTTGCAGTGAGATTCTGTGCTCTTTCTTTAAACACAGAGGGCTACAGATTTGCCACTCGTTTTCCTAGCAATATTACAAAGAGTAGACCCAATGACTTATAAGATGCGGAGTCCATAAAACTAAAGCAAACCCATCATACAGAGGACAAAGAATGTTGGTTCATTGTCATAACAAAATATTTGTCTTAAAGTAGACACATATTCTGATATGTGGTATTTGTGATTTTTTTTCCTCTTCATATCGCTTCTTGTTCATGAGATTTTTAATAAATATGTATTAGGAAGATCTCCGTAGGCAGGAAAGAGAGAGGGAGAAGCTTAAGAAGCATGGCGTGGAATGCTGCTTGACAGTGTCATACATTCATAAGATGTCCTTGAAGATGGAGCACAGAACAGAGATCAGGGAAATTTTGGCAGCTGCAGTTGGGAAAATAAATGGCTGTTGTGTGATTGGGCAGATCCTAAAAGCAGGCTCCTGCTCAAACCATGTAATTAAGAAAAGTGGGAGCTTTTGTCCAAGTGCAGAATGTTCATAATATCAGAGTTTGTCAGCAGGAGCTTTTAGAACGGATCAGTACTTTTCACTCCCTGATCCAGGGACCGGTTTTCTTATAAATCATCTTCTCTCCTTGCTGTCCTCCTGAAGGTTGCTGCCAGGCGATAAGGCAGACTTAGATTGTAACCTTGCTAATACACAGTGATTTAGGTGAAGGAGAGACAGAATCACAGTCCGTTTCAAGAAATGCGATTTTTATTCATTTGGGCTCCTGTGTGTCCTCTAATGTAGGAACAGAGTGTGGCCAAGGAGAGATCCTGCAGGACGGCTCTGGGGAGGAGATGGAATCATTTTTAATACTGTGACTCCAAACTGGTTTGAAGGATTTGACATTTTCTTTCATTTTTAAAAATAACTTCCTTTCAGATTATAAAACTGCTGTATTTTCATTGTAAAACAAAAAACTTGGAAAATAAAGAAAGAGACAAGTATAATCCCACACTTCATTGTTAGCATTTTTATTGTTCCCTCCTACACTGTGCATGTTTATATAATCAAGATAATCAATTTTTTATTTCACTTTTTTCTACATTTATCATACACATTTTCTCATGCTATAAAACCCATTATACACATCATTTTAAATACAGCTGCAAAATACTGGATCATAAAACTATACAATAACTTACTTAGTCATTCCCTCTTGTTGGGCCCTTAGGTTGTTCCTATTTTTTCACTCTTTTAGATACAGTTTTTATTGTGCATACTTTTGGTCTTTAGAATTTTGTATTCTTTTCTGAGCTTCAGAATGGATCCTTGGGTCCAAGAATCTGAACATAAGGCTCAGAAAGATTGTGTCAAATTATATTTCCACCAATGATGATGAGAGAGACTATTTCACTGCACCTTGAAGTTTACCAGTTGCAAACCTTGAATTTCTATGTTCTCTATAAACAAGGTGTCTGCAAATAATTCGAAGATACACTTCTCCCAGCCCAGGTCTGCATTCTCACCAAAACTGATACAATAGAGTCTAGTTTAACTCACACCCATCTGCCTTCCCAGAGGGTGTCCAGGATGAACGGTAGTCCCAAATACCTCACTGAGGTAGTTGAGGGATAACGTTCTCCTATTAGAGCAAAAAGTCCTTTTTTCTAATGTATCCTTCTTATTAAAAAAAGAAGAAGGAGAAGAAGAAAGACGAGAAGAAAGAAATTCAGAGAAAGAAGAAACTAAAAATAAGTTTTCAAGTGTGATAAAGTAATTTTCAAATTTAAAACTGCCCTATCATAATGGTGTTCCGGGTTTTTTCACTAATGAACGTGTAGATATCACAAGAGGTTGTGTGAATTGTCCCTGGATCTAATTTATCCTCGCCACTTATACATAACATTGAAGTACTGAGAACCGTTTTATTTCACTCAGTATCTTTAGCTTCAAAATGCCCCCAAATAATCTCTCTCCTTTGAATTGCACAATTGGAAGAGCCATTGGCATTATACAGTCCTTAACAAAGAGAAGATTGCTCTGTGCAGATTTTTCTAGATACTAACTCCCTCGACTCCCCTTTACTATCCTCCCCATCTCCACCCAGCTTTGTTAAGAAAACAAATATAAAACTTTCACAATAAAAAATATTTTACTTGTATTTCTGAAGAATTTAATCTGAGTGTGCATAAGACAAATTCAGAGACTGACCCAGTGCTGGAGGTCATGATGCAGATACAGAATGACATTGCTTGGTACATGCAGCTGGATCAGGTGAGTTTGCTCACACTCTGAGCCAGGAGCCAGGCATTTTATAAATATACAATATTTATGTTTACGTGAATTGTGCCATTGGCTATTGGTTATACGTCAGAAGATAAGCTCAACTTAATCAGTCTGGGGGCAGTTTTACAAATGATTCATTAATGTTCTTTGTATGGAAGATGCAGGTAACACATCTACCTTCACAACTAGCTCCCGCCCCAGCAGGTGCCCGTAGCTTATCATGAGGCATTTTGGTTATTTTGTCCACATTAAACATTCAGAGTTTGGGAGCTTAGAGGGTTGGACAGGAAAGGAATTGTTTTCCAATTGATTTTTTTTTATTTTTGCAGGAAGACTAAGAGCTTGGCCACGAAATTGCATTTATATTGAAATGAAAACATTTGTGCTTTTCAGATATGTCTTTAACAGAGAAAGCTTATCAAAAGTTTGAGATCATCTTTATTGGCCATTTTGGAAAAGAGGACTAAATTGTGAGTTCGGGGGCGGGGGGTGGAAGAAAGGTCTCCTCCTCCTTGTAATGAACTGGATGGTCATGCCATCCCTCAGCTCTGGAAAGTTTGCTGGAAGAGTCTGTTAAAACCAAAATACCCTGGTGTCTGACTAGGACTGCCCCAGGATAGGCATACCGGAAATCATTTTAGGCCCAAATGGTACTCCTAAAGAAACACTGTAAGATATAAAGGAGGCCAGTATTTATTTAGGAGGGGAAATGTGTGTGATGTATCTGGGGAGGAAGATTAAAAACTCAGATTTCTGTGAATTCGAGAATAATGCTTAAGAGAAATTAAATTTTGATTATGCTTTTCATATCCATGCTGGCCCTGCTATTTTAAGTATTAATGCCTCTTGTTCTCTCCAGTGGCTGCTGATTTTTTAAAAACCCTGACTGCCCCCACTGAGAATACTTTTAGCATGCCTGGTATTCCTCTCCAGTGAAAAAGATGCTGTTCCAAAGAAGTAATGCCTCAAGCTTACCTCCTTATTACAAAGTTGTTTGTCTAGGATATAAGCATTTAGACCAGAAGTAGGACATGTCCGTTCAGTATCAGGACATGTCTGCATGTATTTCATGTATGTGCTCTTTGGAAGGAGGGGGAGTCATTAGAGAAACTCTGGAGGCAACTGCTTAAAGAAAGAGGTATGTGCAATTGATTTTAGTTAATTATTTGTTTACCTGCCCTGCTCTCCCATCCTCCTAACTTGAACCCTCTAAGGGCAGGGACAAAATTATTTTTGTTTTCCAGATTCCTAGAACAATGCCTTGGTCTGTAATAGCATTCAATAAACTTGTGTTGAATGGAGCACACTTGTTTTAAGGATATGCCGAGAATTTATTACCACGTAACTTCCTAGAGTAAATAGGTCTTTCAGGTTATTTGTGCATCTACCCAAAGGTACTATTAAACTGTCAGCATGTTTTCCCCAGTTGGAATTAAATATTTTTTCTAGAGTTTTCTAGTTACCTTCCAGCAGAATTACGGAAACTTGGTACAAATGGTTTTGAGAGACATGAGTGCAGTCTTCAGCCAGATTCTTCTGCTCCAGGGGTCTTTGGGAGTCATCACCTGTAATTTGGTTTGGGGGTGGGGGGGCTGCGTATATTCCCAAGTTCCCTTTTCCTAGAGTGATCAGATCATCAATCTCAGCCCCTGCTCCTGGGCCCCATTAATAACATGTGTCTCCTTCCCAGTTGAATCATAACCAGGAAAGCATTGCGTTTAGAAAAAAATATTAATCTGAAGGGACTTGAACGAATTAAAGCCTCTTGAAGAGAAGGAGGGGAGAGTATGGATTTTATAAGCCGATGGACGAAACTTTTAAAAAATATGAAATTGGGGGGTTGTAAGGACATTTTTAGTACCTTTCAAGGAGCAAGAAGAGAAGTGAGGAATTATTCCTAAAAATAATATCTGTCTTCAGGAACACAGAGCCTGCTGTGTAATTTTCTAACTTTGGGGATTTGTTTTTCAGGCTTTGGAAGGGCGGGCGAGGTGCAGTAGTCTGGGCTGCACCACCAGAGTCTAATGTAGTGTGTGTCAGGATTTTATAAGGGTTAAGTGGGAAATGCCTACAAAGAGAATTAGGACTTTTATTTTTGTTCTTATGAATAATTTAAATCTATTTCTTTAATGGTTCGATTCCGTGACTGCCCTTGGTAAACATTATTCTTCATGCTCTCGGGAGCACTTGTTCTGTTACATAAGGGTTAAGCCTTTATACATTAATTTTCAAAAGTCCTTCAAAGATGGTAAAAGAAAACACCTTTAAATACTCATTAAAATATTTAATAAAAATACGTGTGTGTGTCTCAGATGTACACACCCAAGGCATGTTTGCAATCAGTACACTCCATTAACATCTTTCTCGTTTCTGAGGATGCTGACATTTAGAGGGCGCTGGAGGTAGAGGGGACAGTGTTTGGGAAAGAAGCATCATATTCCTGTGACCTTCCTCGGTTCTTGTCTCCTGATCCTTTTGCCTGAATTGAGCATCATGGCCACGCCTCTGCCAGAAAACCAGAAGTTGAGGACGGCCGTACTGGGGGTACAAGGGCCCTGCCCTGGGCTGGTGGATGACGAATGTCAGCAGTGAGCTCTACAATGTCACACGTTCCTGTAACATAAAGTTGGAACCTTAAATGTGTCTCACAAAGTAAATCCCGAGAGTGTAAAGTAGGTTAAGATGTGTAAATGCAAGACTGTGCAGTATATTATTGGACTGCCATTTTTATGGAAAATACTGGAACAGGGCTACACAGTATGGCTGACAGGATTGGTGAGGGGGCTATGGTAGGACCTCCGATGTGGCTCTCTGGTGCCTGGGACAGTGACTGTCCTTAGTTGTGAGGAGGAGGACCAGTCCTCTAACTCTAGCCTGACTCTCCCCACATTTGAGCAAATGAAAGCCTTGTCAAGAGTGGGGGACAGAGGGAGCTGTGAGGAATTCATGAGCTGGTGGAAGAAATATTAAAGGAGGCTTTAATACATTTTTAGAATTTTACAGTGGTCTTGCTTAATACACTTTATAGGGCCTTCTGGCCACAGGACGTGCTTGCTCTCTGCTCTGACGTGTAGACCCTTCACCAATAAATATTTGTTTGGTTAATGAATTAATGAATTCTGAGAACAAGAAATTATTTGAAAAGAATGATTTGGAGAGGAAGGGAAATTTTTGCACTTTGATTCTATTGCTACTCTTATAATCAACTGGAGGATTTCAATCTGGAGACGAAGGATTGCCATTAGTGTACATAAAATGTGTGTGTGTGCATTTTTCTGGCGAGAAAGGGCAAAGGCATTCAACAGATTCTCAAGGGGGTCCTTGTCAGCCAAAGATTCAGCTCCTCCTCTTGAATGAATGCTTCTTAAAATCTATATTTGAAATAATATCTAAATGTATGCCTGGCATATAATAGGTACTCAGTAAGTGTTCTGTTCTCTTTTGTTAAATGTAAAATTGGGATGGCATTCATACCTTTTTGGCTTGTACTTTACAGGGTTGTTTGAGGGATCTAGTGAACTATTGAGCATGTAAGGGCTTTCAATCATTCAATAGTCCTTTATCCAGGACCTACCAATCTTCAGACCCAGTTCCACATGCAGGAGACGCTATAATAAACAAAACAGATGTGGTCTCTCTGTTATGGGCTCAGAGTTCAGGTCACCATTCTTTGTGAACTGTAAAGTGCCAGACTCAGCAAGGTATGGAGGTAGACATGTTGCCACATGTCTGTTCAAGTACATTTTTATGATATGGCTACCCCCCTTTGCCTCCTCCAAGAAAAGGAGAAATAAACCCTCATCTAAATGTCCTTGTCTGCACTGTCACACTGTACACAGTCACTGTACTCTTGTGTACTCTTATGTAGACCTGGGCTCAAGTCCCATTTCCTGTTCTAACTAGCAGTGTCACCCTGGGCAAGTCATTTCCCTTTTCTGGTCCTCAGTTTCCTCATTGTTAAAATTATGGTGTTGGGCTCTGTGGTCCCTAATGTTCTCTGATATCTGTCATGCATTCACATTGTGAACTCAGTGAGGGCCAGCTCCTTGTCTTTGTTGTCTCTGTATCCCCAGGGCCCAGCACAGTGCCTGGCATTCTGGGGCTCCATCTCTGTTCTTCTAGCATTCCCAGATCTAGCCAGAGTGGAAATAAACCTTCGTTTTTTTTAAATGTGCATTTGACCTGAAAAGTCCAGGAAATAGTGTAGCAAGTGCCTTGGGTGGACAATAATAAGAGATGGGATTGAGCAGGTAATTAGGGCTATCAGGAAGGACCCAGGATTATGGTGATGGAGATGCTACAAAGGGCTGTTTTTTTTCAGGAACACCCTGAGAAAGAGGCTGAGCCCGGCCGCTGCTTCTTACTTCCCTCCACGGAGATAAATGACCCTGAGTGGTGATCCAGCAGCTGCATGTGTGAGGCCTTCCCTCTTGCTTTTGTTGTATATTTTGCCTAAAAAAAAAAATGGTGGGAGGGGTGAGGTTAATGCGCTGAGTGTGAGTAATTAGTCATTCAAACCATTGACATTTACAATGACAGGATTTGAGTGCCTACGTTATTGTGCACTGCTCTAATAGTTTATCCCTGAAATTTTCTGCCTGTATAATGTTTCTTAAAATATATCACAGGAACATAAAAGATTTAATACAGTGCTTTGTACAACCATTAGAGTTTGACGTCAACTGAACCTCCTCAATGCTCTATCCTGGATGCTCACTGTAATTCTGTTCTTAATTGCCGTTCAGAAGAGGGAAGCAGGGCAAGTCAGGGGTTTGGAACCTGGTCAGCTGCAAAGTTGGCCATGTGACCCACACAGACTGTTTCATGAAAGTACGTAGGCACACTTGAGTAACTTATATATTTATTTGCAATGAAAATTGTGTTGTTAGAATATCAAAGGCCTGGGGCGCCTGGGTGGCACAGCGGTTAAGCTTCTGCCTTCGGCTCAGGGCGTGATCTCGGCGTTATGGGATCGAGCCCCACATCAGGCTCTTGGACTATGAGCCTGCTTCTTCCTCTCCCACTCCCCCTGCTTGTGTTCCCTTTCTCGCTGGCTGTCTCTATCTCTGTCGAATAAATAAATAAATCTTTAAAAAAAAAAAATATCAAAGGCCTGGGGAAGGAAGTGTTCTGATCTTGCCGAGCCAGCCTTTGTGCTCATTGGAGGATGTGCTTCCCGCTAACACGTACACGTTTACTGCTGGTCTGTTTCCCACGTTGAGATTACAAGTGCCCTCTCATTAAGATGTATCGTGTAACCTTAAAATATTATAGTTTCATATTCTTGAGTTTGATATCTCTAGATCTTGGCAATTTCTCTTATTTTAATGTTTTAAAATCCTCTTGATTCACTTGTGTGTCAGATTTCATTCTGACATTTTACATTTCTGAATCGTTTTTTAAGCCTGTCTTGTATCCTGGGATGCATCATTAAGACCAATGAGAGGTCTTATTACATGATGTATATTAACACATTTGCAAGTGTTTCTCACCTTTAGAACTGTACATTTTTATTGAGAAAACTCTGTGTGCATGTGTGTGTTTTCACCAGTTCTTTCTGAGTACACAGAACGATAACCATGTAGTGTGTGTGCAGAGCAAAGAGAGCTCCATTTCCATAAGCCAAGAATGACTTGACCTAATTTATAGGTTTGGTCGGTTGAGGTAGCTCAGTACCAAACACTGCATCTCATGGATCCTTTTCAGAGGTTTGGGCCCAGTTAGGGCTGTCTGACCTACAGATGGGGCTCAACTCCAGGAGTCAGCATAATTTAGGAAATCCACATACGGTGTAAGGAGATCAGAAAGCTGGTTGGGGAACCGAAATTACTCTGCTGTGGACTCGGTACTTCCTAGGCTTCTCTGGAGCAGGGAGACCTGTGAGATGTTCACGTGGACGAGTGCTGGCGTTCACCACACACGTCTGTGAGGCAAGCATCCAGTGAACGAAAGATGAACCTGGCTCTCAGGTGACCTTTAATAGTCGTGGTCCCATAAAATCTCAGCACGCTTAGGTGTGATTTACGTTCTTCTTTATACTCCATCATTAATGCCCCAAAAGCTGCCTTGGTGCAGGGTATTTTCTAGGCGTTTGTGGAGCAGCCTTAAGAAGGGTAACCCGAGAAAGATGGGAGAGCAGGGAATGTGTTTCTCTAGATTGTGGGACTGGCTTGTTTGCCATTAAGTCAAAAGGTAGCTGTTGGGTAGCTCTGTGGTTCTGCCAGCCCAGCCTCCTGAAATGGATAAATTCTGTTTTTAAGTTGCTTATCAAGTTGGCAGGGTTCCTGGTGTTTGTTGCCTGGACACCTGACTCAGTGAAGCAACACAGCAAATGGAGACACTGCTTAGACCCAGGAGGCCCAACAGTTGGGCAGAACAGAAACCTGCCTCCCAGCCAGGAGCTGTGATCATGCTCTGCGACATCATCTCCATTAGCATGTGCCTCCCTTGGGCACGTCTCCCTCATGTTTTCTTGGGCAGAGCAGCTAAATAGGCTTTGTTTGGGTACAGCTTCTATCCGTGCCGAGAAGAGCTTGGTTTAAGATTCTTCTCAGAAACCCTTTGTTTTCTCCTTGCTGTCTGGACCAGCCTTCCAGAATCTCACAGTTGACCTGAATCCAAGAAGTTCTGAGGATGTGGTAAGCAGAGCCACTCAAGTTACTTACATGATGGTCAAGAATCTTAGAAGCTCCTCACCTTCCTCAATCTGCCTTATTCCCTTGGCTCTTCTTGAGGCTGCTTTTTTTTTTCCTTTTGGTTTCATTTCCCATTTGTGATCATTCAAAAAAGGAAACAATTAGAGTAACACCTACGTAGGGCATGATGAAGGATAATAGTCATCATGCCTCCAGGCATTCATTCGGAAGATAAACCTGCACATGAGGCTTTATTCCAGTTTACAAAGAGGAAACTGAGGCGGAGTATTGCAGTAACCTGCCTGAGATCACATAGCTAATAAGTGGTAGAACTAGTCTTAAGTCAGCTGTTGCCTTGACTAAAAACTTACTCCTGCTTTACTTTATCACCTCTGCTTCAGTGAGAAAATAAGCAAAAAACAAAACAAAACCAGAAATTCTCTGAGTATTGGTGAGGATGTGCAGCAACTGGAACTCTGATACTCTGCGGGTGGGAGTGTAAGTGGGTGCCACCATTTAAAAGAGATACTGACAGTGTCTACTAAACAGAACATACATACACTCTGACCCAAAAATAGACTCCCAGGAATATTCCCAACAGAAATGTGTATGTTATTAAACCGTGAGACATGTGCATAATGCTCAGAGCAGCTTTATCTATAATAGTTAAAAACTAGAAACAACCGAAACGTTCATCAACAGAAGAGATAAATAAAATGTGATATTTTCATAATTTCGCAATGGAATTCCATACAGCTGCGGAGAAGAAAAACCTACCGCTGTATCTAACGACATGGATGACACCCAGACATAACGTGTGAAAAGACATAAAAGAGTACATATTGTGTGATTCCATGTGTATAAAGTTCAAAAGCAGATAAAACTGCCCTACGGATTAGAAGTCAGTTACCTTTGGGGGGCAGTGTGAATGATGGAGATAGGGACACCGGAAAGGCTTCTGGGATGCTAGTCATGTTCTATATCACTATCTGAAAGGTGATTACTCAGGTGTGAATCTTGTTCTCTTTGTAAATATTCTTTGAATTGTACCCTTAAGGTATGCATGCTTTACTACATGTATATAAAAGTGTTTATCCCCCAAAATTCTCTCAACAGCCAAATGGTGATAATAATGGAAGCTGCTAGTTATCAGATGTCTGTTAAACCTTGCTTTCCATGTCTATGAGATGTTGAGAATATTAGGATATGACTCATTGCCTTCTTGTGAGGACTTAGTGAGAGAAATCACGTTGGATGATTGGTAGAATGACTTTAATAAATATAATGATGGTGAATTACATTCCCGCCACTATTCAGGTGTTTTCTATACATCATGTCACTACTTTGCAAAGCAGGTGGCATTGTTCCCATTTTTCAAATGAGGAAAACTAAGGCTTCTAGAGTTTCAGTCCCTTCCCCAAGGTCACACAGCTAGTGAATGGCAAAGCATTATTCCATTTCCAAAGAATTGATCAATGTCAGAGGCGAGGGAAGTCCTATCATGAAGGACGAGTGAGAGATGGTGATAGGATAGAGTGGAAAAGTGGGACTGCTGGGCTGCATTTGGGACCAAGGAAACTGAGTGCAGCCCCAGACTCTGCCCCAGTTTCCCGTGATGACAGAATTCACTGGATGTCTCTGGAATTTATCTCAGACATGAGAGTTTTGAACTAGATTTTATTTCCTGAGGTGCCTTCTGGCTCTTCAATTTTGTGATTCTCTATGTTTGTCATGCCACACAGGACCTCTTCATAACCATGGGTTTATATCCATTTTCCATGTAGAACGTTATTCCAGCTTCATCTTCTCAGTACTTTCCCTGAATCCCATCCTGTAAAGCAGGGCTCACTGCTCCCCTACTGTACACCCATTGTCCTCCTGGGAGCCGTTTGCTTGTCTGTGTCCTCAGTAGACCGTAAGGTCCTTGAGGGTAGAGACTGAGATTTATTCATCTCTTTTTTCCCATGCATGCTGCCTGGAACAGTTCACACGTTTGTGGAAATCTTCGTTTAATTAACTACTTGAATCCAAATTTAATTTAAATTTAAACTATTTGCTTTTTGAGTAAAGTGTGAGAGGATAGCCTCGGGCTGTGCTGGACCTAAGGTGGAGACCTAGAGAGAACTCTTCCTTTATGTTTTTTATTTTATTAGAGGTCCAGGAGAAACAGTCACAGAGTGGCTAGGGAGAAAAATCATTAGATGACTTTGTAGCTCCCCAGGATGTGCTTATGAAATCTGAAGTTTGATCAGTGCTTACGTATCAGTGAAAATCTAAATAAACCCTTCCCATATGGAACAGCCCCACTTAATTTAATGTCATTTTACTCTATGAGATAGTTAATAAACAGGTACTGTATTTGATCTTGTGAGCGTAGCCCTCTATATTTAGTTTTTCAGCTTTAATGGAACTATAATTTTAATCATGATTATTACTTTACATTTTAATTATAATTTGGTGTGGCTTAAGTATACATTTCTGAGAGTGATTGTGTAATGAAAACAGGAATTAGCTTTTCATTAACAAAATAATGGGAGAGTTCCCACTGCATTCTAGTCTGTGTTCAAAATCTACAGGCTGGCCTAAAAATAGCGAGGGGAGTTTAACATTTTGGTTAAAAACATGCTTCTAAATTGGCTGTGTTCACAACCCAATCTCTTTCGCTCCATCTTGCTTTATCTTGTTCTCTTTCTTTTCAAAACATAAAATAAAATCTTGAAAGAGACTTTACTTGTGTCTTTAAGATTCAAGAGGCTTATTTTTATTATTTTTATTTTTATTTAGATAATTAGCACCATGGAGCCACAGGTGTCAAATGGCCCGACATCCAATACGAGCAATGGACCGTCCAGCAACAATAGAAACTGTCCTTCTCCCATGCAGACGGGGGCAGCCACAGACGACAGCAAAACCAACCTCATAGTCAACTATCTACCCCAGAACATGACCCAGGAGGAATTCAGGAGTCTCTTTGGAAGCATTGGTGAAATAGAATCCTGCAAACTCGTGAGAGACAAAATTACAGGTATGCTCTTCTTCAATATTCTAGGTTTAGGGTTAGCAGCTACATGGCTCCGTTAGATGTACAGACCTTAGCAGAAATGCACGCAGACGGGGAATGCATCTGTGTCTGCAGTGTGTATCCTGCTTTCCATGACGGCATGGGTACACAGTCATAAACTCACCCATGTGTGTACACAAAACCAGATTGCAGACTGGGAGGCCTGGGAAGCAGAGGAGGATGTTGGAGTTCCTTGGGCTTTACTTTTTGTGAAATAACCCTTTGGTTTTATCCCCTTTTCTTCTCAGTCAGCCCTTCCCTTTGTTCTGCAGTTCTCCATTCTGCCCTCTGCCCTCCCTCTACTCCACACTAATTTTTATCTATTCCTTTCTTCTCGAGCACTTGGTTTGTGTGTGTCCAGTGTTCTTCCATGTGTCTGAGACAGTGTTTTAAAGCGGGGGGCGCTGTGAACTTTGGAAGGAGATCACAACTGCCCATTGTCCCTGGGGAGAAATAGGCTCTAAGGGTAGCAGATTATTCTGGAATGTAACTACTCCGCAGTAGGAAGGAGAAGCTTAATGAGGAGCTACAGTTGAGGTATTTTATTTCGTTTCGTTTTGTTTTGTTTTGAAGATACTCTTTGAGAAGCCAGAGACTTTTTACTTGAAAGTAAAACAATACCCAAACAACTTCAATACTTGAAATTTTTAGCTTCTGATTTTTTCCTCATCAACAACCATTTGTGGAGGACCTAATGTTTGCCAGACACGATCATTCTTTGGGGGTAACGTTTCCCTGTAATCTTTTTGGAAGTGAGAAGATTCCCTCAGAAAACTGCTGGGCTACATCACGATGGCAGTGCAGCCACTGCGCTATGGCATTCGGCTCCTAAAATCATTCGCACCCAGCTGAGTGGCATTTTTCAGCATGGACTTCAGTTTCCCTTTTGCTGGACAGTTTAAGTGGCAAGCAACTGGCCTAGGTTAGAAAAAGGAAACTATCGTTAAAATAGGAAGATACATCATCTTCATTTTTCAGTCGGGGAATCCGTGGTACATGTGTGCATGCTGCTATCTGTGTTCTCCAATTTTCTGCTTCACTTGTAAATCTGCCTCCCATATAAATTAGACATTTTGCAAAATCATGAAACTAAAATAACTGTTGAAAATAAAAGTCACAGAACCCTCCAAACATAATTTCCTCATCTATAAAGTTGGAAAGAATATTTATCTCAAAGGGCTTCTGGTGAGGATGAAATGAGAGACTGGGTGTATTTACAGCACTGCCTGGCATAATGCCTCACGCCTGGTGGTCTCTCAGTAAATGGGAGATGTTGCTATTACAGATACAGGTAGTGTGTTACAAGGAGAGCGGCTGAACAGAGAAATTTTATCAAGGTCTCCAAATAGGGCCAGGGCTTTGAGGATCTTATCTGAGAGCGCTGGATCATCCGTCCTTTCACAGAATTGCCTGCGCTCCCAGAAAGCCAATGTTTAGATTTCTGAATAATCTTTATGTAATAGGATGATAATTCAAACAAAATTAAAACCAGTTAACCATATGATTCTTCCTCCTACTCCTGTATAGAAAATGTATTTTTGGTGGAGCCGTACCTTCTAAATAGGGACTCTGCCAGCTATATTAGTGAATATTATTAATCACCTTTTCAAAAGAATTCCCTTAGAACGGTAGTGAGATTTTTGAAAAGTACTGATTCATGGTGTTGTTCCTTGTTTTCTAAAGACACATGTTTAAACAAGCAGATTCCTTTACTGAAAGAATGCTAATTTGGTAGTTCACCGAGTGGATTTGAATAGGAGTGACAGCTTCGAAGACAGCCTTTAATTTGGTATACAAAACCAAAATTGTCAACTCTGGTTTGTTCAGCACCCTCTCCAGCACAAGCAGAGACATACAGTAGCATCTGAGCTTAAAGAAGAAGCTTATGGGTTGAAAGCAGAAATATAATTCAGGCATAAATTTATAATTATGCATTTTTTAAAATTTCAGGCAAAAAAATTTTTTTATTTGCAGAGAACTTACGGGAATGAGGCAAGGAAATATAGAGAGACCAGAGATATTTGCCCTCATTTGGTAGCAGTGTTTAATAAAAGTAGAACTTGTGGTTGTAAAGAGCGCTTATTAAATTCTTCGTTTACACTACCTAATTAATTCTAGCATTTTAAATTAACAGTGAAACTGGTCCCTGCTGTACCATTCCATAGATGCAGCATATTTCCTCCATCCACCAGTTGTTCAGGTTTAATTGACTACGCTAAAAGTCAGAGAGGGAGGGAGAGATAGGGCTGTGGGGAGGTAGGGAAGGAGTGAGGATCGCTCTAATGGAAGACCCTCTGAGGCCTACATTTGGTGGTAAGTGATGATAACACGGTCTGGGAGAGGTGAAGTGTAACACCAGCCAAGTTGAAAGGCTGCGGCTGGTGGTTCAGAAGTCAGGGTGAATGACATCATAGGTATTTTTGTTGCCCTGATTTTTAACATCCCAGTCCCCCCTTTTCCTCCAACACCTCCTACAGATCTCAATACATCTCGATCCTGTGAAGTTTACAAGGAGTTCTAAATATCTAGTGGGAGGATTGGGGGGTGGGAAGTGGCGAAGAGATAAGAATTCAAGATTAAGATTTTCCAGCCCAAACCACTCCCTAAGAGAATGGATTCCCTTAGAAGGTTCTGGCTTATCAAATTGAGAGAAAGAGAGACATTGGGAGGAAGAGAAGGAGAGAGACTTGTTGTTGATGGCGTTGCATGTGGGCTGGGTTCCCTCGTGGCTGTCAGTTGTCAATGAAGGCTCCGTTTGAGAACACAGAGGAAATTTGGGCATGGACTTCGATGTTTGGTGCTGAGGGCATAATTGTTATCATTTATCAAGTACTTACTCTATGCTAAGTACTTGCTCAGCACCGGACATACCTTATTTGATTTAACACTGAGAGCAGCCTCTGTTTTCTTAGATGAGGACACTGAAACTTTGTGAGGTCAAGTAACTTCTCCCGGCAGCACGGGTATTACCAGGTGGTGGAGCTGGGGTTCACCCCCAGATTGCTAAAGCGTGATCTTACGTGGAAGTATGGGCAGGGTGCCTCTGCCAGTGTTGAGTGAAGACCCCTGCCTAACCCCCACCCCATAACCCAATGAAACATTGCGATCTCCTGAGTAGCAGTTGCTGGCCACCCTCTGGAACGTCTACCTAAAGCACCACGCTTTCAACTAGACTCCTGTGTATAACAGGAACCAAAGATAACAATATTTATCATCCTCTGGGGATACAACTCAGCCTTCAGAGTAGAACCAAATTTACTGAAAGTGCCAGGTTTAAGATTCTGTTACAGTGCTTTTGGACATCTCTGATACTTATCTTCTCAGAGATATTAGATTTTCTTTTTCCAATTGGTAAAGGACACTTATCAGGATAATCTAGGTACCAGGGAGAAAACATGTCTCCCAAGTTGCTTTTGTGTGCTGCCGTGGACACGCAATAGCACCGGAAGCCACATTCTTCCTTTCTCTCCTGCATCCACCTGCAGGCTCTGCTGCTGGAGAGAAAGGGAAGTACGTGGCCCCACACTTTTGTGCAACCTAGAAACTCAGGCAAGAAAACATCAAACCCCCAGTAGAAATTATGTTATTCCTATGAACTGCAGAGAATTGAATTAATTTCTAATTTTTAATATTATGGCCCTTTTGTTTTTTCAAGCTTTGAGATTGCATTACAGATGCTCAGTATTTTAGGGGAAGAAACATGGCTTAGGCAGGATACAGTTAGGTGGCTCAGGGGATATCTTAAAGCCAGAAGAGCTGGAATGCTAAATTACATCTTAATAATTGTCTATCTTGTCATCACCCCTCTCCAAAAGGAATAGAGAAAGGAGGAAAAAGGTAACCAAAAAAAAGATCCCCAGAAATAAATCAGTGTACAGCAACAAACAGTTCGATCTGCCTATCTAGATTGTGTGTTTATTTGCATCATAGCGATCAAAAAAAACAATTATATTTTTCCTTGATGTTATGCTTCATGTGCCCATGCAGCGTAGTTTTTTTTATCCATTTCGGGCTGGTAAGAGCTCTGAAGGGAGGGTTTTGAGGACAGAGTGGTCCAAACTGAACATTATCCATTATAAAGCAGAATATAAGGAGTGACCTGGGTATGGAACAGACTGTAAGGACTGTAGAGGTTGATAAAGGGTGAGGTCTGTGTTAGCTGGAGTTGCTGGGAGAGGTTTGAAGACAGGGTTAGGATTTAGGTAGAGGGAAGGAAAGCAAAGGTATAGAGCTAAAATCCCAGTCTAAGAACAAAAGACTTTTTTATTCTTTCGTGCTCTGGACACAGGCAGGAGAGCTGGGCCATGCCTCTTTGGAAACAGCGACCTAACACGAAGCAGCGTTGCCAGCTGAAGTTAAGCAGACCAAAAAAATGAAGCCGGTTAGAGTAGCACCCCAACAGGCAAAGACGGCATTTCCTAAACCTCACCTCTAACCCATTCTTTCATTTTTTTTTCTTTCTAACACATGTCTTTGGCCTAATTAATGTTATCATTCAGTGGAGAAGAGAACAAGGCAAAAAAGACTCTTCACTACTGTGGCCATCAGGGTGAATAATGCTTTGCCTCCACTTTTCATATCTGGAATCACATCTCTAATTAAAGGAACCAACTCAGTTTTGATTTGGTGACACTGGGTTGCTTCTGTTCTTTCTCGGATTTGTGAAAATGCAGTTAATCCTATGTGTCCCTCTCAGTAGGTAACATGTAGGACATGGACTATGGCAGTGCAAGGCCAGGAGGCATTGCATGGAATACAGTCTCTTGGGTTGAAGACAGAAAGGAGAGTCAGGACTGTGGATTGCTTTAGGTTACCTCATATACTTTGAAGGAACTGGACTTATAGGGCACTGTGGGAATTTGATTGAATTTTACTTCTGAGGTAACTTTATAAAACAATAAAAGACCCTGAAAAATTCTAAAATATGAAAGTGCTTTTAATTCACTCCCGACATGTGAATTCAGCCCTAAGGTGAGTTATTGGTATACTTTCTTACATCATCTAGCAAAGACAAATAAAAATAATAGCAGCAGCTTTTGTATGTTTATGTGTGCCTTGTGTGTGTTCTGGGCACTGCATTAGATGCTTCAAACATAGTAGCTCATTTAAATAGTAAATTGGGATTTCTTGGAGACTCATGTAATAGCCAGTGTTTATTGTGCACTTACTATGTGCTAAGCATTGTGCTGAGATCAGTAGGTGGAATTTCATGTAATCCTCAAGATGGTTATTTTACAGTTGAAGAAACTTGGATTTAGGAATGATTGAGTAATTAGTCCAAGGTGACTCAGCTTCCAAGTAGGGGAGCTGGGACTTGAACCCAGGACTGTCTAATTGTGAGTTGTCCAATTTATAATTTATCTTTGGCAGTTTCTCTAAAAATACTCGACTGACTTCTCCCCTTTGCAAACCAACTCAGCTTTTGTTACCTAGGGAATGAAAACTTTTAGTTCAGGGAAACATAATTAGAGTTCAAAATCTTTTGTTTTGGAAAAGGGTATACTATGCATTAAAAAAATAAGAAGAACCAGTGGTTTTTTTTAATTAAGCAGGTCACTGACTACCTGAACGAGAAAGAACAGACTGAGTGGTTTTTAACTTCCGATTTTGTTTCTTCACAAAATACTCTTCACTGTGTTCAACTTTTCTTTCTTTTGCAAGCACTGTATTAAAATGGATGCTGTCTTAAAGTTAAGCATAGTTAAAACCCAGCCTCAATTATGCATAATCCAAGAAAATCCCAAGATATTGATTAGCTAAATGAACTTTTCTACGTGCACATCAGAGGGATATCCATTAGTGATGGGAAGGGTAGAGGAAATAGTAGCATTTATCAGCACATTTTGTTGCTGACTTTGAAAATGTGCTTGGTACAGTGCAATGTGTCTCTTGAATTCAGAGGAAAATCAGGCAGATTTGCATCTGTCATTTTATTTATCACCTCCCTGCAGTCATCTTATATGTATTCCACAAAGAAGAATGAAAGAATTTTGATTCGTTGACTTGGGGAGGGAAATGGATTATTGTTGGGGTGAATGGAAAATACTTAGTTTGGAGAAGATTTGGCAGCCTAGTGGGGTTACACAATGGGAGAATGGGGGTCTCCCTTATTAAGGAGAACTTGGAAAATGTCAGAATGTTAACTGCAGACAGTAAACCATGTAATTATTGTGCCTCTTACACACCCATCAGGGGCAATCAGAGACCTCCTGTCTTTTCTAATTAGGATAGGTTGGCAACTGAGTGGAGCTGTGAGGCTTAGAATTTTTACAGGTACATTCTGCTTCTTTCAACATAATTCTTTTCCCAGGATGGCAGTAGTCAGGATTACAGACCAGGTATGGTTTCCTTTTGCCCCCTGGCTGCCTTCCCCTTCATCTTCCCTTCCATATCAGATGGTTCTGCCCTGCTTCCAAACTCAGATAACCATAGGAAAGTATTCTCACATCCCAGGAGAGATGTCTCAAAGGATTTTTACCTAGGATGTGAATCAGGCCTGGGTATTTTAAGGATTTTCTATTTCTGTACTTTAGCTGACTGTTTGGTTCATAGGACCAATTCCCTGTTCACCTGGCTTCCCCTCCTTCCCCCAGTATATACATACACACCCCACACACACTCCTTCCCTCCATCCTTCCCCCCTTCTCTGTGTGACCTGGTTGATTGAGACTAGGAACTAAGGAAGAAGGTAATGTCAAGCTGAAATTTCCACACATTATCTAAAAATGTAATTCATCAGCTTCAGGGTAGGAGGAAAGTGCTTTCTGAAATGTGTTAATGGGAAATTCATTTTTTTCTTGTCTTCTGGGAGGTGTGGCAGGGTGATTTCTCTTTTCAGTCTGCCTCACCCCACCCCATTCCACATCTCCCTTACTGCTCTTAACTGATGAACTCTGTATCTGTCTTTATTCCTTGTAAGAACTAAAGATCTTTAAGTTGCCTTTTTATTTTTTCTACAGTCCCCAAATTGAGCTTTGATGGGAGAAGATATTTCTAGTTTGGAGAGAAGATAAAATTCAAATAGAGACCATATATTTGTATAAGGCTTTTACATTTGTAAAACATTTTCAATCAGCCAACAGTATTTATTTAGTGTCTGCTCTCTCAGACCAAATAAATGTTATTCCCTTTCCCTCTCTCCTCTTAAATTCTGTATCAGAGTCTGTGAGGAAGCCAGAGAGGATAAGACACAGTTTGTGCCCCCATGTTGCTGCTAGCAGGGCAGCGATGGGGGAAGCCAGGACGCATTTGGGGGCCCTGCAGCAGCCTGCAGGTCTGGAAGGAGCTGGGATACACAGCACTAGACGTCCACCTTTGCTGTTTTGTGGAGGGTTTTGTTTTGTTTTTCACCAAGGTCCAAATTCACCCTTCCTAACCTTAGCTATTAGTTTTATTAGCACAGAAAACTCATAACAATCAGTGAAGTTGGAGTTTTGGTGGAATGCCTGCTGTGTGTCAGCTACAGGGTGAGGCACTTTATTGTATGTTATCTCATCGAAGCTTTATGTCAGTTATGCATGATCAGTGCTATTATCCCCATTTTATAGATAAGGAAGCCAAGACTGAGAATCAGCTGGAGAGCTGTGACTGCAAAGTCTGCAGTCTTTCTGTTAACCTTATCAGTCTGCCTCTGCTGAATGAATATGAAGACATCAACTATGGGTGTCCAAAGGAGAAACAGATGACAGCGGGTTGGGGATCTCGGAACAAGTGTCAAATAGGAGTGAGCCTTGATCTTGGTAGAGAGCAGGTCGTGGGAGACTGGTCCATGAAGAGGAAGCACCTGAGCCAAGTTTCAGAGACCTCTTCAAGGGATAGTGAATGGAACAGGCAGGACCATTCTGTGGGTAAGCCTTATTGCCCCCTTTGTGTTGATGAAATAATGGAAGCTCTGAAAGGTTATGTAAGTTATCCAAGGTCACAGCTAATAAGAGGTGGGGCTGAGATTTGAACCCCAAGTTTGTCAGACTCCAAAGTCTGTGTTTTTCTATTTTGCTAATAAATAACCCGACCTAACACAGAAGGAGGTGGACAGTTTGTAGACTCCTTGTGGCGTCTATGATTTGAGAATCATTGTTTATCTTGCTGAGGTCAGGTACATGATCTCTCACTGACTCTCTTTCCACCTCCTTCAGTTTCTTGCTGATGTCTAAGTTTGGCTTTCAGCTTGGCCTGTGTTTTGTAGTTGGATATCTGATGATATGTGAGGTCCCATTACCATTGAGTGGATACAGCTAGTTAGGGTAATTACTCTAATTCCTAGGGCTGCTGGTGGAATTTCTCATCACAAACATCTTGAATTGGATTAAATCATTTTATTGGTGGTATGGCATAAAATGTATACTTAATAATCCCCAATACTTGCCATTCGTGTTTGTTTTCAAAGCCTTTTATTTTCAGTACTTCCTCTGACCCTTTTGAAATAGCCAATATGGACAATGTGTATACTCGCTTTACAAATGAGGCCAGTGCAGCCCAAGGAAGACTTGAGTCAAGAGCACTTGGCTTCCCATTTTCCTCGCTCTTTGTTCTTCCCTTTTTTCTTCTTTTTGCTTGCTGCCTGTCCTGGCTCCTCTTTTTGCCTTTTTATTTACTTACATGCCATTTGATTGAAAAAGGATTTGAATTGGCTTTATAAGGTAATATGGAAGAGAGCTAGAATTAAAATAGCTATGGATTTTTTAAAAAGCAAGGTAGAGCAAACTGTGTGTAGAATGCATGGTAAAAGGAGAACTAGAATGAAAATTAAATTGAATGTGGCTAGGTGACTTGTCCGAGAAGTAACATACCACCTAGCCCAAGTGTTATTTACATCAAGGAAAAATAGATGGTGACAACCTTGATCCCATTCTCAAGTGGTGACCAGGATCCCAGCCCTACCCCTCTGCCCCCCACACTCACATTATCGCACAGACCTCTGTGGAGACACTTGCCAGCTGTACATAATACAGGGTGGGATATGAAACCTGAAATCACATACATAGAGTTTTCCCTTCCTCATCTTTCTTGTTTGAACCCATGTTGGATTGATTGACATGTTTTTTTCTGGCCAGGGCAGGCAGTGACAGAGAGAAGATGCCTAGTGGAGTACCTGTCTTCACTGTTTTTGTAAATACTGTGCCAAAGGGGGTGTTCTGAATTGGGCCTTCTTGCTCGCGGCCAAGAACTGAGGTATTACTGGCTTCTGGGTCTCTTCAGTCTTCCCCGTCCCCTCAAACCCTGAGTCTGGGCACAGAGGCGCTCCAGTCCTCTGCTTGCATCTCCCTGCTAAGGGTTCCTACAGTGAGTTCTGGCAGGTTCCCCATTGCCCCAGACTCTGAGCTGGACAGCAAACAGGAAAATCAAATGTTACTCTCACTTCCTGGTCCTGATCCCACAAACTGGAACTGGTCCTCAGCCACCTTTTCTCTTCCCAGTGCCCCTTGCCAGTCAGTGGAGCTTTCCTAATGAGGTGGACCACGCTCTAGGTACAAAAGAAAGTGAGCACGACTGCAGTGTGCCACACTCCCCCCCACACACACACAGCCCCAAATGCTTCCTTGTCAGAAATACCAGACACAGTGCAGTGAACTAACCAGCAGTGAGACAGACATCAGTGAGAATCCTGCACCATCCCCCGGCCCCCCTCACGCACACACTGAATAGGTATGTGCCTGGCCTTGCATTAGTCATTCTGTCCCTGTGGAGCTCCATTTTCTCGGCACACAGTAAGAAGACAGATCCTTACCTTACCTTCCTTGCATGGTACCTGGCATGCAAACCAGCTGGTTTGCAAACTTGCAACCTTGCAAAACACAGGTTGTAAACTGAAGCAACCTATAAATGGGAGGGCCCTTGTGTCTTCCTTCTTCTCACCAAGTGTCCTACCCCTGGGCCTACAGATGGAGAAGGAGAGAGGAAAGGAAAAGTCGAGATCTTTCTGTTCCTGGTTCAGTCCTCAGTTATGTAATTCCAAGGAGGAAGTAGGAGCTGCCATAAGAGAAGGCCAGAGAGTGGAATGGGACCTCACATTGATTAAGCACCGCTGGACGCCAGTTGCTTTATGTCTGTTAGCTCATTTAATCCTGACCACAACCCCAAGAGGTAATAGCAGCCCCATTCTTTAGATGAGGAAACCAAAGCTCATGCTGTTTGAAGTGCCTGACCACACTGTCTGTGTACCCCTGTCTGTCTGACCACATGCTGCTGCCACTGGGAACAAGAGACCTGCACAGAGAGGGCTCCTCGCGTTCTTGCTGCTTCATCCTGAATCGTGCGTGCGGCTGTGTAGGATGTATTCCAGCAAACCTCAGAAATAGCTGCAGTAATAATGAACAGCAGTTTTTGTGGTTCTGGAAGATTGTAAATGAAAGCCTTTAGTTCAATATTTGAAAATGCCAGGATGGTTTCCGAGATTGTTTTTAAAATCAAGCCACCTTTATGAGTGGCAATGTGATAAAATGGAAGGATCCACCAAGTTCTCATTCTAGCTATGGGACTTCCAGTGGATCGAACCATTCTGTGCCTCCGATTGTTGCACATAAAATGAGGATAATAACACTGGCTCTTTCCACCTGACTGTGTGTCGACATGAGATGAGCTGCTAATGTGTTGTAAGTCTTTAAAGTGCTATACCAATTCAGGCTATTACTATGGTCACCTAGAAGATAGGACGTTATAAGCAGGGGATTTATGAGGGTAAAGCAAATACCAAACCCCTTGTGATAAGCTAGTTTTGCTTTCTAGTCTGGTTTCCAGATGTTTTGTTCAGTTATCTGCGTACATCTCAACAAAAGCTGATTAACTGTCTCAGACATCAGTGTCTAACTGTTATTAATGCTCAGGCTGATCAAATTACAATGCCACAGATCCTACTTGTGCTGTTAATATTAGATTTTGGATTCCGGTCTATAATGAATGATTTTTCCTCCATGCATTGGAAAAATTGGTTAGCAGGGTTCATAAGAAAGTTTAATTAGCAGGCTGTTTGTGAAAATAGTGGTTGTGAGTCATTGTTCAGAATGAACTAATGTTGCTGAATTTGTTCTCCTGTTCTTGAGCAGCCGCGTAGGAACCTCGGGTTTGGGAAGCTGGTGTCTGCATGCTGCCCACTTGAACTGCCCGTGTAATGAACTAATGACAAAAACAGCACATTTTAAATCCCAGAGAGGAAGAGGAGCTGTAGTGTAGTTGTGTTTTTGTGTGTGTGTGTGTGTGTGTCTTCCCAGACAGATATTCCCAGGGAATATCGTGCACCTACTAAAATCTGGAACTGTGCTAGGCAGGGTAGCCCAGTAATGAAGAGCTAGTCTGCTTGTGTTAGCATCCTGGCCTTACTAGTTACTAGCTGTGTAACAGGCAAATTACAGTGAAAAGAGACCTTAGATGTGTTCTCTGGCTTGGTTTCCTTTCTTCTGTGGGCCCCTCTAGCATCTCAGGAACTATAGCTCAGAGCACAGGCCCAGAACCCCCAGCTCAGGGCAATTATATCCTGAGGAAGTGTTCAGTCCTGTTTCAAAGAGTAATGGTCATTTGGGAATCTCATCTTAAAGTCACTCCCAAAGGTATTTAATAGGTAATATGTTTATTTAAAAGAGGTTTTGTGACCAAATGAGTTTGGGGAAACTGAAGTGAACCAAGTTAAAACAGGGTCTCTTTTTATCAATACTTCTTTGAGTCTGTGCTAATGTGCATTATAAATCTTAAAAGGAAGGGTATGATACGTAACCTTCCCCTTGGAACCTTTATTCTCCAGCATTTTATGGACTTTTGTTCTAAGCCAGGTCGGAGGGATGGTGTTCCATTAGGGATACGTTTGCAGGTAGAAGGGAAGGGGGCGGTTTGGGACAGTTCCTACCTGATGAGTTCATTCTTTTGTTAAGAAAGAGGTGGGGTCCTCTTTTGCACATGGGTGGGCAAGTGGAGGCCTGGTGTCCTAGAAAAGTCTTACTAGCTCCCAAGAGAAACTGGATATGGCACCAACGCAGCCCCAGCACATATTAGGCATTTTTGTTGAAAGTCACTGAATACTGAGCATGTTCTGGGCACAATTTAAATCATGAGTTCATTTGGCTTTCTGTCAGGGTGACATTTCATTTTCCATTGCCCAAAAGAGCCGAGCCATGGAAGGTGTTTACATTTTGTGATTCTCACACACATTCCCGGGCATTCCTTCATTTTCACCTCTCCCAGGCACTTGACTCAGTGTAACGAGGCTGGTCACACTGGCACGGTATAGCCATTCTCTGAGAAGCCCTTAGCTTTAAAAAAAAAAATCAGAGAAGATGGCTTCTCTCCTTCATTCCTGCTCTACGGACCCATTTCTGCGTGAGTCCTTTGTTCTTGATTTTTATTTCTTGGTTTTTTCTTATTTCTTACCTGCAAACTGAATGGTGATGAAAAGGGAAAATGTGGTTTCTTTCTTGTTTCTTTTCTTTTTCATGGATCTGGGGAATTTCTCTTTTAACATTTGTTGGAACCAAACATGGTCATGAGCTTCCTGTCTGTACTTTACTATCAGTGAACTCCTTGATGATAGGGATGGGGTGCTAACTTCCACATTTCGCTCTTAGTGGTAAGTCGAAGGCCAGAGATCCCCAAGCCCATTTCAGAAATGACAGACTGATAAAGATTCTCAAAGTCCTTCTCCAGCTCACACCTGATGTCCTAACTTCTCTCTGCACAGACAAGTTATTTATCTCACCTCCTTCATCCAGAGCCATGAATTTTCTTTTACTTTGGATAGAGGCAGTTTTAATAGATTTATATTCAGTTAATATTTATGAAGCATCTACCTTGTGCCAGGCCCTCTCACATACTTTATCTCATTTAATCTAAATCCCAACATGATATCAGGAGCCTCTCTACACATGCTTTATACAAACAGTGTCTGATGGGAGTTTTGGAAGCTGTTGTCTTTAGTGTTAAGCACAGCACTTCCTTTCACCCACAGACATTTCACCCACAGACAGTCTCATTTTGCCCGAAGGCTAATTACAGTGTATGTAATTAGTACTAACCTGAAAACTTTTTCTACCTCTTCTTCCTTTGTTGCTAGACCGTTGTCTAACATCGGCTGCGTTTCTGGTATCATCTGTTGGTGCACATCCATTCTGGGTGGCAAGTCTTGTCTGTCTGACATCCAAACCTTTTGTTTTATGTGAGAGCAAGCCAACCAAGAATTAAGAATTCTGGTTCATTTCTCTGGCTAGCTGGGAGTTTGCCAAAATCCTCCTCTTTTTGTTTCAATCCTCGTTAAAAATATGTTTGAATGTTTGACTGTTCTTTCCTGTCTGTGAGAATATTCTGCACATAATTTAATTGAATGTTGCTTCGATTAAGAACCTTTCATTGCCCCAGGGTCATCAGTCTGAACACTTCCCTTTGTGTGATGGATGCAGAGGGTACGGTGGTTGTCGCTGAGGTTTCTATTATCCCTGGCACATTCCCTATTTTTCCCTTTCAGCTTTTTTTAACACTAAGTACTCGATACTAGCTTTTTATCTTATGAATCACCTTTCTTCCCTGAGCAGACAGAAGAAAAATAGGGTTCAGATAAGTTTCATTTTGTCATTTATTGAGGTTTATTATTGAAATATATATTTGAAGATCTGTCATTTGGAGCAACTTATTTTATAGGACAAAACAAAAGAGGTTAAAAAAAACTCCTTTGAGAATTTGTTGGTTGGCTTTCTCTTTGGAATAATGTAGTTTTGTAACCGGTCCTTCCTGCTTTGGGAACTGCTGGAAATCGTTGTATATACTCTGTGCGTTTCCATGTACCTTACCCCAGTAACAGAGGCTTTGTGTCACATTTACTTGAACAGTTTGGTTGATACTGTCTCTGAAATCGGAAAACTCTAATAAAAGTCTGTATGGACTTTGGAGCCAGATGGACTTGTGTCTTGGGATCTGAGGCCTCTGGACATTGGTCTTCTTGAATGTAAATGGCAGTGATGATGCCTAATTGTCGGATTGTTTCAAGGAGTAGATGAGACGATAGACATAAAATACTCAGCTAGAACTTGAATGTTCTCACCAAAAATATGAGTAAGTAAATAAATAAATGTATACGTATATTAAATCATCACAATGTACACTTTAAATATCTTACAATCTTATTTGTCAATTATACCTCATTAAAGCTGAAAAAAAAAAACAAAGCTCTCAGTACAGTGATTGGCACATGGTAACCACTCAAAAAATTACTATTTTTTTTTAAGAGTGAGAGAGTAGGGAGGGGCAGAGGGAGAGAGAGAATCTCAAGCAGGTTCCACACCCAGAGCAGAGTTGATGCAGGACTCAATCTCATGACCCTGAGATCGTGACCTGAGCTGAAATCCAGAGTCAGACGCTTAACCAACTGAGCCACTCATGTGCCCCCCAAAATAACTGTTTTTGTTCCTATTTATTCACTTGTCGAATTTGTTAACTCATTCATCCATTCTACATAGATTTATTGAAAGCCTACTATGTGCCAGCCATTGGTCATACCAAGATTAACAAGATTCATATTCCTGCCCTTAAGAGATTTAGGGTCCAGTAAGAAATGTATTTAGTTCAGCAAGCTTATATTGAATGCCCACTGTGGGACAAGTGCTTTGCTCATTGCCGTCTTGATGCCCCATGATGAGTTCTCAGCTTCTGGGGAAATTACATCCACTCAGGAAGCCAGAATGTAACCTCTGGAAATAACCTAGTACTGGTTCAGTGTAATTTTAAATACTTTGGGAATTCAAAATAAGGACGGCTGGGTCCTATCTTTTTCCATAGTGTTTGTTGTTGGCAGAAAGCAGACACACTAGAAATTTCAGATACCTGAATGTTTCCTGGATCTGTGCCAGAGGTCGAGGGAGATGTCACACATACATCTGAGCACAGATTCAACTTGGAAGCAGTATTGACAGTTCAGGTTGATATTAACAATCCGCGGCCTCCTGGACGCAATGGCTATAAACTGAAGGGCAGGTCTCTCTCATCGAGGAACGGATGCTCATGTCGTCCCCTCCTGTTGGAATGCCCTTCTCTGTCTATTGCCTGCCTATCTCTTATCAGTCTTTTTTAATTCATCTCAAAAAGCCCTCTGTCCTTCTAACTGTCATAACACTGAACCATACCCTATTGTCATTAATGATTCATAGGTCTGACTCTCCTACTAGACCATGAACTCCTTGCTTCTTCCTTGGTCCTCAGTTTTAGAATCTATAGAACAGACTTGAAGACAATTGATACTAAAGTCCTTTCCAAGACTGTCATTCTGTGATGTACTAGATCCAGGCACAACCAAGGTAGAAGGTGGGAATGGGATACTTTGAGGGTTTATATTGGAATTAAATGGAAAGAATGAGGACTTGGAGATAGTACTAGAAAACCCAGGCTCTCTCAAAGTCTCAGGCACACTGTGCCATGCATGTCCAGCAGGTGTGTTTAGCATACAAATGAGCACGTATTCAAGAAACCAGGGCACAGCAAAAAAGTGCACAGGCTCTGGAATCACATGGGTCTGGCTGCTATTCTGTGGCCAAATAACCGTGGGTATGTTATTTCTACTTTCTGGGGCTCAGTTTCCCCTTCTGTAAAACAGGGATAGAAATGCCTGCTTCAGAGGTTGTGAAGATTTACATAATGATGTATGTAAAGTGTTTAGCCCATAGTAGGTACTTAGTAATTATTCTCTATTCTTTTTATTTCTTCAGTTAGAAATCAGGATAAACTGAAACCAGTTGGGAGTGTTGGATCTAAAATAAATAGAATTTAGCTCTTTCCCTGCTGACGCCGAGTAGCGCGTAGGCAGAAGGTCAGGTGCACTCAAGTTGCAGCTCCACCCGTAACCCACTGCCATGGTCAAGGAAGGCATTGCTGCTGGAGTTGGCATGGGCGCTAATACTGGTTTACAAGAGGTGTTGAAGACTGCCCTCATCCACGATGGCCTAGGAGATGGAATTCACAAAGCTGCCAAAGCCTTAGACAAGCACCGAGCCCATCTCTGTGGGCTTGCGTCCAACTGTGATGAGCCTATGTATGTCAAGTTGGTGGAGGCCCTTCGTGCTGAACACCAAATCCACCCAATTAAGGTTGATGGCAATGAGAAAGCAGGGGAATGGGTAGGCCTCTGGAAAACTGACAGAGAGGGAAAAGCCTGCAAAGTGGTTGGTTGCAGTTGTGTGGTGGTTAAGGACTATGGTGAAGAGTCTCAGCCAAGGATGTCACCAAGCAATCCTTCAAATGCAAGAAATGAACAAATAGGAAACTCGGTTCTTGTTCCTCAAATAAATAAATAAAACATAATTTAGAATCTCTGACTCTTAGCATTAGAAGGGATCAGTCGATCTTGCTGACTGCTGCCATATCCCCTGATAAAACATTGATCTGGTCTCTGTTTGCATACTTCTAGTCAGGTGGCCCTTACCACCTCACAAGGCTGCCACACCCTTATAAATCAGTATTAGAAAGTTCTTCCTTTTATCAAGGCAGAAATCTACTCCCTAACTTTCTTCTCTCTGATCTTTGTTCTCTCCCGTGGGGCACCACATGGCAAGTCTACCCCTGCTTTCTCATGACAGCCTTCCAAATATTAGAATTGGCTCTGAGCAACTCTAGAGTCTTCTCTCCTTCAGACTAAAGGCTGCAGTTCTTTCTGAAAGATGGGCTTGGTTCCTCTGGACATGGGTAAGGCCCTGGTAAAAGAGTTTGCTGCTCTTTCTGGTTGCTTTCTGATTGGTACATGAGAGTTTGAATGTGGTTAAGAGGATGTAAATATGTATGTGAATAGATAATATTCATCCATTCACCCGACAGACATTTCCTGGGTATCCAACAATGTCGTGGACCCTTTGGTAGGCCCTGGGGATACAGAGATGAATAAAATATCATCTTGGCCTCAAGTTGCCCCCAGTCTAGTGAGGAACAGAGTCACGTCAAGAGATGGTTTCAAAAAGATATTTCAGTAGGAGTGTTTACCTGATCTGCAAAGCTGTGGGGCGGGGGCTGAATGGTTTTCATACATGTCCTATTCAACAGCACTACAGAAGCAGTTTGAAGAAATCAGGGCTGCCCCTTTCCTCTTTTCAGGCACTTAACAAGTGCAGTGGTACGTTGCCCTCACGTTCACTTGTGTCATTGCTCCAACATGGCATGCATGCTCCTGCCTCAGGGCCTTTGCACAGATTTCCTCTGCCTGGGATGCCCTTCCCTCAGATAGGGGGGACTGGCTGCCTCCTCTCCCTCAGGTCTCTGCTCTCATGTCACCTTAGCCTTACTTGACCCTCTATTAAAAAATTACAACCCCATCCCCTCCACTGTCGTCCCCCCTCTGTGCTTTATTTCCTCCCAAGAACTCACCATCATCTGACAAACTTTATATTTTATTTATGTTTCTTGTCTTGCTCCATCACCCCCAATCAGAATATAGATTCAGTGATGGCAGAAACCACGAATTTTTGTTCCGAACTATAATCTCGGTAAATGGAACTATGTCTGGCACATACTAGGTGCTCAGTAACTACCTGTGGGGTAAATTTATGCAGTGCTTGGATTCAGCCCTCAGGTTGGAAGCTCACCCCTTGATGGGAAACCCCTTTCAAAATTCTGTTTCTTCAAAACTAAACTCACACGCCCCCACCTCCAGGAAGCCTTCTGTACTCTGCTCAGTCAGAATCAGTCTCCATCTCCTCTCTGTTCCTGTATATAGTTTTAAAAGAAGTATCTCTGATATATTTATTTTTTGCTGAACTAAAATTAATTCTTATATCCATCTTTCCCTTCTACATATTAAGTTCTCTGAAGTCAGGAACAATTTCTTGGTCATTTTGGGGCCCACTCATAGTATCCAGAATGTTGTAGGTGCCCGTTAAATATGGACTTTGTGTGCCTGTTGTATATCATGTGCTCTGATATAAAAGTAAAGCATCAGAAACATTCTCTGCCTTTAAGAAGATTGGGGCCTTACCGAGGAGACAGCATTCTCATAGACAATAGTAGAAGGCAGTATTCAATGGGGTGTGGGAGAAGAAAGGCAAGGAACCAACGTCTATTGAGCATCTGTTATATGCCAGGCATTTTGCATGCATTATCACTTTTAATCTTCCTAATAACTCCATGAGAAAGTAATATTAAGTTCATTTTAAGATGAGGTTACTGCAGCAGAAAGGAACGAGTAGGAATGCAGAATTGGGGGGAAGAAAAGAAATAGTGTATACAAAGAAATTATGAAAATTTTCCTATCAGAGTTTCCCTTACCTGTTACTCTGGATTAGGATGTGTAGCTTTTTGAGAAACCAAGGTGTAGGGAGGTTAATTTAAGTTAGTTGGCTAAGGCCACGCCGCAATAAGCTGAAGCTGCATTTCTTACATCATTACATTTCTGTATCCAGTCCCCAGATGATGCCTACGATGCTGGTAGAGGGATCACATTTAGAGTGCCAAGATTTTAAACCATACTTAGTTTGAGGCAATTGTGTGGACTACCAAAAGAAAACAAATTCTCTGACTAGTTGTCTCTGCTAACCCTGAGCTTGTGGAAGAAAATCCAGGACTCAGATTGCCCAACACTGTGTAAAACCCACACAGGTGGGATGGGTGGGAAAAGAGCCATGGACGCTCGAGCATCTCAAAGCACCCGCAGTCAGTGTTAAGAAGGGGACGAGACCCCAGCGGAGCGTGTTGCATCCCCCTGAGTGCTTACCTGATGCTGGGCACTGCTGTGCCTCTTCACAGAGGCCAGACCCTGTGGGGAGAAAAGCGTGAGCTGAGAAGTCACACAGACCTGGGCTTATTCAAATCCTAGCCATGGACCCTACTTGCTGGTTGTCTTTGGGCAGGTTACTTCACATGTCTTAGCCCATTTTCCTTATCTGCCCGATGGGCCCCATGGTACCCATTTCACACAGGACTCAATTAGGAAACATTAGTAAGCCACTTAGCACAGTGCCTGGCACAAGGTGGACCCTGAATAAATGATCGCTGCTGTCGGTCTATGTGTTAACATAGTTAACCCTCATAGTGACGCTCGATTGTGAGGATAAGGGATTATCCCTGTGTTTCCAGATCAAGGAACAGGCTGATAGAGCTTAAATGACTTAACCAAAGACATACAGCAAGTATAGTTTTCATGTGTGTGTGTGTGTGTGTGTGTGTGTGTGTGTGTAGTAACAGCTGCAGGTCTCTCTGACCCTCTTTAGAGTGTGTTCAGGTAGATTTTGCGGCATCTGACAACAGGGAAAGGCATCTCAGGACTGGCAGGGAGGGAGTCCTGAGATTTAGAGTCGGCTGCAGTTAACCCAGCATGCGGATTACCACCGTGCAGGTGCTCTTAAGGTGACTGGGGATTTTATCATGTGCTTTGAGAACAGAATTTCAGCCTGCGCTAGGGGTTCTAACATTCACAAAAATTCCTTACTCAACTCAGAAGTTTTTATCAACAGCAGCTACCCATCTGGCTGCCCCCTTGTGGGCTTTGCAGATGAGGGGAGTAGCTGTTAGGATTCTGGAGAATGACGAGTTTTGAAGAAAGAAAGAGCAAAGTGTGCAGGCTGGCAGTGCAGAAATGCTGAGGTCCCTTGCAGCCAGCCCTGCAAAGGGATGGCTTCTCTGTTCCTGCCATCAACCATGAGGAAATCACATTTGGGGTCCTGCTGTCATAACCCCCAGGACCCCGAAGGCAAGGGAAAACAACATCTATCCAGAATGACCGGGAAAACGAGGGGTTATAATCAGCTATGATGGTGATTCCTAGAATTTGAATACAATAAAAATGCTTAGCACAAATTATTGAAGACAATTGAATTTTTCATAGATGATTCAAAAAAGCCTCAGAGGTATTTCAGGAATCGTCAGTGACATTTTAGTTCAAATGGAGTAACTGTGTGTATGGCAAAGGGTACTGGATTTGGAGTCAAAAGATCTAAACCAGGGGTCGGCAAACTATGGCCCAAAGGGCAAGTTGGGCCCACTGCCTGTTTTTCGTAATGTGTTTTATTGGAACACATATCGTCTATGGCTGCTTTCCTGCTGTAATGGCCAAGTTGTCATGACAGAGACCAGAGGACCTGCCAACCCTAAACTACTTATTGTTTCACCCTGTACGTAAAAAAGTTTGCCAACCCCTGATCGAGACTGAGATCCAGCTCTGTAATGTAGGGCAAATCACTATTTTCTCTGATCTTCAGTTTCCGTATCTATAAAATGATGATTATCTCTCCCACGAGGTTGCTGTGAGTGTCAGATGCAACAGAATGGGTGGCAAAGCACTTTGGAAACTCCAAGGGTGGGCAGCACCTCATCTGTGCCAGAGGAGAGCCCACCCAGACATTCTTGGTGTTTTCTTTCCCAATTCTTGGTGTCGGCGGCTCGTCATGCTCTCCCTTTCTCACAAATGCAAAAAGAACTCCCCAGGTCTCCCTCGTTTCCCCCAAACATAAAGCATTCTTCCAGAAGTGGAGGGTTGGTACAGACAGGTGTATCCACTCTGTCATCTGTTTGTTGAGCACCTTCTACGCTCAAGGAAGCAAAGTTTTAGAAGCTAGTTCTTGTGAGGAGAAGTGTTTGGTTTCCAGGGGGAGAAGTTGGTATACAAATTGTTGCAGCAGAATGGAGATGTTGCTGTGTCAAAGTAGGAGGACACATCATGTGTTGGTGTGTGCACATGTGCAATTTACAAAAACAGAGATATTCAGGTTCAGATTTAAGAAAAGCTTGTTAAACACATGAATCCCTTTAACCCAAAATAAACTGAAGTGCTTTAAAATGTAGCCATTGTGTATAACTGTTTCCCCTCAGAAACTACATTCTAATTTTAAGTTTCCATCCCAATCTGCCAAGAATGCATTTCCTGCCCATGCCTGGTCACTGGGGATCCCTCATCCGTGCCTGCAGGACGGGGTTATTAAGGAGAGTCATGTGAGGGCTGTGGATCACCTGAGTATCAGGGAGCCAGGTACTCACAATAGTTTCTAAATTTTGGAGACAATCTTCATGTCATAATATCATCTTTTCTGTATTGATTTTATTTTTTATTGGTGATTCAATAATCATAACCTCATGGTTTAATTGTTTTATTTGACCAACTTGCTATCAAAATAAACTCATAACTTGATAACAAAAATAAAGTTATAAAAATTTTCTGTTCTGAAAATACTGTCGCTATACCTATATGGTCAAATCTTGCTACTGCTGGTAAAGGAAGACATAGTTATTTGGGGAAAAAGGAATAATAAGAGGACCTTATCTATTTCTGGGATGCAGATACGCACATGCTTTGCTCTAGGCTCCAGACTGCGTCCCCTGGGGCCTTCCCAGCATGGTGGCTCTCTTGGTCCCCATGGAAATAGTGTTGGTATTTTTTGTGAATGTATTTCATCTGTATTTTTCTATGTGCCTTTAAATATAGAATTGCAAACCCAAAACTCACCACCAATGTATGCCCACCATACAGACAAGTTAAAACATAGAATTCTTCCTCATTTTACTCTCCCCCGCTACTAATAATTCTTCAAAGAAATGAAGCTTGGGTTTTTATATTTTCTACCTCGGGATTTAATCCTCTCTAGAGTGTTTTAAAAGAGATTGCTTAGTTCCATTGAGTATTTTTTATTAGTCTTAGCTGGACTCCTCCTATGTTGGCAAGAAGCATGTGAGGAAGCTGTTCTCAAACTAGGCTAACCACAAGTAGTTCATTGTGCTGCAGGTTATCTCATGTGTCTCCGTTCACAGGCAGTGCTTTCCACCTCTGTCCCACTCTTGTTCAGTTCAGTGTTCTGTTTCAGAGTTTGCACCTCATTATTTCATATCAAGGAGAATCTCCAGTCTTTCCCCCCTCTTCCCTTCTGGAACGATGTTCATCTGGTTTTTAGTTTTTCTCAAAAGCACCGCCATTCCTGATGTTAAGTGCAGTCTCTCTCTAAATCTGGAGCAGGTGATGATAGCACAGTTGTGCTAATTACGTTCAACCTGAGGTGGTGGTGGGTTTGGGACTGATACACGCAGGTGAGTTGATACGACACAGTTTGTTGCTGGGAGGAGTCCTTTCTTTTGGGGCGCCTGGGTGGCTCAGTCGGTTGAGTGTCTGACTCTTGGTTTCAGCTCAGGTCATGATCTCATGGGTCCTGGGATTAAGACCCCACCCCCCAAATTGGGCTCCACGCTCAGTGGGGAGTCTTCTTGAAGATTTTATCCCTCTACCCCTCTCCCCAGTCCCTCTTTCTGTAAAATAAATAAATAAATCTTAAAAAAAAAAAGAGAGAGAGTCTTTTCATCCGCTTGACCTTCAGAACCTTCCTAGGACCTGAAGCAAAGGTCTAAAACAAAGATAAAACATAGAATGTAAAAATCATAGCCACTTTATTTATTTTAGATTTCCAGAAATACATGAATAATTAGAAAGAAAGATATAGTATATCAGGGAACATGCAGCACTGGTAGGCACGATAAATTCTTCCACATATATTCCTTCAGTATGATGAATCATGAACCATTTGGGTTTAGGTTCAATGTTTGCAGTTCACTGGTGAGTCTTTTGTCTCTATTTTTTCATATTTCATTTTAATTTTATACAAATTGAATTTAGCTAGATAGATTGACTGTCTGACTTGTTTCCTAGAACTCATAACTAAGGTTTATCATTGAGATTGCCCTTTAAAGCATCTCAACTTGATGTATGACTGTTTAAAATGAATAATTGTAAGAATATTTTAGTATTGCAATTTTTAAGGCTTCTCTTATTTACAAGGAAAATAGAACTGGTAAATTTGAATGATGAAAATGGATTTAATTAGGTGAATTTAGTTAGGCTTGATGAGGTGGAGCCAAATTTAGGATAAATGATATTTTTAAACTAATGTCTCTTATATTTTTGGATTTGCAAAACTTTCTCAGAACATGTGGCAGGGTCTTGTAATTCACACACACCTCTCTCTCTCTGTCACACTTTTACTCTCCTGCACGCGCGTGCGTGCACGCACACACACACACGCGTGTGCGCGCAGAGGGGCCCAGCGGCTAGAGTGTGTTAAACATTCTGTCCTCTTTCTTCAGTTACTAATTCTGCCTAAAAAGGGTATATCTGGCAAAGTTTGCTCCTGTCTTTCCTGTTCTGACCCTGTTACTCCAAAACACAAAGAAATATTCTAAAGGAAAGTATCGTCATTTGGGGTTTTCCATTTTGGGGACAAAAATGGGCACTTAGCCATTCCTCATAATTCTCTTTGCTTGCGTCCTATAAAGGATAACAAAGTCACCCATTTTCTAATCCAGAACCCAACTTGTTTTCCCAGGTTCCCTCCTACAACCAACACAAACACAGACATTTACCAGCAAAACAGAAGCTGTTGGAAAGATTTTTTGGCTGCTGAAATGGGCTCCTGTCACCAGGACATGGCAGGCTTTTTGCTGTATTGTCTCCCAGCCCTGGCCCGGGTACTCCAAAAGGAGCTTTATGTAATCAGTCTTCCCTGACATGTGACGTCCTGTCATTTTCCTCCCCTTCAGCTCTGCTGCCGCCCACAAATCAATAACATAGCCTGGGAAGTTTAAGCTGGTTTTGCAGCCACCCTAAGCTCTGTGTTTCTTAAAGGGTATGTCAGAAAATGTAAAGTTTCCTAATGATATTTCTGGCTGATGACACATGGCAGAGCTGATGGACTATTTATAATCAGTGGCACGATCGCAAGCACATTATTTTTATTTCACTTAGGGGGGAGCCCTGTCACTTGCTACCTCTCTTTGCAGATGAGTTGATGCCATCTCCACATAAAGGAGCTAAACCCTCTTGGCAGAATGCGTTTGCACTCTCCCCTTTGTGTTAGGAGCTCCCCAGTTCTTTCCAATAGAACCCTCCCCTTTTTTTTTAATTGTTCTTGGGCTGGGGGGATGATGAGGGTAACCAATGATTTGTAGCAACTGCTTAAATTCTGGTCATGCCTTCACTATAAATGTCTGTCTTTGCTGCTCAGATCCTGCTACATTCCTCCGCGTGTGGGCGTGGCTGGCATGACGGAGGCAGCAGACACAGCTACTGCATTCCACGCTCGCCCCAGTTTTACAGGACTGAGCGCAGCAGAGCTGTCCTTTGTTGAGCAGCTACTATATTCTAGGCAATGTACTTGGTAGGCATTTCCCACACAGTATCTCTTTAACGCTTTCAAACCTGTCCGTGGCAAGTGCTATTATTGCCAGAGAAGACATGTGGGGGAAAAAACAGGACATCAAATGACTTCTCTCCACAGTCACACAGCTGATAGGAAAAGCCCCATGACTCCAGTTCAAATCTAACAAACCAGATGTGCTCTCTTTCCACTACCTTCTCACTTCTTTCCGATTAAGTGGACACTTGTGTATGGATGTCGATGGGCAGGGACACTTATCCATACCCAACTTGGGCAGCTCCTGTGAGTTCATAGGCTGACCAGAGTGAGAGATGGAAGAACTGGAAACTTTCCCACCGGGGGTAAACCCTGGTGTAAAAGGAACCGTATACTAGAGGAGGGTTTTGACTCACTGCAATGGGAGGTGTTATTGCCATAAAGATACTGAGCTCTCTTTCTCTCTTTCTCTCTCTCTTTTTTAAAAATGTTTCCACAGGACAGAGTTTAGGGTATGGATTCGTTAACTATATTGACCCAAAGGATGCAGAGAAAGCCATCAACACTTTAAATGGACTCAGACTCCAGACCAAAACTATAAAGGTAAGAAGTGATATGCTGGCTCCTGACTGGGAAGCACTGGTTAAATTTCATCCCTTTGAGCTAATAAATGCAGGCTATGAGGGAGCTGGAAGTGGTGCTTTTTATTTATGCAAAGGACATGTATCATCCACTGTACTAAGTGGGGGACACAGATCATCACAAAGAATGAGATGCAGGCTGAGTAGAGGGAAGATGCCCTGAGTAGAGGGCAGATGGGGTGTCAGGGCCCCCAAGAAGGCCTGTGAGCCCAAGTCTACAAAGATGGCCAGAACTGAGCCATGGGAAGAAGCTGAGGCAGGGAAGCTGTTCCAGACAGAGGGAACAGCACATAGGAAGCTGTGAAAACGAATGTAAACCTTATGAGTGGAGAACAGCATATAAAATAACATGGCCTAAGTTTGGATGGGAGGTGGGCAGGGGCCTAGTGTACCAGGCTGAACGGTTTGGGTTTACCTAAGGGTGGACAGTTCTTCTCATAACTGAGACTATAAAAGAAAAAATCCGTTATAAATAAACTCTAGTGTAATAGGGACGGGTACTATAAAATTGTTAGGAACATAGTAAAGGAATAACAGAAGAAGCAGCATTCGAGCAATTGGAAAATAATCAGAGCTGTAGATAATATCTCAAGCGGGATTGTTTTAAGTCGAAAAAGAGAAACAGTTACCCAGAGCCTGTTCCTCCGGACAGAGGTTTCTGTTACTGGGTTGTCACCCTCTCGGTCAGACTTCACCTTGTGGGGATCCTTCAGGAAGTGGTGCCATTTGATTTGTGGGCCTCCTCCCACAGCCAGTGGTCTCCTGGATGGAGCCTTCTCCTCCTCAGCCTCCCTTCCCCTTCTTCCCCCACCTCCAGGCAGTGTCCTGCTTGGGGGCAGCTGCCAGCCCATTAATGAGTCCCATCCTTCATAGCCTATTAGACCACAGGGAGGTGTCTCCTGGGTGCTCTTATCCTCACGACAGCAGGTCTGACGCAAAGTAGGACAAAAGAGAAACCTCTCCCAGAATGGAAATCTATAGATGGCACCAGCTCTCAGCGTATGAAAACACAAAAGCAGAACTTTTTGGTTCAACAGAGCTAGTTCTCCAACATCCAGACCGACAGAGGAGACTATTGGTATAAGATGATCTTAGCTAGGAGGTAATCAAAACAAATCCAAAACAAAAACAAAAACCTTCTTTTTTTTGGACTATATTACATGATTGTCTTCCTTCCTTCCTTCCTTCCTTCCTTCATTTGAAGCAGCTTTACTTTTGCAATTGCATTTAGTTTTATTTCTAAAGACAATTGCCTTCCTGATCTCATACCATATAAGGCGCACACAGACCCCAAAATGGGCCTGACTCAGGCTGCCTCCATCTCATCTTACAATCAATCCCTATGAGTTATCTAATGGAGAAATAATTAAGAGTTGTTTAATTACGGGGTAGTCCTCTGAGAGGCAGGAGGATTAATTTCTTTCAAAGGAAAAACATACCTATTTTTATGCTTTAAGTGAAGATGGGAGGCTCGCGCCCCTGTTTGTTGAGGCCATACCAGGTTGAGGCTGTATTTGTGGGTTTGATTGATTTTTCTGTGCTATCCAGTTCAGCATTAGAATGTCAGACCCTTACTCTTCCCTTGATGGACACCCTGACCTTGAACTGAGAAAGTACTTTTCTTTCTGCTACAGTTTTCTTGAAACCCAAACCTTCCCAAGAGTTTAGAATCAAATCATCAGCCATCCGTTCTGCTTTTAAAAATATATCTATTCCATTGAGTTGTTGGGCTTCCTGAAAGACTGATAGGACCCGGCTTTTCTGATCTCAGAATGCAGCCCCTGATCCATCACGCCATCAGAAACAGTGCTTTGTCTAGGTGGATCTTACAGACGAGGAACACTGATTATTTTCGTTCTGTGAGGAGACAGTCTGCCCCACCCCCTCACCACCCTGCACTCACCCTGCATCAAAACGCTGCCAACACATTTGCACCCAGCAGTAACGTGGGCTTCCAAGGCACTGTAGGATTCAAAATGCATGATGCCATGGCTGAATCAATAATTTCCATTCTCTACTACGAATGAAAATTTAATGTGCAAATCTAGGGATTTCAGCCCTTTCATTAAAGCAGTTTATTTGCCATACTAAAAATTAAGTTTGAGTGATAGGTTCCTTTATTAATTTTCTTCCCTTTCCTAAAGGGACACAATGTTTAAGGTAAAAATCATATTAAAGGGGAGGGGAAAAAAGCAAACCCTTTTCATGTGCTGTTAATGGTCTCATCATTTATTAATTTTTTAAAATTGCTTTTCTGCCTTTCAGGCCACTGTTTACTTCTGCTTCCGTTTGCTTTGATAAGTGACACGAGATTTATCTCTTTGCTCTGCCTCCCATGAAGGAATAGATAACTTGCCTATCTGGAAAACATAAATATTCTCCTGGAAGCATGCTTTACAGAGATCTCCCCAGAACCACCTAGCACATAGTTTGCAAGATGTGGTCAAGTTTGTCCCTCCTTCTCATGTTTCAGGTGCATTTCTGGACTGCTTCATGCAAAACACCGTACTTTAAATGTAATGCACCACACAGATGCAGGCAAACCAAGGCTTAATTCCTAAGTTGTTGTGTTTTTTTTTCTGGAATTCCCAAGTTTTGACAATTAATGATTAACAGCTAGATTCCAGGATGCTTCTGGCAAGCTCTGAGGGAGTGGTGGAGACTATAGTGAGGTGGAGAGCAATTTAAAAAGGCAGCTACTCTTCAGCTACTGCTGATTATTTAAGACCAGATTATGACCAGATCTTCCAATTATTCAATAAAAGCCAAAATCTAGATATTTTTTATGCCATATCTCTCAATTTTTAAAGGTTGGAAACCAACTTAAAAATTTTAAAGCATAAGTGGTCAGGCCAAACAAAATTTAGTAGTTGACCATGTGGACAAGCAGTTTGTAGGCTTTGCAGTCAAATTTGAATATACAAACACTGTTCTGCCTATTGGAAGTGAATGATTCGTTAGTGGGCTACTAGGGGAAGGTGCCCACAAATGATGGTTCCCTGTTAACAAATTTTCATTGCCCCTTTAGTAAGGGGGATGTAATGTGTCTGTGTGCCAATACCGAGGGCAAGGCCAGGCCTCTGTCCTCAAGGAGAATACAATCTTGGTACAGACACAGCATCAAAGCAGAGAAAGAGTGTGATTTGTTAATTAAGCCCCTACGAGTAGTATGGATGACTGCAGAGAATGTGCCTATCTGGAAAAAAACAAGTATATTCTTTGGAAGCATGCGTTACAGTGATCTCCTAGGAACATCTAATACATGTTTGCAGACGTGTGAGTACAGAGGGATTATTCCTTGGATTATAACTTGTTTAGTGGGAGAAAGTGGCCAGGCTCAAAGATGAAGTGACTTGTCCAAAGGCCACAAGAAGAGCTGATTAATGCGTGCACGTGAGCTGGAAAGGAAATAATAATCATTACTTATCATAATTATACTAATAATGAATAAGAGTAATGCTACCTTTTATTGAATATTTACTCTCTAACCCCTTTACATGCTTGATAGGATTTAATCCTTGAAACCTCTCTAGGTTTGGGTGCTTTACATACATTAACTCTACTTCTTAAGATAGCCCTGTAAGAAGGTTCTATTCACTCCTTTATACAGTTGAGGAAAGTAAGGCCCAAAGAGGTTAGGAGACTTACCCAGGATCACACACTTGGCAAGTGAGATTTGGAGTCAGGGAGTGTGTCTCAAAAATAACTCTGGCAGTGGGTCATAAGTGTTGGAAGGTCACACTGTGTGTTTGCTCAGCAGCACATGCGTTCTGTGAGATTGTGTGGGTGTGTATTGGCTACACACACACAGAGGTTATACTCCCCGGCATGGGAAGGAGATATAAAAAGCAAACAAATTGTGTGGTCCCTCCAGATTCTTCAGTAAACAGACCTGTGGTTTGGGGCTTCTGCCATCAACCTAGGGATAGACCTGAGTTCAGGTCGTTTCTTCTTGCACCCCTGCTTTCCAGGCTGTGTGCCAGGTTCTGGGATTTCGGTGACCCAGGGATGGCAGTGCCCTGGGGAGTCTCCCATCCATGTGTGTCAGAGAGGCATGAGGCATGGACCGTGGGCTTACATGTCAAGCCTTCCAGACCAGCCTGGTGCTCCACTTGGGAAACTGGGTCTTTTCTCAGGATTTCAACTCTGAACCCAGTGGAGAAGATTTGCCCTGTTTAGGGCTTTGGGGGTGCTATTTGTTTAGCTTTTTTCCTCACTAACAGAGATCACTTTAGACTCTGGGAAACACTGGGTGAAATGGCTGTGGGTTCTGGAAAATGATTCCCGATAGTCCTTGACCCCACACCGGATGTCTGCCCCAGTCCTGGGCTCTCTCCTCTCTCCATGTGTTCTAAAACAGCAGCTTCTGAGTTCACACTGTAATTTCAGCCTCTTAATGGGAAGCACTCCATTGAATCCAGCTGTAGTGGTCCACTTCTTTGTTGCATTAATTAGTAACAAAGAAAATTAGATGGTCTGTAGTACCTTCAAAAGGGATATCGTCACAAAAAGTTTAGATTGATATTCAAGTTACACTGAGAGCCTTCAGTAAAAAGTGATCCAAAGTGGCATATAGGGTTTGGAATCACTCTCAGTACGCTTTTCAGAGTAGTGGGCCACCAGTTTGTGTTTAACCTGAGTTCAAGGAGCAGGAGGGAAGAAGTGTTCACTGCTCTACCTCCGTGAGGCAGGGTGGGGGGACGCAAACATGCAAAGGACCAACTCTAATGCAGTGGGATGGGGCAGTCTTGTGGCTGCGGGGGTTCCTGTTGGTTTGGGGTGGAGGAGCAGGAAGTAGGAAGCTGTGTGAGGCTTGAGCAGGAACGGGACTGGTCAAAGTAAAGTTCCAGGAAGGCTCATCTGGCAATGGTGTGTCACTTGGGGTGTTTGACGGATGAAACCAGCGGCTTGGAGGCTGGGGTGATAGGTTTTTGTCAGCCATAGACTCTGGTTTTCATCAGCTTTTTAGGACCTTTTTTACTCATTTTAAAAGCAAGTCATGCCTATTTATAAATAATTTGGAAAATACATCATCCCGTAATGAAGGCAGTATCAGCCATTCCCAACTCAATACTGTAAACAACGTTTATTTGTATTTCCTTCATTTTGTCATTGCTTTACAAGTTTACAAATGATTTTGTGTCTTGTGTTTTTCTAATAATTGCATGAAGCTGTTACTCAAATTACAAAAGTATGACTTTAAAGAAAACCTTCCCAGAGCACAGCCCTTGTGCAAACCGAAGGTGTGAGTGATTTCAGGACTGAAGCAGGGATGAGGGGACAAGAGGCTGCCTCTGCCACGCAGAGTGAACCCAGGAGGGTTGGCAGGCAGTCAGGAGAGGGGCTGTGAGAGCAGGAAGGAAGCTTTATCACAAGGCAGCAGCCCAGCTCCAGAGGGAGCAGGACTGGAGAAGGGGAAGGTGTGAGTGAGGGCTTTCCAGAAGGAAAAAACTTCCCTTCTCTGGGAAGGAGAACAAACTGAGCTCCTGTATTCCAGCATCTCTGTGCTGTTGTGCTGCTTAGCCATTTCTCCATTCTCACTTTATTCTTTTTTTTTTTTAAATATTATCTTTTTTTTTTTTTAAAGATTTTATTTATTTATTTGACAGAGATAGAGACAGCCAGCGAGGAGAGGAAACACAAGCAGGGGGAGTGGGAGAGGAAGAAGCAGGCTCATAGCAGAGGAGCCTGATGTGGGGCTCGATCCCGCAACGCCGGGATCACGCCCTGAGCCGAAGGCAGACGCTTAACCGCTGTGCCACCCAGGCGCCCCTCGCTTTATTCTTTTAATAGCGCTAACGGTGCCTCCAGGGTTCTCTCCATACTGGAGTTTTGCAGGGTCCAGTCTGCCCATCCTATCTCTTCCTCTTGCCAAGGGTCATCAGGGCGCAGCGCCTCCCTCCTTCGCCCCGCCATCCACCTGCCTTGCTAAAGGCCTTCGTTCCTCTGAAGCATCTTTTCTTTGCACTCACATAAGCAATTATTTCTCCTATCGCTGTTCTTAATGCTTCCTGGAGAGTTAGATCATTTTTTGCTGACGGGTATCACCCCACCCAGAAATGATAGACTGCCTCCATCAGTCTTATTAATAATAAAAAGGCATTTTTCTCTCCTCCCCCATGACAGCTATAGTCAGAGCAGTGTGGGAGCACTTCCCTGCCAAGGTCAGCAGGGAAGGCTGGATCACTGAATCCCCAAGGAGCCAAGAGCAGGCACACAGCCATAGCAGTGGAAACTGGAGACCCATTTACCCCCGTTGTACCGGGCTGCCGTTTCTCTCCTGTGAGAGCTTCTGTTTGGCTGCTCTGCTTCCCAGTGCCCTGCTAACTTCCTTTGAGTGCATAATTTCAGATTCAGGTGTAGGAGTTTGAGAGAAAGACCTAGAACATCCCTACTCTCTCTGCCCAGTGAGGTTGTTATGATTCCAGTATCTTAAAGGTCATCCACAGTGTCCTGGGTCTGGATTACAAAAGAGAATCAGACAGGTACAGGTTGAGAGGACGCGTAGGTTTTCAGAAGTGTGTGAAATGGGGCTTGGGGGCTTTAGTTGTCTACAAGTGCGAAAGAAGCCAACAGTGGGATGTGAGCAAGCTCACCTTGGCTGTGTTAGGGGAATTGTGAATTCCAGCTCACAGGGATCCACTCTGGTCAGCCTGTCCTTGGTGTCTGTGTCCCACTCTCAGCCCCACGTTTTAAAGAGACATTCTAAGGGTTGTCCAGAGGCAAACGGGGAGGACAGCAAGGATGGTGCTGCACTCACGGATTCATCCACAATGTTTGCTTTTCTGTTCTCTACGGGGAAAGAAGTCAGCAGTGACTGAAGCTCAGTCCTGTGTTTCAAGAATCCAGGAAGAGACCCTGTGCAGCTGTCAGGGTAGAACATTTGCCTAGGGGTGGTAGTGAGTCTCTGATTGTCGGAGACATTTGGATGGCATCATCGGGGATGACATAGAAGAGATTCTTACACCACACTGGAGTCTGACCTGAACGTCCCTTGAGCTCTGAGATTCTGTATTTTTGTGTGGTTTCTGGGCATCAGACTGTTCTGTCCAGTGTAGCACTGGCTACATATGACTTTTTAAATTTGAATTTAAATTAATTAAAATGAAGTAAAATAAAAAGTTCAGTTCTTCAGTCATGCTAGGTACATTTGAAGTGCTCAGTAGCCACATGTAGCTAGTGGCCACCATCGAACAGCACCAATCTAGAACATTTTCATGATCCCAGAAAGTTCTATCGGACGGTGCTGGCCTAAAACATCAATGACTGTGGGGAATAAAGAATGTCTTCTCCGTGGCTATCATGAAGCCCCAGGGCAAATCAGCTGGTCTGTCCAAGATCATAGAGCCAGTCCCACTTCCCTTCCACTTTGTTGTCCATTCAAAAGAGCTCTGAGTTACATCGAAGAGTCAGTCAAGTCCCAGCTCTGTCAGAAACCAGGATGACCTTGGGCAACTTACTTTACTTCTCTGGGTGCATTTCTTCATCTGCAAAATGGTATCTTCCAGCTCTAACAGTCTAACTAATAAAATATGATAGCGTGATCTTTTCAGCTTGGTAACTTTCCAGGGAAAGTAGCCGTTTGTGCCAAGCACGCAGCTTTTATTTCACTGTCCACGTTAGCCTGATATAGTGGAAAGATCCCAGAACTTGGAGTCATATCCAGCTTTGTCTTAGTTCGGCTATGTGACCTTGGACAAGTACTTGATATCCCTGAGCCAGAGTTTGTCATCCAGAAAATGGAACGAATAATATCTCCCTTCTGGGTCATCATAGTTCATAGTGGGTTGCTCAAATAAGGCTCCCCAGAATGAAGAAAAAAGTGAATAGGGTACCCCGAGGTGAAAATTACATGAGAGGGGAAGACTTTTTCCCATCTGCATGTTTCAGAGATGTACATGCTTCAAAGATGCACTGAAAAAGTAGAGTCTTGAGTCTTATTAAACCTCAAGCAGTGTATATAGAGGCTTTGTATAGTGGGAAGTATAATGGGGCTCCCAGGTGGCTGCAGTCACCTTACCAGTCTTCCATAAAGCAGGAATCAGGGGGTGTAGTTTAGTGAGAAGACTGAGTCTGAGACCAGCTCTTCCACCAACCAGGCCACGAAACCTTCAGCACATCTCTACCTCCTGGGGACCACTAGACAGATGCAGAGATCCTTGTGCTAAGTAAGGCCCGTTGGTAATTTAATGGACTTTGTTGAAGTTGTAAACATATGAATAGATCACCACACCCATTTTTTTTTAAAGAAGTATTTATCCAGCCTACTTTATGCCAGATACTCTCGCGATATTCTTGGATACTCTTCAACTCCATGATGGAGGCATTGTGATAGCTGCTGCCATGGAAATGTGTATCATCTATAGAGTTCAAGGACACAGCAGTAATTCGTGCCTGGGCCTCCTGGAGGAGGCAGCATTCAGGCCCGGTCTGTAGGGATGGGCAGGGGTTCATTTTGACATGATGATGAACAAATAGCAAGAACAAAGACAAAAGTAGAAACGTTAATTGCATATTCAGAAAACTGACCTTTTTAAATTTGAACTGTGGCACAGGGTGCATGGAGAGTTAGCAGGAGATGAGAAGCTGGCCCAGATCCCGGAGGGCCTTGAATGCTCAAATGAGGGATTTAAACATCCATCACAAGGTGCTGGAGAACCACTGAAGGTTTTGAGCAGGGAGAAGTGGCACCAGCGGGGCTCATTAGAAACATCACCATCGGGTCTTGCCCCTGATAAAAGAATATCATGTATCAGGTGACAGGTGGGGGAAAGTAGGAGGAATGGGGCCACATAAGTAGACACCTGTTCTGCCTGTGGGCAGGCCTGCAGCCACAGGCACAGGGTAAGCCGATCCTCACAATCAAAGCTGTTGTTTCTAGGAGCCAGCTGGCTTCTTTCTTCTCTCCCTGCTCCTGGAGGTGGGATCAGAGGTACCTGCAAGGGTTTGCTCCTCGAAGGCCCTGGCAGTGCCAGAGTCTGTTCTCTGCTGCCGTTCTCCTGGGCTCTTTGGAATGAATATCCCCCCTGGGATCTGTATGCTCTGGGGAGTTTGTGCTCACTCAGAGAGTAGGGTGTTACAACAGATTGGGGAAAATCTGCAGCCCGATCTTCTGCAATGATAGGTCTCTATGTGTGTCTCCTCTGCTAGACTAATCGTTCTACATGTCAGGGACTGTTGTATTCATCTCTGTACCCCCAGGGTCTCACATAAGGCCATAGCAGTTATATCAAAGCGGCTATTTATTGAGCACTCCCTGTGTGCCAGGCATAGTGCCTAGAAACCTTTTTTTAAGATTTACTTATTTGTTTGAGAGAGGGACAGAGAGACAGAGAGAGAGATAGTAGGGTGAGGGGCAGGGGAAGAAGGAGAGAATCTCAAGCAGACTCCTTGCTCAGCACAGAGCTTAAACCCAGGGCTTGATCTCATGACCCTGAGATCATGACCTGAGCTGAAATTAAGAGTCAGTTGCTTAACCGACTGAGCCATCCACGCGCCCCATAGTACCTAGAAATCTTACGTGCATTAGCTTAATGCTCCAAGTGCTCTGTTAGAAAGCTTCTAGACTATGTTATTCAAGCGATACAGCTCAGAAAGGTTAAGTGACTTACCCCAAGCTTATACAGCTAGTAAGTAGTCAGGATTTAAATCCATATCTTTCTAGCCCCAAAGCCCTTGCTCTTAACCTTTGTCTCTTTTCCATTCCAGAATAGATGATGTGTCAGTTAAAGTAACATAAACAAGAACTTCCTTGGAGTGGCCTGTCTCAAGATACAGTTGCCTGATGCTCTAACAAGCACCTATCAGTGAGAGAAACCCACAAGATAAGGGGTGATGTGAACGGGAAGGATGCTCCTAGTGTGTGGAGCTAGAATAGAAATAGGAGAAGGATGGAAGCTGTAGAAGAGACACGTTTGAAACTCAGTAGAAGGACAAGCTTGCCAGTAATCAGCGATGGCCAGTGATGGGGCAGGGTGCCTCATGGAGTAGTGAGCTTCCTGTGTAACGTGTAAGGCGGGTGGCCAACTGCTGGGGATCTCGCCCAGAACTTCTGAGGCCACTTCCAGCACCAAGTTTCTGTGAAGCAGATTTCCAGGATAGTGCTTTCTGCTGGGATCACCAGTGGCACCTGTCACCTTTACTTCCACTTACCATGAACCACGGTTGTAGAGATTAGCAGTTTGGTGAATAGAATGCCTAGCCCATGAAAACATCCAGTCAATGATAGAGATCCTTCTTATAATTCGAAGGGGTCTAACAAGTGATGCCCTTGTTTCCCACATCCTGGCTGTAAACCAAGTGAGACATAAGACAAAAAAGAAAAGCGTATTAAATCCTAAGGTCACCTTTATTACAGATTATGTCCTGGGTGGATTTCTTGAACACAATGGGCTTCCTGACACAGAACCCCGCACTTGGACAGACTGACAGCCTCTGTCACAGGTGCTAAGGACGCCACAGTCCTCCCCACATGAGAGCAGAGCCTGCTGCCCCAGTACAGAGCCTGGAACAGAGAGTGCGCTTCCAGCCCGCATCTGGCTGCCAGAAGGGAGGAAGCAGGCAGCGGCTGCCCATTGCCCTTACTGAAGCCTGTTCCGAGTGGTCCTCCACTCTTCCCTGGAGAGGAGGAGGTGAGGGGGGACTGAGAGGCCTAGACTGCTACTCCGGGGGCTCCCTCCACATGGAAGCTAACACTGGGAGTGGGACATGAACCCCTTGCCGGGAACAGCCCTCTGTACTGCCCTCTTCACTTATTTGCTCACTTCCTCACTGGACTACGGGGTCCTTGACGCAGAGGCTCCACCAGCTCCCAGCACGGGGCCTGCCAGACAGGAAGTGTTCAGGAAGGGGAGGAATGAATGAACTCTCATCTTCTAATGCCAGTATTTGATTAAAGGAGCACCTTCCCAAGGCAGAGAAGGATGCATTTTCTTACCTTACCAGTCTCCCAGCACCCAAAACCAAGCCTTTATCATGCTTTCCAAGTCCTCTCCCTTTTCTGTACCGAGCACCACAGCAGGTTAGGCGGCGGGGGGCAGGAGGCGGTGAGGTGTTGCCGGAGGACGGGAAACATTTTTCTCCAGGCTGTGCTGCTCCTCCCACCCTGCCCAGGCCGACCCCTGGCTGTGAGCGCTGTGGGGGAGGGGCAGCCCCCAGCCCTACTCCTGCTGCCCCTTGAGTGATGAATGCTGATGCCTGCTGTACCACCTCGGTGAGAATCACTGAGCGCAGCCTTATGAAGTCACTTTGGAAAACGGAAAGTACTTTGTGGAAACTGGGAAGTACAGTGGAATCTGTGGGGATGTGCTAGAGGACATTCATGGCAGTGAAGTAATAAAGGATAACCCAGACTCCACCAGGCTGAGGGAGGCGGACACTGGTGCCTCTGTAGGTGCGTGCTGGTGGTATCCCTTATGTTTGCTTGTGGTAAAATTGAAAGGTGTGTCCCAACGGGGGCTAGAGTCCCACACCAGCCCACAAAAGCCTGTAGTACTTGTCACATAATAATATTTTCTAAATAGCTACCAAATTCTAGGAATGTGCTATACATATTCAATCTATTATCTCAATTCTTTACAATAGCTCACCAAAAGAAAATTGTCTCCCTTTATACCAGTAGAGAAGCTGAGATTTATCAAGATCAAATTACTTGCCCAAGGTCACACAGCTAGCGAGTGCCAGAGCCGGCCCACAGTTGGGGCTCATACACTGCACACTGTACTGTCGCTCTTGCACAGGGTGGAGGCTAGAGTAAGCCTGCAGAGATGGTGAGTTTGGAGAGTGTACAATCTTTCATCACGATCATTTGTGAAGTCACCTGGCTCTGGGCCACCCTCACCTAGAGAGAGAGGAGTAGCTTCCACACTCCCAGCTCTTTCTGAGCTCCAGAGCAAGATCAGTGCCGGCCTAGAAATGCCAGTCTTGTCTTCAGAGATCCTGGATGAATGAAGTGAGTAGGATCCCGATGGTCTGAGGCATGGGATTCTCTAGGGCTCTGCCTTCAGCATTGGAAGCCCTGGGCTCTAGGCCACGGTTTAGTGGCTGGCTCTCTGCCGGGGTGAGAAGTGGATCATTTCTGAGAAATGTTTTAGTGTAACGATGTGCCTTACACCTCTATTCACTCGGGCTTTCATAAATGAGTGAGGACACTTGAAAAGTGCGTTTGGATATTAAATGTGGGGCAGTCCCTTTTCTGTCATTTTTGCCCACACCCACTTCTACAGATTTCCTGGACAGGAGACTAAGAGAACAGGAGACTTAAGGTTCCAAGTCAAGGAGAAAAACTAAGCGAGAGTTAGGTTTGGTGAATGATCAAAGTGCTGCTGTTCACCTTAGGGACTTGTTATTGCTCTGTGGCTGTGATCCGGGGCCGTAATTCTTCTTGGATAAGGTTTGGGGAAATGGTTTTGGTTCTGTCATTGACCTTCCGGTGCCAGCTCCTTTTCCTAGCAGGTCTGTCCCCAGCCCACACCCTCCCCCAGCTCTGGCTGCCCAGACCATTGGCTATCAAGGTCATTACTAGCCCTTACACATTTATTGGGTGTCAAGCAGGCACTGCACTAGGCTCTTGACCTTCATCATCTTATTTGTCCTCACAGCAGAGGAGGGCTATCATTAGGTCGATCATTCCCTGACCCCACCACACACCTGTCTCACCTTAGCTCTGTTTCTTCCTGGCCCTTTTAACCCTTAATTGAAAGGGATATTAGTCTCCCCTTCTTTGTGTTCCAGTCCCAGTGATACAGCCCTGGAATAGCACACATCTTGGGGCATTGTGATAATTGGTCCATATGTGTACCATTCTTGCATTTGACTCATGTTTATTAAGTACCTCCTGTGTGTTGTCGGTTGTCCCCACTTGGAAATCCTTTACAGCAAAAGACCACTCCTTGTTCTTGCTTGTTGTGTGTCCCCAGCACACAGCACTGTGCCTGGTTCATAGTAGATCCTCGGGAAATGTTTGCTAAGAGAAGGCCTCTAGATGATGTCTAGTCATAGAACAGTCTTCTTTCAGTCCTTCAAACCCCAGACACTGGGGAATAGGAAACCGGTCCCTTAGCTCTTAGTTTAATATAGAAACACACCTATGATTCTGGGTGCTCAACTCTTGGTGATCCCCCTAAGTGGAGGAATCCAAGCTGCAGTTAGCCCCGAAGAGTCATTAAGGCCGACGTCATTCATTATGTTCTGCGGGTGTGTTCATTTATTCTTTCCATAGGCGTTGAGCATTCTGCAGGTATCAGACTCTGTGCTGGGAGCTAGAGCCACAAAGATGAATAAGACATACACACACACACACACACACACAACCCATGACCACAAGGAGATCAGCAAACTAGATGATCAGCAGGCTAGATAGGAAGATGGTGAATCAGGGTCAGAATGGGTTAAGTACCATGGGTGAAGTTCATTGAGAGCCCTACTAGGTGGATTTTTAGGAAGGGGTAAGATCAGGGAAAGCTGCCTAGAGAAGATGGCATTGGAGCTAGGCCTTAAGGGAGAATAGGATTAGGGCCTGCGAAAGTAGGTGGAAAAATTTTCCCCACAAGCTAAGACATAGAAGTAGGAAGCTATGTTTTGGGGCAGCACAAATGTCACTCAGATAATTAATTTGTCTAATAATTGGCAGGGGTGAGTCAGGGGTAACTCTTATTACCATGAACATATCACTACAATGTTATTTCCTTCTCCCTATCACTCCCTTCTCTAGCCTAAAAAATAGTTCTGCTAGGCTATAACCTGAAAGACTTTGTTCCTTAAAGGATAGGGTAGGAGAGCCTTGTGTGGACTGATGCTCTGTCCAGATAGTCACGTAAGACTCTCAGTCCTTCAGCTCCCACTCCGCAGGGACTGGCCATGTAAAGGTCCTTTTGCATGTCAGCCCTGTGCTGGAAAAGAGCCTACAGAAGCCACCCCTGAGTTTCTGGAAGAGGTAGATACTGCAGATAGGCCAACACGCTCCATAAGCAGGAGGAGACCAGAGAGCCAGATTCATCACTCAAATCATTTTATCTCTTGAGTCAACATCTATTTTTCAGTGTGGAACCCATAAAGGGACTCAGCATCTCTGTCCTGGAGAGGGAAGGAGTGCCAAAAGTGAGCGGTCTGCTCAGCCTTCATTCCTCTTTGCTAGATCCACCGCCAGACCCATTCTCAGATGCAAGGTCTGCTTCAATGCTCGAGGTTTAGCTCTTGATTCCAAGGGTCCAGTTTAACACGTACACTTTCTTCTGTACACATACTTCTGTGTGTGCACAGCGTACACACACACTCGCTCACCCCTGTGGTCTTAGCAGGCCTCGTAAATTGGTTATATGGATTAAATAAAACTCCCAACTGAAAAATGCTAAGGCATATAGGTCCCTTCCTGTCCAACATTGTCAGATGTGCTCTGAAATGACTGTTTTCATCATCTATTCTGAGCCATAACTGCCCCAGAAATAGCTTTAGCAGGAAAGTGCTTTTGTTAGACTAGCTGTAAATTATATTTCAAATGTCTGATGTTGTTTTCTTAAAAAATAAATAAATAAGTAAATGAAAGTCTAAAATTAATGACTGCTGGGGTTTGCTTTGCTTATGTGTACTGCTACAGATTTGGCTGCTTGCAGATGGAATTTCAGATCTGTTTACACTTCTGTGTTAGCTTTTTGGGGGAAAAAAAAGCAGTTGAGAGATCTGGGAGGACAAATTTACAAAGTCGAACTTATTATAACCATCCATGAGACTTGCTTCTTTCTCCCCCTGCCCTCTCCCTCCCTCCTTTCCCCCCTGCCCTCATTTTGTTGATTGTGGTTTTTCTCTGCTCCTCCTCAAAGTTAGAAGGCAACTGGTTCTTGCAGATGTTATGACAAGGTCACAGATCCAGTTTCACAAGCAGATGTTCATGAAGCCCCATTTCACCAGCACTTTGTCATTCAGCGAGTGCAGACCTTGTGGGAGCAGATTGGAACGACACAAAGGATGGGACATAAAACATCTTGCAGAGAACCTGATCACTCTAATGTGTCAAAGACGAAGGGCTTGGGGGTGGGGAAGGTGACAAGGAGAGAAATCTGCAGAGCAGAATTTCATGGAGGTTTTTTTTTTTTTTTGGTTTATTCAAAGATTATTATGTGTTGGATACAGTAAATCATCTATACACCCACATCCAGGAGGTAAATCTTCAGAACTCCATGCGTGGGTAGTTCTGCATTTAACAGCTGCCATACAGTAGCTATTTTGTTCTGCACTTAGAGACCCTTATCTGTGCATTTGTTTTAAGTTATCATCAACTCTCCTTTTGTTCCTCTATTGCTGTTCACCTGATTCTCATTACTATTACAAGAGTAGCTGAGAGTCTGAACTACTGAGTTATTTAAACTGACACCATGAGGTAGAATGATAGACGAGGGGCTGCCATCTCAGTTGTTGACTCAGCCTCCCCTTGGAGGGTGTTGCTATAATGGATTTAGCTCCTCTTGCCTTTTCCTAGGTCTCATATGCCCGTCCGAGCTCTGCCTCAATCAGGGATGCTAACCTCTACGTTAGCGGCCTTCCCAAAACCATGACCCAGAAGGAACTGGAGCAGCTTTTCTCGCAATATGGCCGTATCATCACCTCTCGAATCCTGGTTGATCAAGTCACAGGTTAAGTGTTTCTTTGTCATTTCTTTCCTTGTGTCTCAATGCCACAGCCAGTGCCCTGTGACCCACAGGAGCAGAGAGATAATGGTTACTTAGGGTAAAGGATATGGGTCATGTGTAGACAGATTTTTGACTTAGGAGAAAGACTTCTTATCAATAAAATGCCCACATTTAAAATGGGCCATCTTAGAGGTAGATCTCCATCATGGGAACTGTTCCAGCAGCAGCTAAACTACTTGGCAGGGCTATAAAGAGGATTCAGGCATCAGGTTGTGAGTGGGACTGAATGACCTTCAAAGTCTCTTTCAACCCTCAACTAAGTAACATTAGTTTTGTCTGTGAGAAGAACCTGTGTTAGAGCTCCAGCCCCAGGGATAGCGTCATGGAGCTAGAGGAAACCTCATGCTGTCTCATTTCACACACGAGAAAAGAGAGGTCCAAGGTGGGGATCTGACTTCTGCCCGCTAGTTAGTAGCAGTGCAGGGACATGAGCTAGGGCCTGCGACTGCGGTACTTTGTCCGTCATAAAGAAAGGCAACTGCCACCTCTCAGTAAGAAATGTAAGGTACCCTGGGTTGCATTTTTAATGACAAAATGTTTTCACCTGCTCCGCATTTGATCCCAATTTAAAACACTCCCACCCCCAAGAGCAGTTTAGCATGTGTTTATCATTCAGCTCGTGCAACAAACCCTTCCTGAAGCCAGCTCTGTCCCCAGACACTGTGCAGAGGGACACTGGGGACCAGGGATGAGGAGGCGCAGGACTCCAATGTGGTGAGCACCTGTGAGGGGCTGTCCGGTGTCCCACGGGAGCTCAGGAGGAGGTGTGCTGTGCCCGGCGGGGATTGTTGTGAGGGCTCCGTCAAGGAGGTGATGTTTGAGCAGGGTTTTGGAGGATGACTTGCAGTTATCTGGCACAAAGGAGGGATAGAGAATTCTAGGTGGATATGATGTATCCTGTAGAATAGGTGGAGAGGACATATGGTAAGGCATGGAGTCGAGGAGGAACACAACCTGTTGAAGGAATAGGTGGCAGTTCAAGGATGGCTGGCATGAGGCTCAACAGGGGATTTGGGGCCACATCACCAGGGGCATTAAATGCCATGCTAAGAAGCCTGACTTCATCTGTATGCAACATGGAGCCATGGAAAGGGATTTGGGGGGGGGTTGTTTGTTATTCTATGTGGAGTGGGGGGCAATGAGGAACGGGTACCATGCACAAGGTAAAAAATGGCAAAGTTATGAAAAATGTATTTAAAGGGTGTCACGTGGTCAGAGTTTGCTTGTCAAATAGATTACATAGTCACTAGGTGTGGAGGGTGCATTGTAGGACTAGAAACTGGACAGTGGGTGATGGATTACAGCAACTAGAAAGAGACGAGCACTGAGCAGGTGGTGGTAGAGGCTGGAATGGATGTGAGAGGTATGTGTGTTCTGTGGGTGGGTGTCCCCTGTTCAGAGCCATGATGGTAGAAGCACAGGCAGGTGCATTTTGATGGGTGAGACGCATGTGGGGAGCCAGAGTCAGCCCACCAGTGGGCCAGGGACCAGCCCCACCGGTGGGCTGACTCGCCACAGAATAGCCCTGGGGCCCAGCCCATCTCTTCCCAGAGATGTTTACCAGTTTGGTTTGTTCACTTTTTATGAAGGCTCTTTCTCTTTCCCCAGGAGTGTCCAGAGGGGTGGGATTCATCCGGTTTGATAAGAGAATCGAGGCAGAAGAAGCCATCAAAGGGCTGAATGGCCAGAAGCCCAGCGGTGCTACGGAACCGATTACTGTGAAGTTTGCCAACAACCCCAGCCAGAAGTCCAGCCAGGCCCTGCTGTCCCAGCTCTACCAGTCCCCCAACCGGCGCTACCCTGGCCCGCTTCATCACCAGGCCCAGAGGTTCAGGTAGGCTCACCCTTGGGAGAATGGGCGCTGCTACACGAGCAGAGCTGGGCGAGGGCCAGGGAGACCCACAGCCCTGAAAGATGGGGCAGGCGTAAGAACCTCCGCCCCAGGAGTCACTGTGTGAACCTCCCCACCGGGCCTCAGTTTCCACTGCTGTGACATGAAGAGGTTGGACCAGATGCTCTTCCAAGCCCCCTTTCCACTTACCGCTGTGACTGTGGTTAAACTTCAGATTTTTGGATTAAAACAAAATTCTTATATTTAACCAAACCAGAAGCTTCCATTTCAACAAGAGTTCATCACAAATAAGTGACCACATTCAACAGCTTAGACTTAAGGCTGAGGGAGGGGCTTTTAATAAAGTCTAAGGGAAGTGTAGGCCAGGAATCAGATCCTTGCCGGGGAGAGTGGTTTGGCCTGTCCTGCCCTTTCTTCTCCAGGAAACTCTGTAGGGTAGGTACTCTCTTTTGTGTTAACTTCACTCTGTTAAGTCAGCATATTCTGGGAAGGCAAGAAGGAAGATTTCTCTAAGCTTTATTAGTGTTTCCTTCAGGCACCCAACGCTCCCAGTGCAATGGGGACTTCCCTTCTCCAGGAACATTTCTGAAAGCAGGTTTCACTCCAAAGTCAGGTTTGGACTGCCTTTATTGTATAAGAGATAAGAACATTCTTTACACAGCCATCATAACTCTAAAAAATTCTCTTATTCCACCCATGTCCCAACTGCCCTTTAATGAAAAGGGCTTTTTTTTCCCTCCTCTTCAAACATCACATGGAAAGATAGTAGGCCCTCCATCTGGCCATGAGGAGGAGGAAAATCAGCCTTTGTAGCATCCTCCCATGTCCTGGGAATTTGAAAGGGTTAATGATTTCACGAAGAGTCCAAGTCACCTAATTTTTATTTTGTGTGAGAGCACATGCAGTATTTATGTAAAAAGCCTTTCCAGCAGGCTTCTAATGGTGGAAACTATGGTTACTACTGCCCCATGGTGTGAATAGCTTGTCCCCAAGTAAATACTGAACATGAGGGAGATTATAACATAATGGCAATTTGCTAGGAGGAGCTTTCAGGTTGTAAATAGTAAGCTAATTATAAAAAAAACCCTTAACCCTCAAACTCCCCCTTCCCCAAAGAATGTGTGTGGTAAGATTTAGTTAATGTAGCTAGACTAAGAGAATAGATCCATTCTGATACGCATTGTGCATGCACGTGTATTCCTTTCATTCACAAGTTTAATTGCAATAAAAGGTGAACAACTTAAGAAGCTGCCCCCTTTTAACAACTTCACACACAATACAAAATGAAATCCACACAAATGTTCTAGGAGGAGGGGGGTGTGGGATTAATTCAGACCTTGAAAGAAAGGGAGCTTCATTACACACTTGCTTTAAACTCTAGCATTGACCTGAACATGAATTACTCATAGTTGGAGGCAGAAAGGGGGGAAACTACCAGTGGAGAGACTCCTAAGCATTGGGGAAGTTGTTGAGCTTTTCTTCTTTGAAAATGGAGCATTCTTATTAATAGTTCCATTGAGCGATCTTGCCATCTGTGAGGCATTAACCCAGAGACCCTCCTTCTCTTTGCAGGCTGGACAATTTGCTTAATATGGCCTATGGCGTAAAGAGGTAATTAAAACTCCACAGATTGCCAGATGTCCGTGTTGGCACAGACTGGGGCTAGAAATTTTTTTTTTTAATTCACTAACTTTACTTTTTTTTTTTTTAATTCTTCCTTTTTCCTCCGCCAGCATGTCAAATTCTTAATTTTAATTTCAGACCTCAGTTGGTTTTGTTTCTTTTAGGGCACACAAAGTGTGCTTGTGTGTTTCACTTTTTCTTTTATTTGCAGGTGGGCTCCTCCTATGGTTCAGGTGCCACAGCTACCAAGCCCTTGATAATCTGGTTCTCTGGACGGCTCCCCTAAGGGAGAAGGCTCCTACTCTTTGCCAGCTGATTTTGCAAACTTGCAGAGCAACTGTTTTGCATTAGCAATGCCAAGATTCAGTTAAGAGGGCAGATTCCAGCAAATCAAAATTAGAACATTTTGCTAATCATGGTTGACAATCTTATGATTGTCAGTGGAAAAATTAGATTTTGGACTACCAGCTCTGGCCAAAGCATGAATAAACATGTGGATGACCTGCTGACTCCCAACCCCCCCACCTCACTGTGCATTTCAGCGCATAGCCTGACAAAGAAGTGTATCTGTGTGCACCTCAACCAGGGATTTCTTTTGTTACAGGTTTTAACAGTTATTATAGATCCTCCCTTGGTTATACATGTATTATGTTTTAAACTTACAGCTCCTTTCATGTAAAGCCTTTCTGTGGGGTTGGGGGCTCAAATAGAATTACAGTTTGTGGGGCTCTCTGAATGCAGTCATGAGAGTGGTCCAGACCTAGTCTGAAAGCTGAATCTCGGGAAGTTGAGTGCGTTATGTCACTGTGTCCCTGAGATTCCCATATGTGCTTTTGCGAAGCTGCACTGGGCTGCTAGGGACATAGCATCTTCATCATCCTGCTCGGTAGAGCTGCACACTTTAATTCCCCTCCCTACAGTCAGGCAAAGACATGTGGTCTTTAATAGCCCCAGTCACACTCCCCGTATGAGGCAGTGCTCTCACCACTTGGCCACGCATGGTAAGTACCCCCTCTGGAAACTGGCACACAGTGGAGGGAGTAGCTGGCCTGCCGGCTTCACTAGCCGAGCATCAGCCTCTCCAGTCTCAAGCCTGGCACGAGTGAGGGTAACTGGGAATTACTCCCTCATGTCAGGCACACTGCCTGCCTCTTCCCACACCCACTTTTACATTTTCCCACCTCTGGCCTCTTCTCCCGTCTACCTTCAGGGCACCAAGCGTGCAGGGATGCTTCTGCACGCTAAGGCCAGAGAGGGCACAGAGGAGGCTGGTCCCCACTCAGGGCAGACATCACTAGTCCATAACAGCATTCTGTTTTCCTGTTACACCCAGATGTGGGTCCAGACTCCTTCCTACCAAAGTGCTCCAGGGGGCCATTACCAGCTAGAGTTGAGACTGCTTGAAACGTCTTTGCTGGCTCCTGACTTTGGCCCTAAAACAAATACCTCACTCTTCCCTACTTTTAAACTGAAAGGAGTCGGTTCACTCAGTTGGAGGAGAGAAGGTTGAGAAGACAGTCTTCAGAAATAATGAAATCATAGACATGGATTTGCCCTCCTAAGAATCCTTCCCATGATGTGTTTTGGTTCTGTCTTGTTACTTGTTTTCAAGCAGGAGAGAAGATTGACTTAGCGAATATAATGCCCAAATTAGCACCTGTTGAGTTGTTATGTTTAGCATATCTTCAGCTGCCATTTGATTATCTAAATTCTAGTTAGAGGCAGAACTGTTCTTTCCTAGGATTTTCAAATCTCCAAGAATATTTGCTTATTTTTAAAACGCCCAAAGGGGCGCCTGGGCGGCTCAGTCAGTTAAGCGTCTGACTCTTGATTTTGGCTCAGGTCATGATCTCAGGGTGGTGAGATGGAGCCCCGCATCGGGCTACGTTCAGGGCATGGAGCCTGCTTAGGATTCTCTCTCTCCCTCTGCCCCTCCTCCCTCTCTAAAAACCAAAAAACAAACCAAAACACAACCAAAAGTCCTAGATAACACTTTACCCCATTCTCTCTCCAGTTTTTGCTTCCTCCTCCTCCCCTTTTTCAGAAATAAAATACCAAAACCCAAGCACATGAAAACCAAGACATTAGTCAATGGATAGGGCCCAGATGCCTGTACATGTTTGATAGAAAACAAAATGTTAACAAATATTTTTCTGCTGTAGGCACTGGTAACCTAATCCGATGCATCCATTATGAATCACACGTGGATATATTTTATCAGACAGTGAATAGAATCTGAAGGGTTGTTTTCCTTTTCAAGATAACATGAAAACTGAGATTTCAAAGCCTGATACAAAAGTAGTTGTAATGGGGCAAATAACAGTTTTCAGCTTTTCTAATTTAAGACATATAAATGCACAAACCACTTGAAGTCTCACTCCTGTGATGCTTAGAAATGAATTCCAGATAACATAGCATCAAGGAGTGATACATCATTATTATTGCTTGAAGGTTTGGGGGGAACTCCTTTGAATAGATATGCTGAATGAAACATGAGCCACCCATCTGATTAATAACAAGTTATGTCTGTTCATTCTCATGTGTCTCTCTCCTCAAAATACGAAGAGATCTTTGACAACCATAAGTCAGGGGACTGCAAAGATGGTAGACTTGAGCACTCCTAGGGCCATCCCCTAATCTGCCTTGAAAAATAAATAAAATTTCCCAAGCACTGATATCCACCAGTGCCATTCACTTATGCAATCAATAAGTATTTATTATTTTCTATGTGTCACTGTGTCTGTGATATTCCCGTATGTGCCCCACTGAATAAATGAGTAGAGCAACAGGATGAATGAAATAGAGCCCCTCCTCCCCAGAGCTTACTGCCTGTTGTGGGGGGAGGGAGGATAAGGGTCCGGATGGGATGCCCTATGACCACATACTGTGGTGGAAGTATGATAGAGCCTTGCTCTGGGAGTTCCTTATGGTTATTAGGAATTGACCTAGGCTTTCTCTTGGCATATATGGGCCTTAGCCAGTTTAGCCATTCCATTCAGAAAAAATGCTACAGACATTAGTTTTTGCATTTTGGTTTTTAAACCCGGAAGACTGTCCTGCAAACACTCACTCAGCCCTCTGCCCCATGTCTGTGTCTGTGCATCTGTGTGTTATCCATGGTCAGACTGATGTCTGGACCAGTCCCCCCTTCTGCCTGTCCCCCCAGGTTCTCCCCAATCACCATTGACGGGATGACGAGCCTTGTGGGAATGAACATCCCTGGTCATACGGGGACGGGCTGGTGCATCTTTGTCTACAACCTGTCCCCTGATTCCGACGAGAGTGTCCTCTGGCAGCTCTTTGGCCCCTTCGGCGCAGTGAACAACGTCAAGGTCATCCGCGACTTCAACACCAACAAGTGCAAGGGATTCGGCTTTGTCACCATGACCAACTATGACGAGGCGGCCATGGCCATTGCCAGCCTCAACGGGTACCGCCTAGGAGACCGAGTGTTGCAAGTTTCCTTTAAAACCAACAAAGCCCACAAGTCCTGAATTTCCCATCCTTACTTATTAAAATATATATATAAATATATACGAACAAAACACACACGTGCACACACACACACATACACACACATACACACGCACACACACAAAAGAGAGAGAAACAAACTTTTCGAGGCTTATATTCAACCATGGACTTTATAAGCCAGTGTTGCCTAAGTATTAAAACATTGGATTATCCTGAGGTGTACCAGGAAAGGATTTTATAATGCTTAGAAAAAAAGAAAAAAAATACAAAAAAATACCTTTGATGCATTGAATGTTCTTTCATAGCTGTCGTTGTTGAATATAATATACATAGATAGCGATGTGCAGGGATTTTAACCCAGCCAGCTAACTTTACTACCTTCCTTGAAGGTGGGTCTTTTTAAGATGACCATTCGCTCATTTGAAGAAGAAAAACAAAAAACAAAAAAAAAAATAATAATAAAAATAAAACAATTTTTACAAAGTAATGGGATTCAAAGAAAGAAAAAAAAAGATTTTTCTTTTTTGTCAAAAAAGTTGATCCAATCAGATTGGTAAAAAACCCCCACACAAATTAAAGAGGAATAATAAAAATTGCAAAAATGAAAAAAAAAAACTTTTGCAAATTTTTTTATTTTTCCTTTTTTCTTTTATATCATGTGAACTAAAAACAGTCTTCTGTTAGGGGATGGGGGCAAGGGGGATACCTGATGACATTAACAATTTAATAACATTAACATTGTTGCCAAAGAGGTGGTCTCTTTGCTGAAAATGGGTTTCAAGAAAAATCTATTTTTATAAAATATAAAGAATTTTTACAAGAGAATCTGGATTTGAGAAAAAAATATTTTGACTGGCTAATTTAGGGGAAATTGACAACTTTGTTGCGTTCATACTGCACTGGTAACTTTTTAGAGATCAAGATGTGTGTTTTAAACTGGATTCGTAGACTGTTTTTTGAAGGATGGGCTATAAACAGATGATCTTCATATCTTTTCATAGCATGTAATAATAATAAAAAAAAAACAATTATTAATTACTAGGGGAAAGGAGTGTTCGTTCTACCCAGGGTACCACAAGTTCCCCACAGTCAAAACCCAAAAGCAAGGAGATGAGTTGAAAGACAGTTTTTCTTTAAGTCATCAGTATGGGATGTCAGCAGAACAAAAACTAAAAAGATTAATTTTCCTTTTGATCTAAAACTTCCTTAGTTTGAGCAGTAGGTGCTATGAAATTATTTACATATCTTAGTATCATAGTTAAATGTAATGTGTTTAGGAGAGGAAAACAAAAGATACATTTGCTTTAAATTCATTAAGGAATTTTCAAATTCACTTTGTAGCCCATGCTGATAGAATTGGGCTGTGTTGGTACATTTGAAACACTGTTTATGTTGCTTGAAACACTTATTTATTTAATCGCCGATGTGATGATGCCTATGGCCGAGATCAAATATAGCTAGATTGGCTAGACTACTTATTTGTTTACTTAAACTATGGGAAGAAGCATATTATTGTGTCATTCTGTTGTGTGTGTATGTGTATATACAATATAAATATATATATATAAAGTTATTTTTTCTTTGGGTTAATTTATTATAAGTTGTAACACTTGGCTAGTTTTGTTTGTATATGTCTTAAAATGTTTTCTTATGATATTTAAGTGACAGTTAAAGAGGTATCAAGGTAACTTGTGTAGAACTATTGTTTGATATATTGTCATGTTTGTTGTGAATATTTTTTCTTACTGCACAGTAGAAAAATAAAAACAACTGGGTCTTTATTTTAACGTAATTCAGACTGGGGAAAACAAAACAGAGCTAAGGGAACAAAATGACTGAGGGAGCATTCTCCCACGTCCAGTGCACTGATCATTTTAGTATGTTTGTGCTTTGTACGGTTATATATTTAAAACAAAAACAAAACAAAAAAATACAAGGGTTCATGCTCTTCCCTGGGTAATAGAAACAGTTACTCGCTATGCATAATCTAGTTGATAGTTAAATTTGCTATTGCTTTTCTTGTCTTGTTATATAAAATCTTTTCAATACAAGTTTAGTCTTAATGGTAATAAAACGTTATGGTTATTTATAACTTGTGCTTATTTTGTGCGTTTTTTCCCATGCTGAACCCACTAAGTGCATGTAGACAGAACTGTTGTTTTCACACTGAAGAGGCAAACTTTGTAGTAGTAGTCGTAGTGGTAGACAGATAACGAAAACCAAGGCTGCATCATAGACTCCTCCTTTAAATTTTTTTTCTGTTTTTTTTTCCTCTTTTCGGTTTTGAAACAAACAAACAAACACCAGATTTCAGTTCAGAGAACACTCGTTCAACGTTCAGGGAGAACTTTTTACATCACCTGCTATGAATGAACGCAGTTTGCTGGCAAAATTTTGATGCATTTGCTAAGCATTAGTGGGAAAGGCATGCCAAAATCTCTTCTCTATAATGTGTTCACTCTTGGGGGAAAAAAAAAGGAAAAAAATTCTTAGGACCAGGCAGTTGTATACTTTAGTTATAATGAATGACTTCATGTTAATCTTGCTAGTTTAGATGATTTCTGAGGGAAAGTATTGTAAATGTTTTTCTTTCATAACCTTGTTGTGTTTGAATTATTTGTACTTTATCTGTCCAGACAATAAATGAAAGTGTGTAGAATGGATTTGAGCTTCCCAGATTTTTAAATGTGTTCATTCAAACTTTTTTGTGTAGCATCTTCAGATTTCCCCTATAATTTTATCATTAAACAAACGCAAAAAAAAAAAAAAGGTAGAGTAAAATTGTGTTTTGCACCTTAACCCAGTCTCTCAAAGTCAGTTCAGGATTCAAAAGTCATTGCCCGAGTTCCATACAACTAGAAGTGTGGGCTCCAGCCGGCAGTATCTGCACCATCTGGGAGCTTGTTAAAATGCAGAATCTCAGGGTGAATGCAAATCTATATTTAACCAGATCCCCAGGTGAATCACTGGTACTTTAAAGTGAGGAACACTGCCGTGATTGATAACAAGCTGGCACATTTGGCATTATGTGTGGCATTATGATACATTAGTGTCTGTTCTTCCTTTATAAGCATATTTGTGACTTATTCAGGAGAAGGAAGTCCCTATTTGCAGAGCATCTATTGTCAGGTTGTGTGGTGTCCTCTACGGTCTCTCACTTTGTTCGCCAGCAATCTGGGAGAAGTGGAGAGCACTATCCTCATTTCACAGATGGCAAGACTGAGGCACAATGAGATTAAGTAATTTGGAACAGCTAGGAAGTTTCCAGGTGGGATTTGAATCCCAGTCTGATTCTTCTGCACAGCACCCCAGCCTTGAGATTGTAGAGTTTGGGCGGTATTAAGGAAACAGACCATTTGCGTCAGAAGTGACAGCTACACAAGAAAAGGTCACCTTTTTATTTTAGCATTCATTTTTGCGTAGAAGTTAGCAAATATTTGACTTTCTTACCTTTCAATAGAAACCCTAAGCAGAGGACTTATAAAATCCATATATAAAAAAACCTGGATTTTAAGCTCAACTGAGGGGGGAACAAAATGCCTAAGGTATCATGAAGTCATATTAAAATATGCCCTGAACTTTACAGATGAGCTTTTTAGTGATTTCCTGATACAATCACTCATTGATGATCTACTGTCTGTCTTTCGTTTCCATTTTCTCACTAATTGAAAATTCATAATACCCCATAAACCATCACCATCCATAAACTGACACTTGCAGAAGAAATGCTCCCATGGAGCCAGATGAAGGAATAGTCAAAGTCTCTTCCATTTCTTATTAGCCCCTTTTTTTATTATTATATTAAATTACCTCAATGGTTGGGATAATTAAATTCAGGGCAAAGAATGGGATTTAATTAACCAAGCTAAATATTAAAACTAAGTCAGCCTGAACTTCACATAGTTGAACTTAAAGGTTCTTATTTTAGTTTTATTTAAAGACAAGCCCCTATATTCCTTTACTGCAGAAAAAATGGACAAATTCATAGCTGCCTCCAGGAATAGCAGAGCTTCACAAACGTGTATATAAGGGTCTAAAAATGTTACTCCTAAACCTACAAGAGTTGTCACTAATCATCACCACCCCTGATCCTTTAAGGTGTCATTTTAGTGCACTTTAAACAAATGGGTACATTATTTTGGAATATTAAAAGTTGGTAGAATCTTACCAGTTCCTAGAGTTCACTCCCCACCTTCCAACAGATCGACCCTGGAAGTTTCACAAATGGCTGTAGGTGTTTAACTAGGTCTGTAAAATATCCATAACAGGCCATTCTACATACACTGTCTTGGTAACACTTCCCAACATCAGCATAACATGTCTGTCTAACATCTAATAAAAAATTCATCTTGCTGTGAGTGGAAGCCTGTTGCCTTAAATCTCCAGGCAAACATTATATAGTTTCTGTAGGTGTTTGTGGGAAAGTTTTAACAAATCAGAAGAATGCAGAGGTTATTACGTTTCTTTTCAGTCCTAGGTACGTTATGTTTTGCTTGGATGAAAAATTGCATGCCAGGGAAGGCCGAAGGCGTTTACTTAGTGTTGTTTCTGTCAAACTGATAGGAAGAAAAGAGCGCAAAAGATCATGTGCTTGCTTGTGTCTGTAACCATCCCATGTCGTCACCACCACCGTCTAAACTACCTGGATCTGACAGGGAAGATCAAACAGTGACCAAATGTTAGTTGCAGCCAGCAGATTTTACCAACGTGGATCCTGTTTAAGTTTCTTTCATCACGATCAGTCGTTATTCGTTCATGTATAAATAAAACACTAAATCCCAGAGAACAACATTTAAAGCACATTTGAAACTCACAAGTCTCATGGGGCCCCTAGGCAGTCAGTATTTGTGTCTGGCTACCTTAACCTTGTCAAAACTTGGCACTTCATCGCCCTTCACCATAGGTGATTCAGGAAACAGTTCTTCAAATTGTTTTACCCTTACTCTCTGTAGGCGCTGTGTGTTTGTTCTTTAACCGACATACACATGCAAACAAACAGAGGCGAGCATTGGTACAACTGAATAGGAAATGGGGTGTTTTACTTTCACTTGCAAATTCAAAAATCATACCTGACAAGGCATCATTAACAGCAAGAGTGTGTTTTCTAAATGGAAGAGTCATTAAAATCTTAATTTGAGGCCATCCTGCCTGGATCCATTCCACAGCCTCGAGAAGAGCTCATGGAACACAGCTGTATAATATCCCTACACCCTCCACTGCCTTTGTTCTCCTGGAAAAGAGAATAATAAAAGGAAATTACATTTTATTTCCATGAGCTAAAATCAAGTTTTAATATTGTCCAAAAATGACTCGTACCATTCCTTTATCTTATTAGCTTTCTGGCATATTAAGTAATAAGATAATTTCTCATGGTACAGTATTTATGTAAGAATCATATTTCTCTCTCTGCAGATCACTTACAGAAGTGTCTGTTAACAGGAGAGAATGATGCATAATCGGCACTTAAGATTAAAATAGACCTGAGAACATAAAAGTGTTCCTTCAATTAAAGGAATAGCATTCCTTCAGTCTCATCTTTTTTGTTTCTGCAGCAGAATGAAAACTGGCTTAAAATCACCCAAACCCAGGTTAATTACAGGAAGGTTTCCCTATGCAAGTCCGGCTTAATCTACTAGTGGTTCAAATGCAAAGTAGATTCACATGGCACTCCAGGATACCATGTAATTATTTTAAACAGTTTCCACCAAAGTCCTTGAGGTTTAAGAGATTATTTCTAGAAAGAGCACTAGCATTTATTATCTTTCCGATATGCCAGACACTATACATTTAGCATTTGGTCCTTCTACCAACTCAGGAGTAGCATCCTCCTTTAAATAGAGCAAAAAGAGAGTCGGAGAGATTTGTTATCTTGTGCAAGCAGGTAGGTGGTAAAAACAGAATTCAAACCCAGGTCTGCCTGACCCCAAAGCCCCCAGTTATACCACCCTGGCTGTGAGCCAATTCTATCATAATTAGAGCCAAAACAATTACCAAATGGTCTTTACTTCAATTAAAGGTATAGATGAGTCCTGTTATGTAAGGAACAAGGGAAATAACATTAATGCATTGTGCCTGGGGCTAATCCCCAAATCTTTAAAGGAAAAACAGATCCAATAACATTGGTTTACAAGCAAATTGGCAAGGAAAAACTAAAAATCAGAGTTCTTAAATACTGATGAGCAATAGTGTTTAAAAATGAAAATTTCATTGACAAGTCTATTTAAACCACCAAAAGTCAATAAGGTAGAAAAGAGCTGAGGATGAGACCATGAGGTAGGAAATGTGTACAAGCCAACTCAGCTGCCCTTGGAGCTGGCCCTCCAAGTCTCCCAAGACTCTGTGTGAACAGTATCACCATGATGAGAGCTCCTTTTACTAACTGTATTGCCTCTGAATCCTTAGAACACTGCTAGGAGGCAGGTAGTATAATCCCTATTTTACATCTGACAAAACAGGCTCAGAGACACTAAGTATCTTGGCCAAAGTTTTACAGTGTGTCGCAGAATTGGAATTTACACCCATGTTGTCTGGCTCCAATGCAATGTCTTTCCACTAAACCACACCGATGGCCTTTCAGTGTGATACCACCATTTGTTGCACACCCACCTACCTGTGAGGTCTGGCAGGCTGGGGGTGGGAGACCCAGCCTAAGCCTTGTCTACACTAAAATCCCTACTCTGGACACTTGCCACATGCCAGGCACTGAGCTAGGGGACACAGTGATAAACAAACATATTCAGCACTTTTTTCTTCCACCTATTTTGTGCATGGCACTGTGCAGTGGGTGATGACAGGAAACAAACAAGCAAAGGAAAGGAAATTTAGACTTTTGTTACAAAGACAAGACACATGAAGCAATTATTTAGCCATGCCAGGTAGTTTCTGCGCTGGAAAGAGAATTACAAGAAATTTGGAAAATTTGCAGGGACTGAAACAGTATTTTGGTACCCAGAATGGAAAGAGAGTGTGGGCTGGTAGAAGGACAACAAGTATAGTGAAAGAAAGTTCTAGGTTTGGATCCCTAGGTAAATTGTTTCATGTCTCTGAGATTCCTGATCAGATAAGGAAGGATGAGAGATAAAACATGTCAAGTTCCTGGCCCTTGAAGAAGAGTGCAGTCGACCCTTGAACAACATGGGGCCTAGAGGCACCGACCACCACATAGCCAAAAATCCATCTATAATTTTCAACTCCCCAAAGACTTAAGTACTAATAGCCTATGTTGACCAGAAGCCTTACTGATAACACACAGTCAATTAACACATATTTTGTATGCTACATGTGTTATCTACTGTATTCTTACAATAAAATAAGCCAGAGAAAAGAAAATGTTATCAAGAAAACCATAGGGAATAGAAAATACATTTACTGTGCTATAAAAAATCCATGCATAAGTGGACACTGGCAATTCAAACTTCTGCTGTTCAAGGGTCAACAGGGGTAAGAATTAAACTGTAAGCCAGAAAGATTCCCAGAGGAAAGGAGCATGGACTAGACCCTTTGGCAGGGGAAGTGGGTTTGGCGGGTGCCTGTGGATATAAAGAACAGAGAAACCCTTGAGGAGGGAGGAAATAGTAGGATGCATGCGAGAGTAAACACTTGGAAATCTCACTCGGCCTCATGGAATTTGAGCTTCTCTTGAAATACCACAGTGACTCTGGCCATGTGCCGTCAAGGGCTCTCATTGCCCCTCAGCAACCACAGACCCTGTAGATCGGTCCCTCTGGTGCCTGGCCACTCCAGTGACTCGGCCATCCCACCTCCTTGCTGTGGCTCTTCAATGATGTTCCTTTACCAGCAGTCCAATTCTCCCTAAATAAACAGTTCCAATTCCAGAGAGAGGGGCCGTGTTGGCCCTGGTTGGTTGGCATTCACAGGCTGCTGGCACCATTCATTCTCCTTCTTACAGACCAACCCGGTCCAAACAGCTAAAGCCGGGGCTGAGGTCATGGCTACACAACATGGCCTGCTGGCAACGATCGGCTTGGTGGAGTTGGCCGAGCAGGGGCTTAGGGCAGGCGGCTTGAACAGCCCTTGCATCACAGTGGGAAGTGGCTAGACAAGACGGAGCTGAGGCAGGCCTCCCTGGGGTTGGTGAAGGGATGGAGACAGGTGCTAAGGAGCTTAGGTAGGCAGCAGTGGGAGGATAGCAGAGGAAAGCTTCTACACACAAGCCCTACTTGTCTTTGCTGTAGGCACAAGAAAGACTCATAAGTTCTGTCTCAAGATGAGAAAGGGATCCAATTAGACCGTTTGTAAAGGGCAGCCCTCGCCCGCTTGTCCCACATCGGCCTGTCATTGCCTGCTTAGTTAACTATGGAAAGGCCTCAGAAGTCAGTTCTACCTCCTCATTTGAATCCTTGGGAGAAAAAAGGACTTTGAATTGCCCACCCCCCCCCCAAGTAATTAGCACCTTATCTCATTTACAAACATTAGGATTCCTCTCCTTAAATGCACCCTCCACCCTGCCACAGGCCCCATTTCACTCAAAACACACACGAACACATGTGCCATCCAGGTGTCTAATCCTGTTTGTTCAGCTCATGACTCACTGCCTCCTGAGGACTTTTCCTGACCCTCAGCCTGGGTTAGGGAGCCCTGGACAATCCCACATCCCTCTCCTTTCCCGTCACACTTCACACACCACATTTGTACTGCTGCGTGCAAGCCTCCCTGGGGGTGGAGGAATCAGGGACTGTGGCTGCCTTGGAAGAGCTCAAATGCAAGCAGAGCATTGAATAAGAAGGACAAAGCTAGAGGGTGTTTGGGGAGCATGGAGAAAAAGACAGTCAAGTGTAACTTTGACAGGGAAGGGTGAGATTGAGGTGTAATAAGAAAGGCATCCTCGAGATGTTTAGGAATCAGCTTTACCTGGAAGGATGAGTCAGACTCGGACAGGCAGGCACTGGGCCAAGGTCAGGAGCATCACCCTGGGAACCATGAAAGTGACCCAGGACCAGGAGCCAGAAGCTTCAGCCCTTCCCCTGACTTACTATGCGACATTGGGCAAGTCACTGCACCTCACTTGGCCTCAGTTTCCCAGAAGTTAAGGGAAGGTGTTGGACTAGATGGTCTCTGATGGTCTTGCTCCTGCTTTCCACTAGATTTTCATTTTCCCTGATGTTTTTCATTGATTCAGCCAATATTTATTCACCACCTACTCTATGGCACTGAGGATACAATGAGGGGACAAAAAAAGATGTTTGTATACAGCTGGGGCTTAGTGCTTTTCAAGTCAAATACAGGCTGCTCCAAGAGTAAGAAGGACATGGGCCCATCTGAGGATAAGGAAGGCCCTGCTTCTGGGGCATTTGAGCTGAAGTCTGAAGGATGAGATGGGTATGTTCCATTCTAGGCAGAGGAAAGAACATGTACAAAGGGCCAGAGGTGGGGAGGAGGCTCCTCTGAAAGGAGCCCAGTGACAGGGCTGGGGCTGGGCTGGGAGTGGTAGAAGGGACCTGATAATCAAGGGCCTCGAAAGCCACAGAAAGGACTTTGATCTTTACCTTAAGAGTAGCGTGAAGGACCCACATTCCAGCCAATGGATCAGCTTTCCTCAGCCTCAGTTACTAATCTATAAAATAGCAATGATAAAGTGACCACTTTATGTGGTATTGAAAGAACCAAATGCATTAATATGCGTTAAGTGATTAAAACACAACCTGGCAAATAGCAATAACAATACAAATGTTTGCTATCATCATCAACAGCATCATTATTCATCTGGCTAAATCTCATACATTCCTCAAAGTTCAGCGTGGAAGCCATCTCTTCTGGAGCTCCTTCCCTGACTTCCCAGATCAGAGTATGTACTACTCCCCTGGGCTCCCAAAGTTCCTGTGCTCCCTCTCTCAGCCTGCAGAGTAATCTGCTGTTTACATCTCTGCCTTCACCCCTAAACTGTAAGCTCCGCAAGGGCAAGGACTGTGACCTATTTGTCAGCACAAGACCGGACACAAAAAGAATGTCAGTGAAGGTGCTGAACTGTGGTGGGCTGAATGCCCCCAAGAGGTCCATGTCCTAATCTTTGGACCTTGAGAATATGTTACCTTATTACACGGTAAACTTGGCTTTGCAAATGTGTGCAAAAGTTAAGGATCCTAAAATGGAGAGATTATCCTGAATTTTCTGGGTGAGCCCAATATGATCACAAGGGCAAAAGGAAGATCAGTCAGTAATGGGAGATGTGATGACAGAACCAAAAGGTTAGGCCAGGAGCCAAGGAAAGTGGTTGCAGGTGTTTTCTACAAGCTGAAAAAGGTAAGGATCTCCAGAATCCTAAGAGAATAAATTGGTGTTGTTTGAAGCCACTCAGTTTGTAGTAATTCATTACAGAAGCAATAGGAAATTAATGTACCGGCCAAGCCCAAAGCTGGGATTACAGAAAGAATACTTGTGGGAGAAGTCAATGCCTGGTCCAGGCACTCCCTGACCACCTTGCATCAGTCTGGGCAGGGGTGGTATTTATGGAGGCCCCTCTGCCCACCCCTCTTGGCATATGCTTATCAAACTAGGCCCTTCAGAAGCAAGATGCCACCATCATTGTAATTTTATCCCTTGGATCTCGTAACCTGGTTGGGTGGAGAAAGGGGGAGAAAAATCAGCAGTCTGAAGACAGCAGTGGACTGTTTTTCCAGGCTCTGGAGGATAGAGGCTGGAGTACAAAGTATAGTATATGATCACTGAACACATCTGAAGCTAATGATGTACTATATGTCGGCTAATTGAATTTAAATTTAAAAAATTAAAAAAAATAAGGACAGTTACAAGAAATAATATAGTAATGCAAGGAACACTGGCCCAGGAGACCTGGGTTCAATTCCCAGCTTGTGTGATTTTGAACGAATTATACCTTCCAGACCTGCTCTTTCTCTTATGTTCCACATCCCAATCAATGGTGGGAAAACCAGTATTCTTAAACTGCACCCCATTCCCCCAATCATCCAATCAATTACCAAACTCTGAATTTTACCTCCTGAATATTTCTCAAAATCATGCCTTCTTCCCCCTCCTCACAGCTGCTATCCTAATTTAAGTTGTATCAGCTCATTCAGAGACTTAAGTAGACACCTTCCATGTACACGGATTCTGGCACTAACTTCACAGGACCCCTTCCTCAACATCTGCACCCCTCCCATCCCTTCAGTCAGAATGAGCTGCCTAAAATAGCCATCTGACCAAATCCCTTCCCAGCCTAAATCCCCTGAGGGGAGTCCCATCACCCAGGTGACTCGGTCCCGGTACCCGCGCATGACTCCAAGGCCCCGCAGTATCTAGGCTTAGACTGCTTAACTAGCTAAGTGCTTAACTGCTAACTGCTTAACTCCTGCCTCACGGTTGTGTCCAGCCACGCAAAACTGCCCATATTAATTCTCTTCTTTCTTTCTAACAGAACCCTGATTTCATTAGGCAACAAAACACCTAGCTTCAACACATCTTTTAGTCTTCCTTGTAGCTAGAGGTGGCCACATCACACAGCTCTGGCCAACGAGATATGACACGTCCCTGGTGAGGCTTCCAGGAAATATCTTTAAAAGGGAGCAAACTCAGCTGACATTCTATTTTCCCTTTGCCATCATCCCCCTCCACCTCTTCTTTCTTCCGCCTTGGAATGTTGATGCAATGTCTGGAGCTACAGGTGCCATATTGCAACTATGAAGGCATCATCCAAGGCATCTGCCAATGGGTGGCAGATGAGAAACATACGAGCACCTAGGTCCTCAATGGCATCTCTAAGCTGCTATAGCAGCCCTGGATTATCTTCTCTGTGCTTCTTATTACACAAGAAAAAAATACATTCCTTACTGCAGAGCTTCCCACCAGTGAACACATTCTTATTGATGCACTCATTCTATTTCCTCAACATTCTGAGCAGCCGGGGGAGGTCCTGGGCTGTTGGAGCTCCCAAGCCATTTAACTCTGGCCCCAAAGAGCCTGTCCCTCTACCCTACTGGGAGAAACAAATATTTTTGTATGTGTGTCACTATGTGGAACAGGTTAGACAACTTTGCATCACTGATTTAAGTTTGACTAGGACTCTGTCCCACTTGGCCATTACCTGTGACTCTCTGTCTCACCACATTGATGAGACCATGTTGGTCTTCAGACCCACCATAGATGTCCAATGCCCCTACAAAGGCCTGCTATCCCCACTTCTAGGAGTTCCATGCGCACCTGCCTCCATAGAGTCCTTGCTTTATTGCTGCCTACATCAGTCTGCCATGCTTCGAAGGGCTCCCCATCCAGTGGCACTGACCTGTTTTTGACCTCTGATGCTCCTTGTGGCCTCTATTCTTGCCATGTCACTGACTGGAATATCTCGGAGTCTTTGCTCGTCTCCAGATCTGCAAGCCTCATTTCTCTCTCACTTGCTCACTCTCGCTCTCACTCATAAGGGATGCACCCTCTCTTTCTCTTATTCCACTTGGCTGGAAACAGTCCTACCACAGAGTTGCTTAGACCCCTAGTGACTTAGTAAAATAGTTCTCTGGATTAGCCAGGGTAGGGGGAGGTCAGAGTGGGCTAAGAAGGCCCACAACTAGCACCTTTTGTCTTCAAGCCTGTTTGCTAGCCTGGTCCCCTGTGCAGACTCCCTCCTCACTTACAGTGATCAGTGATGTTTCCTCTTCAGACCCTGTTGTCCTTATTGTGATCCGCCTGCCCATACCCCATCCCCACGACCTCAGTGCCCACCACATATGCTTGCATATGGCTGAGTCTCAGATATGAACCAGCCAAGCTCTCACTCATGCAGTATATGTCAACTGGGAGATGTAGCTAGACATTGGAAGGCATGGAATGTATCTGGATTCCTGCGCCTCCTGCTACAAAATGAATGACTACATTCTCTAGGCCTCAGTTTCCCCATTTGTAAATGCAGAAGCAGGTCTACATGATCTCAGGTCCACCATGCTTGACTCCAGAAGGAACCCCAGGGGAAGGCTGGAGGCCCCAAAATACATAGAACCAGTCTAGGAGCAAGAGGAGGGGGAGAAATGAGGGGGAGAGGAAGTTTTCATCAGGTGCTGAGCTTTCACTGCCAAAAAATTTCCCACAAACAAACCCACCCCAGCAAAGGAAGCTACTGTCGGCTGGCACACTGCAGAAAAGAAGGCGGGCACGAGGGCTCATTAATCCGGCAACTGTGGGATCAGTTGCAGATCCCCCAGCCCACCCACTTCTCACCATCTGCTGCTGCTGCCGCTGAGCCGAAGGCATGCGGCTCTGGTGGGAGTCCAGCCTGCAGCCGGCACAGGGCCTGGACCCCAGGCTGTGGGGCAGCCTCAACACAGGCCAGCTCAGGCCCCAAGCGTGTCTCCCAACCCCCGTCCCCACGCACCAAGCTATGCCACCACCCTCCAGGAAGTGCTGCTCTGGAAGCAACTGAGCGGGAAGCCCCAGCGCCCTGAACAAAGACTAAGCAAATAAATGCCTAAAGGGCATTGACTGAGAGCCCACTGTGTGCCAGGCATATACCTTATCTCCCATATTCCCCCAAACCACACTAAGGCTCTCTCTAAAACTAGTCCGCCATAAGCCTTGATGATTTCAATATGCATGTGGACGATCCCTCCCATATCCTGGCTTCTCAATTCCTCAGCCTTTGCTTCTCCTTTCACCGCATTACCCCTTCCTGCTCAGACCTCAGGCCTTAACACCGCAATGTCCGTTTCAAGCATCTCTATCAATGCCTACTTCCTCTCCCACTCCCTCTAGTCAACAGACTCAACCTCCTGGGACCTTCAGCTCGCCTTTTACTGTCCCCTTTCCCCTCCCCCGCCTCACTGTCCTCACTTCCCTTCCTATCCAGTGTAAACCACATCTAGCCCCACCTTGTAAGTACTGTCGCTGTCCTCACCAGCCCTCATTCCACTGTACTCGTTAGCTCTCCATCTCCTCTTCACCTGCACCTTCGCAGCTGAGCAGACAAAAGGAAAGTACTTGCTACCGCTGACCAGGCTCCCTCTAAATCCGGAACCACCAGCCTCATGCCCAAAACCGCCTGAAGGAGCGCTATTTCTCTAGTTGCTTTTCTCTCCCTCTCTCCTAGATGGCGCTTTCCTGCCCTCTCCTCATTCCTCAAACTTTGATACCCCCTCCCCCATCTTCATTCTCAAGCAAAGACTCTGCTTCCTATCCTACCTTTCTGGCATCTCTGTTTCTTCCTCATCTCTTTGACCTCTAAATGTTGAAGTCTGAATTCTTGGACCTTTTCTCTAACTACATTCATTCCCCAGGATCACTCATCCAGGGTCTTGGCTTTTAGTATAATTGATGTTCAGATGACTCCCAAATGTATTTCCAGCCCAGATCTCTGCCCTGAACTCAGGAGGCATATATACCGTTGTCAAGTTGGCATCTCTACCTGACTGTCTAAAGGGCATCTCATACTTAACATAATAAAAAAAAAAAAAAAAAGCTTTTTACCCTCCCACCACCCAACCTGCTCTCTTCCCCATTTCAGCAAATGGCAGCACTGTCCTATCAGTCGCTCAAGCCAAAACCCTTTCTGTGACACTAACTCCATTTGCTTTTCTTCCGTCCTTTAGAAAGTTTCCCCATCATGCAGAGATTGGTATCTGTTTTGGTCACTATTATAACCTCAGCTCCTGAAAAAATGGCCCTTGGTAGGTGTTCAAAAAATATTTGCTAAATAAATGAATAATTAAGTTAACTTAATTGAATGTCTTGGGTACCAAGGTATTCATCCATATGTTCATTTAATAAATAATTACAGATTGGATAAAGGCTGGGAAGGAAGCTGCTATGGGAGAAAATAACAGAAGGGTTCTACTTCGGGTAGTTGTCTTTTCCCTCAGACTTTGAAATGGGATCTGAAGAATGAGAAGCAGTCATTATAGAAGAGCCAGGCAAAGAACATCAATGCAAAGGCCTGATGAGTTTAAGGGGATCTGGGAAATAACAGATGGCCAGAGGGGCGGAAGAATAGGGAAGAAACGGAAGTGCCAGCAGCCACTGGATTACTGAGCAGGGCCAGATCACGCAGGCTGTTGCAGACCCTAGTAAGAAAGTGGATTTTATTCCAAGGTCACTGAGTTCACTTGTCTTGTCAACTTTCTAAATAAAAAACATGCAGTAATGTTAAGACCTGAGGATTTGGTTCCCTGTTCCCCCAGGTTTATGGTATGTGACCTCTAGCAAGTATCTCTCCCTCTCTGAACTCCACATCTATAATCTAAGGAGACCCATTTCTGACCCGCTTACCTTGTACCATTGTCTTCAAATTCAAGTGAGATTAGCCAGGGACCTTCAGTGGTGTCATTGCCAGAGCTTAGGGGACATTTAAACCGGATTGTTAAAGATGTGGACTAAACAAAAGGGAAAGCTAGGAATTGTTTGCATTTAAGGACATTGAATATGGTTAAAATCAGCAAGGGCTATTTTGCTACGGTATAAGTTAAAAGGTATTTCCTAACAATGCCTGAGGCTTTCCAGCCAAGATGTCAGCCAAGTTCCTGGCATTTGAGAAGACAGGATATGAAATAACCTGCTGACCAAAAAGTACCCGGAGGTGGGAACTCTGTCCTAATAAGGCCCCCAAGTCAAGGCTCGCTTTGCCTACTCCTGCTGTGGCCATTGATTCTCACCCTCCTCCCTCCGCTAAGGCTTGCACACCTCATCTCTCTGCTCAGGGAGTTAATATAAATCGAACTCAACTGTAGCCACTGCTGCCTTGAGGTCAGGACATCCCCAAGAGGAATTACAAAAGGAGTAAGACCTCTGAATCAGGCTAACCGGTCCCTTGTGCCTTGGCGACGGAAGAGCCAGGCTGGAGTTCCAGGTCGGCACCGGCTGGGCAGGGTGGTGGCTACAGGCAGCATCTCCTCCTCCATTTTCAGACACTTGCCTAGGGCTGCTCAAGGGGAGCTGAAGCAGGTCAGCGGAAAGGAGAGGCTTCCACACGCTAATGTGGCCAGGCCTGGCCCAGGCATGGGATCTGAGAGCTGAGAGCAGAGGTAATAAAAATGACTGCTTTTTCGTGAGTACCAACCAGAAGCCTGAGGCTTAATACATTCTCTGCGATCCTCCCAACACCTCTTTGAAGTACGTAGTATTTTCCCACTTAGGGGGTAAGAAATCAGGGATGCAGGCAAGTCCCATAACCTTTCCAGCATGTACAGCTTGGCTGTGGGGAGGGTGAGACTCTATCCCAGTCTGTCTGACTCCAAAGCTCATGAACTCTTTCTGCTAAGTGTCACTCCCTCTTCCAGGGATATTTGCCTTGTCCTTGTTCTTACAGAGCCCGACGGAGGGGACATCTAAGGCACCTTTGCCCCTCACAGGTAGAAATTTAAGAATAGTTACCTTGGGGCGCCTGGGTGGTTCAGTCAGTTAAGCATCTGCCTTTAGCCCAGATCATGATACCAGGGTCCTGGGATCAAGCCCCACATTGGGCTCTCTGCTCAGCAGGGAGCCTGCTTCTCCCTCTCCTCCCCACTTGTGATCTCTCTCACGATCTCGGTCGCTATCTCTGTCTCTCTCTCAAATAAGTAAAATCTTTAAAAATAATAATAATAATTCTTTTTAAAGACCCTGATATACAAGGCAGGTAGCACAGACACACCAAACCAAATTTGACCCACCCTCTCTGAAACTGGCATCCAGTTGTCATCATCCTTATACACATCAAGAATTGGACACATTATTAAAACCCCGCAAAGTGACTTCCCTCCCAGCTGTCCTTCAGGCTCCAGTGAGATGATAGAGATCTGACATCTTCATCACACAATTACTAAAGCATCCTTCTTGAGTTACTATTTTAAAATGTTTGCCTAAATTAGCTGGTTTGGGTTTAATTACAAGAGGAATGTGGGCGTGGGTTAGGTCGAGTTGGATTTAGGAAGGGGGGAGCAGATAACTGGGTCCCTTTTGCTTGCCAAAGAACTTTTGCTGGCCAGGGAACTCCTGAGTAAGACTGGGCCGGTCCAAAAAAGCAAGTGACACAAAAGAAACTTGGAAAGCTCTTTGGAAAGAAAGAGAAGGTCATGAAGCAGGAGTCTGAGAAGGCCTCACTCCAGCTAAAAATCCTTCAGTGTCTCTCTAGGGCTTCAGAACACAGGTCAAGATGTTTGGCATAGCATTCAAGACTTCTTGGATCTGCGCATACCTCCAACCTCTGCTATCTTGTGCCCCACCCCCCAACTCCNAAATTCTTTATTTTTGAAAGAATATATTTCATTGAGTATAGAATTTTTTTTTTAAGATTTTATTTATTTGACAGAGATAGAGACAGCCAGCGAGAGAGGGAACACAAGCAGGGGGAGTGGGAGAGGAAGAAGCAGGCTCATAGCAGAGGAGCCTGGTGGGGCTCGATCCCGTAACGCCGGGATCACGCCCTGAGCTGAAGGCAGACGCTTAACCGCTGTGCCACCCAGGCTCCCCTGGCTTCTTTGTCTTGACCAGGGCCCAATTTTATTTCTTCTTCCTATACAGTGACCCAAATTGGTATAGTCTGTCAGTGAAGAAATATTTATCGGGGGCTTATTACGTACCCAACATGGTTCTAGACGCTGGGGAGAAAGCAGTTAATAGAACAGGGAAAATGCCCTGGCCTCCAGGGGGAAACAGACAATAAAAATGATTGTATAAATAAACAATATAGTCTTTTAAAAGCTGTGACAATTGCTTACCATATTAGTTCCTCTTCCCTTTTTGCTAGAACTGGCAAGTGAAGGTGGCAAAACAAAATTTGTGCTTCATTCAATGTGTAGTTTTTGAAACATCTTTGATGTTCTAAAGACTCACAGAAACACCCTGTACCCTCTTTTACCGTTGCACTGAGCTCCATTAAGTGACACTTACAGTGCATTACATTGTCCTTCGGACTAGGTAGGGAGCTGCTAGAGGGCAAAGATGGAGGTTGAGTCTTACAAGGGCACTGGAGACTATCTGCTAAATGAATGAAGGAAAGGCTGTGCCAACTCTAAGCTGTCCATCCACTGACCTTTAGTCATAAACCTTCAATTCTTTTCTACAAACATTCTGCTACTCTTGCAGTGGGCCCGTCTGGTCTCTAAAGTGGTCTACTGGTGATAAAATCCCCTTGAGTTGAGAACCCTGATGACATTAAGCATCCCAGAAATAAGCATGGCATTTTCCAGCCCAACTCAATGAAAATAATGATTGCAAACATCATCATCTAGGGAGCACCTTCTATTGCCAGGTGGTGTGCTAGGCCTTTGACATAGAATGTCTTTTTAATAAGTAAAAAGTTCTCCTTGGTAATCCTCCCAGTGCCAATAACCTGTGAGAAATACATGGAAATTACTAGCTGCTATCAATATTACTGTGTCTAAAACTACCGTTTTCCCCTGCATTAGAACAATCTGAACATTGTTAGGCAAAGACATCTAAGCAATTTTAAAATTATTTGAGTCATGACAGAGAGACTCACAACTGAAATATTTACCTTTCAATTTCAGGTGAGGATGTTCCCAGAGATGGAAGATGTGACAAGTTCCCACATCGTGTGAGCATCAGAGAAAAGTTCCCCTGACAAGTCACGTGCAGAGATGGGAACTGCTGATTAAGAAGAGGATTAATTTTATCTTCCAAGTATTTCTGCCAGGGAAATACTCTAAGTTTAGTAGAGTGGTGAGGCTGGAAGGGTCCTCTGAGGTCTCCCGTTCCACCCCTGTGCCTTATGAATGGGGACGCAGAAGTGCATCCTAATTGTGCAGACTGCTTCCTTACATTGCCTTCTCCAATCCCTCCACCACACGAGAGTTTATTGAATGAACAAATGAATACAAATGAGGGGGTGTTCGAATCTTTGTTCATCCGTTCATTAGCTCAACAAATACCGAGTATTCATTATTTGCCAGGCACTGTTCTAGGCACTGGGGATATAGAAGTAGACAAAACAGACAAAAACCTCTACCCTCATGACGTTTACATTCTAGAGAGAGGAGGTGAATACTAAAAATATATACATACATACATAAATCACACTGACTGTTAAATGGTCATAAAAGCTAGAGAGAAGAATACCACAACGAGGAGATGAAGGGCCAGAAGGAAAGGAGGATGGGAACTTAATCAGGATGGTCAGAGAAGGCCTCACTTAGAAAGAGATGGAAGCAAGGAAGGGAGCCATGTGGATATTCCATGGTCAAAATCCAGATGGAAGGAATAGCAAATTAAAGGGCTGGAGTATCCAAGGAATCCTAAGGAGCCTAATGTGACTGGAGCACTGTGAGTGAAGTGTAACATTTTGGACACGAGTCCAGAGACATAATGGGCGACTGGGGAGGGGTGCGCCATATCCTGAAGGTCCTGTGCCGTTGATAGCTGGTTTCGTCTCATATTCATCCTTCTTTGTACTGCTCCCTTGCCCTCTGGCTTCTGGTCAGGTATGGCCAATGGGAGGCACTAATAGGAGATTAGAGAGGGAGGGAATACAAGCTAAGTATATCTCTCACTCTCTCTGTTTCAAGTGGAATATCTAGCGGGGCCACAATTCCCCATGGCTCCAGCTCCCACCAGACAGGCCGACCAAGGTTTGGTCTCCAGAGGGACACCTCCAGCCCTTGGGCTCTAGTAACCTGGCCTCCTCCCTTTACTCCTCCATCCCTAAGGGAAGTAGCAGCCGCTGTATTTGCTAATCTCAGAGTTGCCTCAGCTTTTTGGTTACTCTTTCAGCTCTTCTAACACCTTTGTAGCTAACTCTTTGCATTAAACGATCTCTACTCGATTACCTGATGTGAGTTCTGTTTTGCCGGCTGCACCCTGACTGATACAGGCTCCATAAGCCTCTATAAGACTTGAGCTTTTACTCTAAGTGAAATGTGCCGTCATTGGAGGATTCAAGCAGAGATTCATGAAGGGTCTTGAAGGCCTGGATGAGGCATTTGTGTTTGATAAGCGTTTCTTGGATTGAAGACACTTGACCAAAGTCACACAAAATATGTGATGGAGCAGACCCCTGGTGCCTGCTTCTCTGCTCTCCGCTCAGTGCTCAATAAATGAGGGGGCATTAAGGATCCAGAAATTTCAAAGACAAGGAAAAGCATTTGCATATTCTTAAGCAGTTTTGCAAGACTCCAACTCTTTGAAGACCTTTGGGGGTCAGGAGGGGAGATGACACTGTGCAGAGGACGGCCTTTATCTGTTTGATTTCCCAGGAGTGCCAGCAGAGATGGAAAAGAAAAGCTAACCCTTAGGAAGCCCTTGCAGTATCCTAGGCACCCTGCCAGGCAATTTCACATCTAATGGCTCATTTAATCCTACAAGGACACTACTCAATGGATATTATTATCTTTATTTTGCAAACAGCTTCTGAGTTTCAGAGTGGTTAGGTAACTAGTCTGAGGCCACACATCCCCCTTTTCCATTGACAAGTGATCAAGGAGCAGTCCAGCCTTTCGAGGTGGCCATCAAGACAATGGAATGGGGATTCTTTGGACAGAATCACTAGACAAGAGACCAGGTCTTTGGACTAAAATTCATTTTGCCTCCTTGAACCTCAATTTCCTCATCTATAAAGTAGGAATAGTATCAGTGAAATCCATTTCAAAGGATGGCTTTGAGGGTTAAAATACGCTACTGCATGATAAGAACTATGCACATTTTAAAGCTCTATATCAAAAATCCTTAACTTGAGGTTCATGCTTGAGCTTTGAGGTCCATGAACCCCTTGAAGATGATGCTAGAATTTGTATGTATGGGCATAGATCTGCTGACCCTGCAAAAAGTGTGGCTTTCCTCAGGTCTCTTTTATAGGTAAGCCTCTTGCTGTGTGGGTGGTGAATCTATTACTTAAAGAAAAGCTTTTCTATACTACATGGCTCCCAAATGTAAACCAACTGACTACTGTGTAGACAATGTACTCTGAACTTGAGGGGCAAGTCAAAGGATTTTCAAGAATGATTTTGATTCCGTGTGATTTTTGCCTCACAGGCCACCTTTAGAATCCAACCCCTGCATAAGATGTGACTCCTCTGTTTGTACATTTGTGGCAGGAGGGTCTGTGATTCCCAGCAGCAGATTCTCAAAGGAGAAGGTGACCCAAAGTTGGTTGGGAAGCACCATTCTAGACAAATTTTGCAAGTATTACAATGTTAATAATGAACATGTTATGCTTATTGTCATTACATATCATTTATTATGTGCCAGATATAATTCAATTGTGATTTAGGTAAATTCATGCCCACAAGGCTCATAGTGCTGTGGGGATAGCAAACCATATGTAGCTGGCCGGTCTCTGGGAGGGGATGGGATACTAGCTGGATCCTAAAGGATGCTAACTTTAACAGGTGAAAATGATAGAAAAGCCTGCCAGGTGGGAGGGATGTTTTGAGCAAAGACATGGAGTGAAGAAGTGGCAGGGCCAGCTTAGAGAACATGTGTGACTGGAGTACTGGCCGAGACGTGGATTGTGCAGGGAGGAGACAGAAGTAGAGCCTGGTTATGGAGACCTTCAGTGTCCATCAGGCCACAGACTCTCTGCACTGTCCCAGTATCCACAACTAATTCAGCCCCTTCTCTCCCCCAGCATCCATTCCAGGGCTGAATACCTATGATGCTTTGGGAGAGGCAGACACTTAACCTAGGTAAGAGCAAGACTGACATGGAGTCTAGTCCTGATTCATCTACTATGCAGCTCCGTGACCTTGGGCAAGACTCTTCCCCTCTCTGAACCTCAGACTCTTTATGCATAAAATGGAAATAGTCATACTTCTTCTGCCAATAGTACCAATAGGGTGTTTGGCACTTAGTGAGAGCTCCCCGCATGTTCTTTGAACTGGGCTCTTGGAGGCATCAAATGAGGTAGTGTATCATCAAATGATTAGGAAGAAAGACCGAAGACAGCCTTAAAGTCCTGTGTTATTGTTGTGGTCACTGACCTTGAGCAGCTCTCACTCCATTCAGAGGCAGCAGACTCAGCCCGCTCCCGTCATGCCAAGTTCCTTCTGCAGCAAAGGAGACAGGAGGGAAAGTCATCCGTCGCCTGGGCTGAGCCAGACGTTGGAAATCTCCCAATGCATGCTAATGCCATCGACCGTCGCTGAGATGTGCAAGGTTTTCAAACAAGCTTATTTGACTCTGATTCACCTCTGGAGGAAAGAAAGGTTACATTATTGATATGAAGAAACATTGGGAACAAAGTCACCCAAACAACAATTCTCCTCAGGCTTCAACTTTCACAACTCCTGCTTAGGTTGAAATGACAGGCCCTTCTTAGAAAGGCCATCATGCCATCATCTCCTCACTTGGTTATCTAACATATACTCACTTTGAGCAGACCCTGAGCCAGACCCTGGGAGCACCAAGGGAACACGGAGCAGACCCTATATTAAAGAAGCTCCTGATCCGGGGGCAAGAAAGGAGCAAAACCATGGACCCAGACAACTGCAGGCATTAAGATGTGATGGGTCATAGGGCAGAGTAGTCCAGAGTGCTGTGGGAGCCAGAGAAGGGAGCACTCTGGTAGGCAAAGCCATAGAGGTTTTGAAGACACCAGGCCCTGTACAGGCTAGGTCCAGCTACAGCCCCAGTGCTCCTTTTCACCACATCTGCTCACACCAACTGCACGACTATGCCAATGACTTCCAGCTTTCATCCACACCAAGCCATTCCACGCATTCACACTCATGATGAGGTATATAAAAATAAGGCTTGGGAACTGATAACTGAAGCCCCTTCCTAGAAGACGATTCAGACAAAGTCTCACAGGGCGATGCTAGAATGAGTAGGAATTCATTTGAGGAAATGTCCAGGGACTCTGTGTGGCATGTGGGTAGAAAGGAAAGCATGTGCAAGGGATGGTATGTATGGAGTTTAGTGTAACTAGGGCAAAGGGTGAGAGTGGGGGAATGTGGGAGTTGAGGCTTGGGGCAGGGGTAAAGTGGCCAAGGGCCTTTGATCCCAAGCTAAGGAGTTAGGACTTTATCTTGTGGGTGACAGGGAGCCCTTCATGGGTTGTAAGCCGGGTAGTGACTTGGTCAACCACCATGACTCTGGGGTCCTTGAAATAAGTTCAGAGGAGGCTGGACTTCTATAAACTGGTGGAGAGAAAGCTGAAATCTGACCCAAAGGCAAGAAAGTGCATTCCAGGTCCCAACGGAGCCTCAGCCAATAAGCAATCCCTGCCCCTCCTAGCCCACAAGGGGCCAAGTGCTTCCCAAGGTCACCCTGATGGCCTTTGATGTCTCTAGCATTTCTCCCCCACCTTCCTAAACCATCACCTTTCAGCAGATTCTGCACCAAGGACAGATTTGATGGTGAGCAAATGGCCCACTAGGGAAAGAAAATGCTTGTTTCTTCAGCTGGGAAGGCTGTTGGGGTTTTTTGTTATCTTTATTATTATTTTTCTCTGAGCCAAACAAGTGACAGGACATAATAATATCATTTATTCTAACTTGCTCTTGCAAATCAGAACTTTTTAATATTTTCCTTTCAAATGAAAATGTCATTTATCATTATCAAATGAAGTGCTAATGAAAACAACATGTATAAGAAACACATTCACACAGCAGAGCATGATGGAGTACCTTGTCAGCGGTCCATAGTCTTGCCGTTAATTTGATTTCTGCCAAAAATCACTTAAGTGAGACTTGGGGATTTTTTTTTCTCAATGCTCCAGGCCTTTCGACTGAGGCCTGTTTATTCCCCTTTGCTGAGAAGGTTCTGAAATCCCAAGCCAGTTTTAATCTGACTTTTAATGGAACTCCCGTTGATTGCATAAGGGATGCGTGTGCATGTCAGGGAGCATGGGGGGCTATGCTCGCCTGTGTGTTACTGTGCATTTCTTCCAGCCAAAACATATGCGACTGGTAGACTTTGGCTGTGTCCTTGTTGAGGTATGTGTGTGTTTGTGTACTTCAGTCTGGGTGTGCCTCTGCAGATGATTATGTGTTTGTGTCCTTAAGCCATGAGGACAGTAATTATGTCTATTTGTTCCCCACTGTAGGCCCAGCATCTGGCCCATTGCCTGATACATGGTAGGCACTCAATAAATATTTGTTAAATGAGCGTTAAGTGACTATGTCTGCATGTCTTCATGAGGCACGTGTTTTTGTCTGCATGGGTTCATATCTGTGTTTCTATTTACATGTATGGGACCTTCAGGGCAGGAATTATCCCTGAATCTCTAGTGCTTTGTATGGTGCCCGGCACATGGGAGACATTCAGTAAATGTTTGTAGAATGAACGTGTCTATAGGTTTCCATACATTTTTTTAAACTGAGGTAAAATTTACATAACATAAAACTAACCATTTTAAGTGTACAGTTCAGTGGCACTTAGTGCATTCACAGTGTTGTGCAACTCTCACATCCATCTCCTTCCAAAACATTTTCATTGCCCCCAAAAGAAACCTTGTACCCATTAAGCAGTCACTCCACATTTCCCCTCCCTCCAGTCCCTGGCAACCCCTTATCTGCTTTCTGTCTCTGTGGATTTACCTATTTTGGATATTCCATATAAATGGAATCACACAATGTGTGACTTTTTGTGCGTGGCTCCTTTCACTTAGCATAATATTTTCAAGGTTCTCCGTATATGTTTTTACATTTGCGGGTACTTAAGTCTCAGGTGTGTATTTGTATGTGGGGTAGTTGGCACCTGTGCTATGTCTCCAGGATCTAACATAAGCCCTGACAAAGAATAACTGAGCAACAAGGAAAACTTTTGCTGTTCCTCCACCCCTTCCCTGCCTGGCACCTCTGAGCCTTTGCATAGGCTGTTCTTCAGCCCAGGTCACGTTTCCTCACCCCGGTCTTTGCTGTTGCCAGGCTAACTCTGATTTGTTGGCAATCTTTCCAAGCGTTATCTACTCCAGGCAGCCTTTCTCTACCCCTGTCTGGGTTACAAAATCCTCCCCTGGACTCCCATTGCCCTGTGCTTTCTTTTGTTACTGCCTTGCCCTGCTGTGCAGTCATTGTTAATCACCTTGTCCATCTCCCTCCTATCACAGGTTCCTAAGGGCAGGGGCTGTATGGTCTTCACCTTTGCAGTGCTGGGCTTAGCGCGATGTTTAGCTTATAGTGGGTGTCCCATAAGTGTTGCTTAAAAGAATGAATAAATTTTTAATAAAAGACAGTCCAGGTAGAGAGAACAAACTGTGCAAAAGCCCTGAGGCATGAGAGAGTACATTCATTTTTTAAAACTAAAGCAGTTTTGTATGACGTGAAACCTAATGTGTGTGAATGAGATGGAAAGTGAGAGTTTAAATGAACAGAAAAAGTAGAAATGGGCCCATCACAAATCACCCTGAAGATAATGGGAAGCCTTGAAAAGGTTTAAGCAAGGGCATGACATGGTCCAATTTATGGGCTGGAATGATTCCTCTAGCTTCTTGGTGCAGAATGCTTGGACCGGACCAGGATGGATAAGGGCAGACCATTTAGGGGACTACTGCCAAAGTCTAGGCACGTGGTGAGGGTGGCTTGATCCAGAGTGGTGGCAGTGGAACCAGAGACTTGAGCAGTGCTCAACAAAGCGTGGTCTGCGAACTGGGGCTAATCCATGAGCTATTACCAGTCCACAATGAGAGAAGTACATCAAGGGAAAGGTGAGAATAAGAACTTAGAAACCTTTACAGTGATTTGACATTGCTGAGATGTTTTTATTGTATTTTACAAAAGTGTTGGTCCAGAACATATTGGAAGTGGAAAAATAAAAGGTCCTCCACCAGATATTTAGAGGGCATGATAATGAATGGGGTATGCTGGGCAGGGGAGCAAATTGAAAACAGGGGTGCTCCCAGCAAGACTGTCAATGACAGGGACCGTGTCTGAAGCCTATCTGTGTCCTCAGGACCCTTTTGGGAAGAAAGGCTTAGAACTTCCAGGGTTCATCAGGAGCTGGTGGTGTTAAACAATGTCAAGGCTCCCACAGGATGCCAGGAATGGTATCTTAGTCCTCTCGGGCTGCTATAACAAAATACCATAGACTGGGTGGCTTAAACAAATGAACAAAAAGTATTTCTCAGAGTTCTGGAGGCTGTAAGTCCAAGATCAAGGCACCAGCAAATTTGGTGTCTGGTGAGACCCTGCTTCCTGCTTCATAGACAGCTGTCTCCTTGCTGTGTCCTCACATGGAGGAAAGAGCTAGAGAGATCTCTGGGGTCTCTTCAATAAGGGCACTAATCCCCATCATGATGGCAGAGCCCTCCCAACGGCCCCATCACCAAATATCATCACATTGTGTTTAGTTTTTTATTTTATTTTATTTTTTTTTTTTTTAAAGANTCCAAGATCAAGGCACCAGCAAATTTGGTGTCTGGTGAGACCCTGCTTCCTGCTTCATAGACAGCTGTCTCCTTGCTGTGTCCTCACATGGAGGAAAGAGCTAGAGAGATCTCTGGGGTCTCTTCAATAAGGGCACTAATCCCCATCATGATGGCAGAGCCCTCCCAACGGCCCCATCACCAAATATCATCACATTGTGTTTAGTTTTTAAACTACGAGAATACAAACATTCACTATAGTAAAAAGTGAGACGAAAAACTGGGCCCAAAAAGAAAATGGGATCTGGCCATGAGCCACAGAGGAGTCCAGCTGTGCTTCCTTCACCTTTCTCCAGCTCGGCCTTGCTCTACTGAGCATGAGCTTCTATGAAAACTGAGAGTCATGGTGGACCCTTCCCTGCCATCACACCCCATGCTTAATCAGCCGGTAAGCACTGAGATTTCAAGAGAAGTATAGTGTGGGGTTGAGGGCATGGACTCCGGAGCCAAACTGCCCAAGATGAATCCTGACTCCACCACTTACTAGGTATATAACCTATAATCCTGGAATATGATATATACCCTCCCAGGCCTGTTTCTGTGGATTATTGTGAGAACTAAGGAGTTACTTGTCAAGCTTTTAGACGGGTGCTTGGTGCATGGAGAGTTCTATGTGTTCGCTGTGTGGTTCCTGTGATTACGTTGGGTGTTTCTACTTCCTAAGTATCTCCTGTACAAATGCCCGTCTCCATTCCTTGTACCACTGCCCAGTCTAGGCCACAGACACAGCAACGACCTCCTCCTCAGTGGCCTCCCTGTCTTGCTTTGGATCGCCCCTTACTCCACTCTGGCCACAGAATGCTGTTTCTGAACCACGAATCAGGCCATGTCACTTCCAGCTCAAAACCCATCAGTGGCTGTCCATCGTCCCCGGGATGAGGTCCACACTCACAGACATAACTCCAGGGCCCTCCATGATTTAGCTGTTTCCGGCCCCTCACAGCCTCACCCTTAGCCACCAGGGCCTTCCCCGCCAGGGCCTTCACCCTCCATGTGTGAGCCACAGGAGCCTTTCTCAGCTCCCCAGATGGCCTTTGCATATTCTGTTCCCTCTGCTTGGGTCAGTGACCCCAGCTCCTTCATCAAACCAGCTCCTCTGCCTCCTTCAAGTCTCAGCTCAGTGGTTGCTCTTTCTGAGACACCACCCCTGACTCCCCAGGCAGAATCAGGAGCCCATGTTCTGTGCTCCCACAAGCCCGGTGCTTCATCAACACAGCACTGACCACATGGGGTTGCCTGTGCTGTCACATATTGGCCTCCCCCGACTGTGAGCTCCTCCGGGGCAGACTCTGCGCCTGACCCATCTGTGTACGTGCTGGATAAACCCACATGAAAAGGGGTTGAATTGGAACGAGCCCAACATTGCATTTTAAGAGCCAGAAAGCAGAATAAAGTGGCTAGATCCAACTTCTCTGGGAGAGGCTCATGCGTGGGCAAGGGGAGCATGAGATGTTCTTTTCTCACACCGTCCTCTTCCTGCTGCCATCCCCCTCCTAGCCGCGTGAGTCTCGTGAGTTGACTCCAGATGGGATGGGCTTGGCAGTGACTGCCTGGCTGTATGCCCATCACCCGTGGGCGCCCAGGAAACACTTGCTGAAAGGAGCTGAGCACCACCAAGCACTCCAGCCCTGCAATTCCTACCACGGAGCCTTGGAGACAGGAGTAGATGGAGCACAGAAGGTGGGTTACCTGAATCTACAATATCTCTGGGCCTCAGTCTTCTCTATGAAATGGAGTCAATAATTCCTACCTTAATGGTTGTCATGGGGAGTCAACAAGATCACAGTTGTGGACGCATAGTGAGTACTTTTTACTCCTGTTTGACTCCTGTTAATTTTCTTGACATCACCAGGGAAATTGGGGTGAAGAGAATGAGGAAAACACAGCTTCAGGTAGGATCTCACTTTGGTGCAGCACAGATAGGAAGGTTCTCTGCAAATATACGATATCTTCCAAGGATCTGGCTCATTTTTAAAAGCCCCCTGACTGGTAAACCTGGGCACTGATTTGTAATGGTTAAGAAGTAGAAATAAGCAATTCAAGAAACGTAAGATTGTGTGGATATGAAAGGGAAGTAAACTGAAATATCCTACTGCCAACAATAGCTAACATTTACAGAGAGTACTTATTATGGACAGGGACTATATTAAGTGCTATATATGTGTAATCTTATTTATGCCTCATAATAACCCTATGAGAAAGGTATAATTATTATTATTCCCACTTTACAGATGAGAAAACTAAGTCAGAGGAAGTTAAGTAATTTGCCCAAGGACCCATTAACGCAGAGCCAGGATATGAACCCAAAGCCATCTGATTCCCAAACCCTTGCTCATTCCATCCTGTCCTGGATGTTGTCCTTGGTCTTTAGCTCTATACCTGCTGTTCTAGACTCTTCTGGCCACCCCTAGAGCCAGAAACATGAGAACTACATTTCTCAGGCTCCCCGGCCTGCTGGGTTCCAGTCTGGGTCTGCGACTCGGAAGGCACACGTGGGCCATAAGAAAGCCAGAAGAAACTGATATCTTTTTTGGCTTCTGTTATCCAGGAAAGTGTGGACTCTTGGGTTGTAGGAGCTGCAAGAATATCAGTTCCAGAAACGTCAGGGGGTGAAGCCTCCACTCTCCCCCCCTTACTTCTCTAGACCAAGAGCAGTGACGTGGTGTACCGTGGTGTACCGTGGTGTACCGTGGTGTACTGTCCTCTCGGTACCGATTTCTGGGGAGCACACCTATTATTTCTTCTTTTGCTCTCCAGCCCACCCAATAGCTTTATAACAAATCTCTCTGCTTGAAATATCTAGAGGCGTTTGCTTCTCGACCAAACACTGGCTGACACAGTATTGTTCTTTCTACTCCTTCAATCAAAGGGAATAGCCAGTTATAGGATCAAGATGTCTTCCAAGCAGGCTGAGGGCAAGGCTGAGGCCTCTGCTGGATACTGGAGATCCACCAGGGAAACTGAGGCAAGCATTCATTGAGCCAACAATAAAGGAGGATGTGGGTCAGAGTGCTCCCAGCAGGAATCCAACATGCTAGGCTCGGGCTCTGGGCTTAATTCCAAAATCTACCCACTCTTAAGGCTGAGCCCAAAAGCCATCCCACTGGCATCAAGACGGCTCAGGACTTGAATAATGTCAGAGAACCCTAGGGCTGGCAGCTGAGCAGGCGAGGAGACGCAGACCAACAGAATATCTTCTGCCTGCCTCCCCTACCCATAGAAACCAAGCTACATTGTGTTGACTGTTCTCTTCATTTGGGAGCTTAACTGAGAATAAACTTTGGAAATGTGACAAACCTGGGTCCCCCTTCCTTACCAGCTAGCTCTGTGAGTCACTTACCCCTCCACCCCACCCATAGTCTCCTTGTTTATAAAAGGGGGGCTGTCATGCCCATTGCACAATTGTGAGGATTGAATAAGATAATGTATGTAAAGTACCTAGCCCAGCTCCCGGCCCATTGCAGATGCTTAATAACTGTGCATCCCCGCTTTCCCTCCTTCTGAATCATAAGCTCCCTTATTTAGTTATTTAACATTTCCTGTATGTGTGTCTCTCAAGCTCCATTATAAGGTCTGGGAAAGTAAAGATCATGTCGTAGCTTTCTTTGCTTTACTCAGAGCACCTAGTTCATTTAAAAATAATAATGTGTTTTTAATAATAAATAAACCTTGACGTTCATAAAAAATAAAAAGAAGACGGGAAAAAACAAATGAGGCTTCTGCGTTTGGCCTGAGTATGGGGCACTGAGAAAGACTGCAACTTTAGAATCTGCTCAATTCATTCCTCTTTCCTCACCTTTCTCCTTCCTCCCCTCCCTTCCTTTTTTGCCACAAATATTTATTTTCCAGGCCTGGAGATGAAGCTAAATAGGTATAGTCATTTCCCCAAGAAGTCCAGATTCTAAGGTGGGAGATGTCCTGTAAACTGATGACAACCCATGGGCATTGATATCCAAGCCCACAGCAGAGACCACCGCCATGACAAAGGAAAGCACAGTGGGGAGGAGGCCACAGAGGACTCTCCCTGGAAGAATACTGTTCCGTGCTGGTCCTAATGGCAAAGTGGAAAGGACAAAATTCAAGTGCAGGTGTAGGAAGACACAGCAAAGGAGTCAGGCCAACTGTAGTTCAGAGCCTTCTCAGCCGTGCGGCCCAGGGTAACTCACGCATCCTCTACGGAACTCAGTTTCCTCTTCTGTAACATGGGATAGTAATACCTGCTGCGCGGGGTTGTCGTGGGTTTGACGGTAATACAGAAAGGACTTGTCATGAAGTGTCAAGGGGTATCAGGTCCCTCCCACCATTACCGTGACAGTGGCCTTTCCTGAAGGGAAAGGAGCTCAAAGTTAGAAGTGTGTGGGGCCAAGATACTTCTTGAGGACACTTTGCTGGCTTCTGCACGTGGAATCTTTACCCACATTCCCAGGTGGGTCTCCCTTCTGAGCAGGGCTTATTACAAAAGACAGTGAATAATGAAGAATCCAGTTCCTGCCCCCATTCCAACATACACATCCCTGATCTTAGAACCACCCAGAACAGAGTCAGGCCCAGAGACTCACCAGATTTCATCGAGCCCCTCTCAGCTCATACCTCCACTGCTTTTTAAGATTTGGGACAACCCAATGCAATAAGAAACCAACCCTGACTTTCTTTCTCCCTTTTCAAACTAAACAAGTTCCTGAACTTGTCAAACAAATGCAAAATTACGAGAAACAATCATAAGTGAAAATTCCAGTTATTAAAATGTATGGGGACTAATTATTGATCTGATGATATGCTGAATAAAAAAGAAAGACACGCTTGGATAAAGGGAAATCTTTTAAATTCATTAATATACATGTGTTTATTTTTCCTTGTCTACACTGGAAGCTGCAGCAGGGCTGTATTGTCTAACAAATTAGAGGGGGTGACAATGCCATGTTCAGCCCGATGTGTGATGTCTCTCCACTCAGACTTATTAATGTCTGCCAAATTAAAACAAGGGCTCCCTCCGCACCGCAGGCCACAGGAATGTATAATGCAGATCTGAATGCCATTAGGAAGACTAACCGGGGGACCCGTACACCGGCCTGAAGTTGTTTCTGCACAGCCAGGATACCGCTGGCCTGAAGCTGGGCTCTGTCAGCAGGGAGCTCTGCTAGGAGGGCCACACTTGGTTCTGTTCCTGGAAGGGTGGCCCTCCCCGCACACCACGCCCACGCTTTCCCCAGGACCAGTCCTTATGTCCTCCACAACGCACCCCGGCCCTGCAACTCCAGTCCAAAATGATCGCCACTCCTTTGAGCCTTGGTTGTCCCATCTGCAAACTGGATTTCCTGGTGCCAGAGACCCAAAATGATGTGAAGAGCTGACAATCCAAAGTCAGACCAGGATGCCATATTCTAACTGTGGGGTCCCGAGCTGTGTAGGCTCTCTGAGCCTGTTTCATCAGATAAACAGGGAAACAACACTCATACAAACCCCATGGGACTGTCTGAGGATCAAATAAGATAATACGTGAAAAGCACTTAGTCAGAGCTTGGCTACACGGTAGATCTTCAATAATTTGTCCTCTGTTGTTATTATTGTCTTTCTCACAGTTAAGTAAAATCACGTCAAGTATGCAAAAGCAATAAACACCAACGTCTCCACAAAATATTTTTTCAAATAAAAAGACATTGGCTCTGAAGTTACTCCCTGCATTTTTGGCTGAGCCAGATGCCCTCTGAGGGCTCTCTCTCTCTTCAGACTCCTGCAGGAAACTTGACCTCGGGGCCTTAGCATCAGGGTGCATTTAGAACAGGCTTCAGTATCTCCACTCACGTGTGCAGTTCTCACCCTGCAATGCCACATGGCAAACCCTGCCCACCTCCCGGTGTGGCCCTCTCCAGGAAGCCTCTTGGAGCGGCCCCTACAGCCACTTCAGGGACCTTGAGTTATGGCTGTCCTGCAAGTGTCCATGTCCCCCACCTGAGAGTGAAGGCCTGGAGGGCAGCACCTGAGTCTTTCCCTACTCTGGGCCCCAGGGCCGAGCACAAGGCCTAGTCCAGGAAAATGAACGGAGTAATGAACACTCGCTCCTGGCCTTGCTCTGGGCTAACCAGTTCACAAACACGGTCTCACTAAATCTGACAAAACTTTACAAGGTAAGAAGAAGCATCACACAGTTGTACACAGGCTTGGGGAAATAGAGTCCCTTGCCCAAAGTCATACCTCCAGTGAGTGGGGGATCCAATCAGACTGTGTGTCTGTCTTCTCCAGAGCGTTAACAGATGAGGGAACAGAAAGCAAGCTGAAGACAAAGCAGAAACTGACACCCCGAAACACCCCCCCATGGGATGTATGTGACATTCCTAGGCACTCCTGGCTGCCCTAAAGGAAAAAGAAATAATTAACCTATAGAGACCACAACTTGAGTCTCCCTCAGTTTACAAATGTCTTAGCAGTTTACAAGAACAAAGCTATCATTAACCTAGCTTCCAGAAGGGAATGTAAATACAATTAAATGTCTATATAACCTGCAGCCTCCAGGAAGTTCCCAACTATCTTCATGTTAATGCCTACCTAAGAGGAAAAACAACCTTAACTCAACAATGGCAAAGCCTCCTGTATCCAGTGAATCTTCTTTAACATATGAAAATCCTCCTGAAACCTCCCTTTTTCCTTACCTCCCCCAACCCCATAGTACATAATCAGCCACCCCTCACAACCCCGGGGCAGCAGCTCTTTCTGCCCACGGGTCCTGTCCCCGTGCTTTTTAATAAACCACCATTTTGCACCAAAGACGTCTCAAGAATTCTTACTTGGTCGTCAGCTCCGGACTCCACCCCACCAAACCTCACCTATATTCCAAAACCACATCATTAACCACTGCAGAGCCTAACCTTAATCACTCCTGCTTAGAAGGGAGGCAGGAGGGAGGAGGAGAAATTGCTTCACTTGCCCCTCTCAGCTTTGACTGGGGTGGGGACATTGGTTGGGAAATTGTTCCCAACATGCAAATGAAAGGTGACAAGAGTCTCAGCAGAGTGGGGATAGGAGAGCAGGTGGTAGAATGGAGAGATGTTTAGGGAAGGGCAGCCCAGGATCTGTCCGCTTGCTGAGTGAGGGAATGCTGAGGGAGAGGGAGGGGTGGATGGGTGGAGAGCGGTGCTGTCATCAGAAAGGCAGACTGTGACTCATTGCCTGCATCATTGTCATCACCTGCATCATTGTCATCGCCGTAGATGGACACGTACTAAGTACATGATCCCACTCAGGCCTAATAGCAACCTTGTGAGAAGGTATTATTACTCCCCTTTTATAGAGGAGAATATGGAGGCTTCCTTTAGCCTCCAAATAGCCTAATTAGGACAGTTTACACTGAAAATGACTCAAATCTTATAAAATAAACATTTTATGAGCCCTTTTGAACCATGAAATATGCGCCCTGGCTAATCACTCCCAACCCCTGACAGAAAGAGGTTGGGGCGTCTTGTGCCCCCACTTTTGCCTCAAACTCACAATCCCAGCCTCCTGGGACTAACTGAGTCTAACCCATTTCCCTGGCACATTTCCCCACAAGTTAAGCAACTAGAACTTGGAGGCATCCAGGAGTTCTCAGAGGGGGCAGGTAGATCAGCATCCCCTTCACTGATACACTCAAATTTCCATTGTCCATCTGAGGTCCATAGTCCACTCTTCCGGTAATCCTGGCTGTCCCGCTCCACCGGCTGCAGGACTCACTCTGGCAGCCCGGGTGTCAGGCTCACAGCTACATGGAGCCCCAGCCCCTGGAGAGCTATCAGAATTGGGTAAATGCAGCTGTTCTTTTGAAGGAGTAAGTTGAGGGCACTTATCGAATCAACTTCCTAATGAATCTTTTCAGGTCTGGATGGAAGCTGTTCCGTTACTATGGAACTTGGCTTGATTTGGAAATTAATGTGGTAATTTACAGCCACTCTGCCAGGCAAGAAGATTAAGAGAGAGGGAGAGAGAGAGTGAGGGAGGGAGACCTGCAGGGGCAGAACGTTAAGAAGCACCAGCCTGGGCTGTGTCTGGAGAGCTGGGCCACACGCACTGGGAGAGCAGGCACAGAGGACACAGGCAGAGAAAGGCACTGCTCAGAGCAGACCCACAAGTCAACATCCCAGCCCCTCTTCTCCCTAGCGACGACAGAAAGATGATCGATTAGATCGATAAGTGATTATGATGACGATAGATAGAGACAGAGAGAGAGAATTCTATTGCTTCCAGGATTTACTTTCCACTATCACTACTTCTGCGAGGTCCATATGTCATCAATACCATTACTTCTTTCACATTTTTCTTTAAATTAATTCACTTTTTATCTTAAATAAATTTTATATCACTATCATAAATGGAAAATATAATATATAAATATAAATATAATATATAAATAAATATAATATTACATACCAGGAAGAGAAAGTAAGTGTAAAATTCATTACATTGAAAACAGAAGTTTAGCTATTAAATTCTGGAGAGGCCCTGCCAGAGGTTCTGAGTCTGAAGCCTCACCCCATTTGGGAAAAAGCAAGTGTTAGAAAGATGCTCTAGACACAGAAGTGCAAAGTCAAGGTGTATGGACCTCTTGGAATCCACTTTTTCAGTGTATGAACCAGTGCTATTTATTTTTTTAAAGATTTTATTTATTTATTTATTTGAGCGAGGGAAAGGGAGAGAGCACAAGCAGGGGGAGAGACAGAGGGAGAGAGAGAAACAGACTCACGGCTGAGCAGGGAGCCCGCTGTGGGGCTCGAGCCCAGGACCCCGGAATCATGACCGGAGCCGAAGGCAGACATTTCACCGACTGAGCCACTCAGGCGCCCCAAACCAGTGCTATTCAATGCTATGACCTTTGCAGTTTATTTCGCAAATATTTACATAGCGTGTACTATGTGGCAGAAGCTGTTCTGCAAGTTCTTTTAAAAATTAACTAATTCTCCATTTAATTTGTATACTAACATTGTGTGGTATAGCGTTATTTCCATTTTAGAGAGAGGAAACCGAGGCACAGAGAGGTTCAGTAACTTGCTAAAGGTCACCTCAAACCATCTTAGTATCACCTAAAAACGTGCGCTTTGGAGGGTCCGAGCTTCCCAGAGCTGCTCCAGTCACTGTGGAGGACAGCACCGCAGGCCCGGGCCAGGGGCTGTGTTCAGACGCAGAGTAGGCGGCGGCAGACTGATGGCTCAGCCCCAGCCCAGCCAGCGGTGACATCTGTAGGTGGCCCCCGTCAGGCCACGCCTCCAAGCCCCTCTGTGCCCTCCATCTGACTGTGAATCTGGATTCTATGGCTGGTGAGTGACATTTGGAGGCTGATCCAGAGATGAGCTTCCAGAAGGAAAGAAGGGAGTGGGGGTTTTTTTGTTGTTTTTTGGTTGTTGTTGTTGTTGTTTTATGTACATAAAGAAATACAACAAAAGCCCCTGGAGCTACTGCTTTTCTCTGTTAACTATTCTTGAAAGAAATCTCTGAACAGTGCTCTGAGAAGCAGACCAGGGCTGCAGTTGGAGATCAGGCGGTTAGATCTGAGGCGGCAGCAGATTCCCTTGGCTCAGGGAGCAGCGGTGGGTGCAGAGGGGACCTGTGCAGAGATGAGGGGCCGTCTGGTGAGGGCTTCTGCGACCAGCTGCCTCTGCAAGTACAGCCAGGTCCCCTCAAGGGACCCACTGCAGCCTTTCCACCCGGGAGAGCCCACGCCTTGTTTGGCCCAGGGGTGTAAAATGGGCTGCAACCCTAACCACAGCCTGGAGTGGGTGACAGGAGCCCTGCATCCTTATTATGATAATAAAAGGGTAGCAGAGACAGTATTTTGGAAACGGTCAATGCATTATTCTCTTTTGCTTCTCCAAGTACATGAGCCTCGCCCAGTCTAACTAATGTGAAGTTGAGAATCTTCCAGAAGGAATTCCAAGAGAAAGATGAGGTAATATGCAGATACTGACACTTAAAAAAACAGCCAGAATTTTATCCTGGCTGGAACTAACGCTCTATTTTCCCCACTAACTTAGCAGGGGCAGAGAGAAGGGAAGCTCAAAAGGAAGGCTAGGTCATCAATTGAAAAAATAATGTAACCTTGCTGCAGATTCAGGTTGAGTGCAAGTTAAATCCGAGACACTATTATGACAATTAACATTGGCTGAGCTCTTCCTTTGTGTGAGGCCATTCACTCGCCAAGTGTTTTACATGCACAACCTCAGGTAATCTTCTGAATAGTCCTGAGGTTAGTACTATTATTATCCCCATTTTATGGATGAGGAAAGGGAAGAAGGATAAATAACTCAGCCAAGCTCCCATGTCCAGAGGTAGAGCAGAGATCTGAAGCCTGGGTGCATTTCTCTAGACTGCAGCATTTGTCCCTAAGGAGCCACCACTCCCCTTAGCCACCATGACTCACCTCCCAGGAGCAACCAGGACACACCTTAAGCGCATCTGTCACCAAGACTAACGTTCTTGGGCTCATGTCAGTCAAGGACTCACCCCAGGACCCTCCAGGTAAGAATCTCTGTCCAGCTCCTCACAGATACCAGAGCCCCACATGAAAATGCATAGGCCCCACACGGGGGGGGGGGGGGGGGGTGTAGATTTCGACGCCATCTTCCTCCTCTGGCACCACCTCAGACCTTAAACAGACCAAGAGCGTGCTCCCACATTCAGATTCTGGATCCGTAAGTAATGCAAATCACACGTCTGCACCAGAGGCCAACGCTTGATTCATGTGCTCGGCCCCTCGGTGAGCCCCTCAACCGTCAGAGGCTCCCAGCACCAGCCCCCCAGCCACCACTCCCCTCTTCCCAAAGTGTAGCTCGAAGGTCAAGCAGGACCTGGCTTTCCGTCTGACTCCATGGACATTGGAGAAGGCCCACTCTGTCTCTCCACCTTTCCCCTGCCTTGTGCCCTCCAGACACAGCCCCCCAGAGAGGGCTGAGGCCACGTTCATCTGCAAGAGAGCTCTCCCCTTGCCTCAGCCTAGGGTCTGGAGGCCAGCCAGGCTCTGCTACCACTTGCTACGCGGCCTTCAATAGGAAGTTAAGCTCTCCGCACCTCGGTGTCCACATCTGCTCCGTAGAGAGCCACATAGAGCCTCTGAGGCTTAGCACGTCCTCTTCTTCTGTCTGGAAAATCCTTCCTCTTCTTGATCTGTCTGACTCCTAGGTCTTTCTACACTCAACTCATGTTATTAGTTCCCTTTGGAGGTCTTTCCCCACCTTCCATCTTCTAATTCCTACCCCAAGCTGGATTCCCTTCCTCCGTAATAATAGTAATTGTTCCATTAAGCATTTACCACATGCCAGGCACTGTTTTAAGCACGTCACGTGTGTTGATGTATTTAGTCCTCTCAATAATTCCACTAGGTGGATGCTATTCTTGTCCTTATTTTACAAGAGGACACCGAGAACTAGAGGCAAAATGAATTATTCCAGGTTACTTGGCAAATAAGTGTCAGAGCTGGGATTTGAACTCCTGCATAGTTCTCATGAGTGATGAAAGGTGTGATGAGGCATGAAGAGAGCTGCCTTGCCCACTTTCTGTTTTGATACATGATCCCATTCAGGGAGGCCCATGCGAAGTTTTTAGCCAAATTGCATCTTTTTTTCCAAGCCATTTTATTCCTCAGTGATGACCCCCCAATCTATCTTTCTGGGCCGAACTCCTAACATTGTAATTCTTCTATCTGTTGCCATTGCTGCAATTACCCACAATTCACTCCAGAGCAAAAGTCCTCAGTGTGGAGGCACAAGGGCATGGTAGAGGTGTCAGAAAACTCAGGTCAACATCTGACACTATGTGTGACTTTCAGCAAGTTCCTGTGACAATCTGAGCTAGTGCCTCACCTGAAAAATAGAGATACAATACCTATCTCAGAGATTTAGAGAGGGTCAAATAAAATAGCGGGCTTCAAAGCCCCAGGCAAGCAAGAAGTAACTCCATCGACAGCTACTCAGCAAGCCCCTACCTGTGCCAGGCGCTGCTGCTGTCGAGCAGGACAGAAAAGGACCTGCCCTCTCAGAGTTTGCATTTGCACTGGAGTTATTTCCCAGACCAGCTCTTCCTGAAGGAGTCCGTCTCTATTTATGAAACCACCACATTTCTTATCATGTCAGGACCTCAGGCTCCTCACCGACAGCTACACACCCACCTCCTCACTGCTGCCCTTTCTTCTCTCTCCTCTGCCCCCACCTTGATCAAGGGGTGGCCCCTGTCAGTTCCTCCCCTTCTCTGGGCCTGCCTCCTTCTCTCTAAAATAAGGAGCTGGGTTCAGGTGGATTTCCAGGCCCTTCCAGTTGGCTGACAATGATTCTATGGTTTGTTACTCCTTCACTGAGTGAAAGTCTCCCTTGTATGCTGAAGTCCGGGGTGGGCGGGAAGATGAGCCCCCACGTCCAAGAGGACCTTCAGAGTTTATCAGACACGTCTTCACTGAGACTGAGGCAGTAAGTTTCACTCCCTGGCTACATCAAACACCTTCAAGTTCTCTTCACCTCCTGCTAAGACCACAGCTTCCTTTGGCTGGGAGCTCCCCTCCATTCCTTGCTTTCCTGTCCAGTCTTTATCTTACCATTAAAACTCAGAGTAGAAGCTGCCTCCTCCCTAACCTGTCTATTTTTGCAGTCAACGGACTAGAATATAATTTATTGATTTGCACATCTGTTCTCCCACCACACTGACAGCTCCTCAAGGGCCGGGACTGTATTTTATAACACTGTGTCTCCAGGCCCTAGGTCAGCATGAGGCTCATTGCAGGTGCTTAGTTGCTATTGGATAATTGAATTGAATGTGCTTTAGAGTCATCTGCTGAGGGTCCCAGTATCAGGAAATGGCAGGGCTAGGACTGGAACCCAGATCTGGGGATGCCAAGTCCAGCATACCTCATCTCCCTGCAAGTGACCAGGAGTGGCACAGAGGAGACCCGCTGGGAGATGAGGAGTGTCCAGATAACTGCTTTTACCACCCTTCTACTAGGCAGGGGAAGGCCTGGGGTAGAGATGGTCTCCAGGAGCCTGACTGCCTGAGAAGGGTCCTTAGGATGCCCCGAGGCCCTGTCCATGCTGGCATAGCTGCCCACCTTGTTTCCTTCCCTTTTCCCTTCTCAGACCCCACCTGCCCAACCCCTGGCTTTCTGAGAGCTGAAGTCAAGCCACCCTTTCCCCCTTCCAGCTCCCTTTCCCAGACCTCTGAAAATAGAGTGGGAAACTGGCTTTTTGAATGAGGTAGGAGGAGACAAAGAGAGCCACCCACCCCCAATGCCTGTCGAGTGCCCAGTTCATATTCCTGCTGCGACTGTATCTAAATTTGCAAATCGTCACCTCGCACCCCACCATCATGTGTCATCTTTTATGCATGGCCACCTCTGCCGTGCTGCTCGGCCAGTTGCTACGCAACCGACAACGGCGCCGCAGGGGCCTGACATTAGTGAAAGCAAATTGACCAGAGGAGTCCTCATCCTGCATGCAAAGCAGCCAGGGCCTCCCCAAGTCACCCTCTTTCTATCCAGGACCAGGCCCTTGGACCACAGCCTCCACAGCCTAAGCTGCAGACATGGTGCTCCTATACTTCCAGAAAAGGCTGAACCCTGGTCGGTGACAAGAGCCACCTCCAAAGGGAAAGGAGGGGCCAACGTGCCTTCAGGCTTTTAAATTCTGAACCTCCTGTGGGATGGACATTGACTCCTTCAGGGAGGGAGAAGAGGAATCCTACTCATTGAGCACTTAGTATATACTAGGCACAGTGAAAACAGTACAATGCACAAAGCTCTAACTTCCTGGCTTCCAGCCCAGCTCCACCATGTCTCAGCTGTGTGTTGTGCATGCAAATCACTTATTGGGACTGAGACCAAGCTACTGTCTTCAGACATCTTGGAAAGCAATAAAAGGCTAGATAATGGGCTGGAGGGGGGAAAGCCAGTAGAACAGCAGGGGTGAAAAGATGAGAGAAAGGGAGGAGGGCAGGAGACTGCCTTGCACACTTAATATTGAAGGCCTCTGAGCCTCCTGTTGGGAGGAGCAGAGGAAATGAGAAGCTGGGTGTTCTGGTCTCCCTTTCTGCTCAGCCCCTCATGGCTCCCGCCCCCAGGAGCCCGACCTCATGATTTGCCACTTGAGTACACATCATTTTGCACTGACAGTGGTGGGAGATGCAGCAGTTGTGCTGGAGAGAGTAAGGCTGTTAGAATTGATTAGAACAGGCCTCAAATCCTCGAATGCTGACTCTCACCTTTCCAAACTATGCAGCAGCAGCAAGTTACTTCCTTCTTTCGAATTTCTATTTTTCAATCTATAAAATGGACTTGATCATACCTACCTCACAGGGTTAAATGACTGAATCAGTCAATAAAAATCAGTAAACACCATTCTTCTCTCCCAAACTCTTCAGTGGCTCTGAATTGTCAGAGAAGCCTGCTTCCTTAGGACCACCTGGCCCCCATCCTCCTCCCCAGCATCGCCTACCTGCACCTCTGCACATTTGCTCAGAATACTGATTCTTCCCAGCAAACCCTTCCATTAGCTGTTTGCTTTTTTTTTTTTTTTAGATTTTATTTATTTATTTGACAGAGATAGAGACAGCCAGTGAAAGAGGGAACACAAGCAAGGGGAATGGGAGAAGAAGAAGCAGGCTCATAGCCGAAGAGCCTGATGTGAGGCTCAATCCCACAACGCCTGGATCACGCCCTGAGCCGAAGGCAGACGCTTAACCGCTGTGCCACCCAGGTGCCCCAGCTGTTTGCTTTTTGAAACCTTGTCTGCTTCATAAGTGCCAGAAAAAAAGAAAACAAAATTCCAGTTTTGAAAGTTCCAATAGGCAAACCTGCCCCATCAGACTGTTCCCTAATCTATTGACATTTCCTAGTAGAAGAAGGAGCAGGAAACCAAGAAGTGACCTTTCCTTCTTCAGTGGCGAGTCTGAGAAGCTTTCTGAAACTTTATGACGAGAGGTCTCAAAGCTCACTCATCTTTTGAGGAAAGCTGTTCTGTAGCTCCTGAAGTGTCGGGGCTCCATCTCACCCTGAAGATAGATATGTCTTGAGGATGGGCACGGGGACACCTCAGAAGGCATATTCAGTGATTTACTGAACTTCAAACATGGTTCTAGGTGTCATAACAACGTCTTGGTCTTGACCAGTGTTTAACACTTCACAGCCATTAATGAACGGATTCATAACTACTTGTTACCATACTAATGATATCTTTCATTTTCATACTTACCACCAACTTGCTGAGGAGGAAACTGAATCTCAGAAAAGAAAAGTGACACTCACAAGATCACACAGTGGGTTGATGATGATAAAACTGGAGCAGGAACTATGAAGTTCTACATGAAAACAGGCTAAGAGGCTGTAATGTATGGACTTTGTGTATATCATCAATCAAATTAACACTTCAGAGGGATATGCCCATTTTAAAAACCCATAAGTTACTGGGGAAAGCCATTTATCTGTTTTTTATAAGGGCAGAGCCTTTACCGCACCCAGAAAGAGGCAGCATGGAAGATGCAGAGAGCACCAGCCCAGCCGTGTGCCCCTAGGCAAATTACCCCATTCCTTTGAGCCCAAGTTTCCTCCCTCTGATATGGAGGGTAAGGTTACCTACCCCTCTTCCAGTTCTATCCCAAAGGGTAAAATGATACAGACACCAAAGTGCTAAACTATGAGGTCTTGCTAAGTGTTAGTACCCCCCTTAGAAGTGACATTTCTCAGAACCAAGGTTATACAACTTGTATCTGACATACGCGTTTCTTTAATTATTCAAAGGTGAGAACTGTGTTGTCGTTGTTGTTTAAAAGAAGACATGTCAATTACATTGCCATTGTGTTGTATTGAAAAGCATTTCTTGGGGCGCCTGGGTCGCACGGCTCAGGGCGTGATCCCGGCATTATGGGATCGAGCCCCACATCAGGCTCCTCCCCTGTGAGCCTGCTTCTTCCTCTCCCACTCCCCCTGCTTGTGTTCCCTCTCTCACTGGCTGTCTCTATCTCTGTCGAATAAATAAATAAAATCTTTAAAAAAAAAAAAGAAAGAAAAAAGAAAAGCATTTCTTCATCATTTGGACTAATTTCCAAACAAATTAAAAACTGTTGTAGCAGTCAAGCTCTGACTGCTTCATCTATTAGATTCAGAAGATGGCAAATTTCTTAAAACACAGATATAAACAATTCTGGTAACACGATCTGATTTTATAATTAATTCTCTGCCTCGGAAGGCAAAAGTTCTCCTTCTCACTGTCTTTGCCCTGAAGTTCCTGACTGTTCTCCCACTTCTGGCAGACTCTTGATTAAGGAAAAACAGAATCTGTTACCTGGGACTCTGCTGCATGTAAAAAGATTAATCTTTTCTCAAATATTCTTTGATCCCAGAGATGGCCAGGGTAGAAGAAGTCAAGTTCCTTTATGATCAGACCATATTGGTTCCTGTTCCTCCCACAGTGCAGCCCCGGTGAACACATCTTCATCAGGGCACGGTCACTTAGTGAACCTGCTCTGGTTAGCAGCCCATAGAAGCCCCACCCTGTGCCAGCCTGTGGGGCAGACGTGCCCTGGGGGTGCTCAAGATCTAACAGAGGTATGAGGCTGGAATAGGTGAAATAGTATGGGCAAACATGTTTGTAAGGAGTTGTTTAAATAGCAAGAGGGTTGGCTGGGCTGAACCCCTTGTGAAATAACAGACATTTTAGATGGATCCAGAGTCTAGTCTATGATCAAGATCAGGACTCAGTCTAGAGCCAAATTTACAGTTCAATATCTGACCAAGATCAGACCTCAGGCTTGGATCAAGATCAGGGCTCAGGTTCTGACCAAGATTAAGTCTCAGACTATGACCAGGATTAGGTCTCAGTCTGTGGCCAAGATTAGGGCTCAAATGAAACCTGACTTCCAGGACTGGTCTCTGGCCAGGGCCAGTATGCTTCTTCAAACCAGACTCTGCGATGGGGATTTATGTACAAGGGATTAAGGAAATGCTTCTTGAAAAAAATCTGTAACGGAGTAGGAAAAGCAGGACAGCAAAGAAAGTAGATAAACAAGGGTGTGATCTCAGGTAAATGTCCTACAAAGAGTAGATTTTAGCCTGATCCCGTTGGGGGAGTCTAGAGTGTAAGTCGTCCCAACTCAAGAATGGGGCTGGGCTTTCATTCTCTCCCTTGCAATAAGCCATCAGCCGTTGATCAACTCCCAAACACACCTAGCTGTCTGTGTTAGTGGGCTAGTGCTAGTCCAATAGCCCGAGTGTAGTCCACTGAAGAAAAGCCACAAGTGCTATTGAAAGCACATGAAGTGAGAGGCGGGGATCCAAAGAAACCAGAGTAGAATACCAACAATATCTGCTAGAAGGTTTCCATTTGTGTTGGTTTCCCCAGGCCTGTGTATTGGTTTCCCAGCTTCTCTGGCTATCCCTTCTCATTTTCCTATAAGAGCTCCACTTTTTCTATTCCTTAAATGATAGTATTTCACCTGCTTGACCCATCCCTAGCTCCTGACTGCTTGCAGGATAAAGTCCAAGTCTCCAAATGACTAAGAAACCCCTTCATGATCTGTCCTCTGCGACCACCCCCAAGCCTCATCATTCACACGGTCCCCTTACTCTATCCCAGCCAACAACTTTCTGGGTATTGGGATCATAATGGTGTTCTGGGGAGCCCTTACACTCCTTGTAGCCCAATAGGGGAAAGATAGATATGACAGGAAAATAAAGGAGTTTGTGGGAATAGAGATAAACACAAAACTCGGCCTGAGTTCAATTAAGACTTCCCAGGGAGATAAACGTGAAGGATATAGATGGGGAAGCGGAGAAGAGTGACCCTGATAGGATTTGCAGCATGGGTAGAAAGTGAGATGTGCAGGAGATCTGGGAGAGAGTGGTCACAAATATTTGTGGAATGAGGAATAAATGAATAAATGATAATACAGGCATTACACAGCCTGGGCTTTAGAGTTCAAAAGCCTTGATTCCCATCTCCTCTGCTTATTCACTGAGAAATCTCCAACAAGTCATTTAACCACACTGAGCCTCAGTTTTTTTCATTTAGAAAATGGGGCTAATGAGAATATCCAGGACAATGGATGTAAAAAATACTTGCCTGCTGGAAAACCCTGCTCAAAAATTAATATTCATTCATTCACTCAGTCATTCAAATAATATTTTTTAGTTCCTACACTATGCCAGACCATGTGCTAGCAATTGACCTACACTAATAGGAACTAGATGGGGACTTTACTTGCAGGTGAGGAGGAGACAGTTCAGGGGAAGAAATGAGGAAACAAAGAGAGAAGATAAGTTTAACTCATAATGAGACAATGTGCTGTAATCAAGATCCAGGAGCTCAGAGATAGCTTGACTGATTGTCATCTAATGAAGAAGTTTTCCCAAAAAAGGTAAATTTGTATAATTGTGCCCTGAAGATTAAGTAGGGTTTTTCCAGATGAAGAAGAGGTCAGGGTAGAAGGAACATATATGAAGACACAGGCATGAAAGAAAAGTGTGTTTAAGCCATCAGGACTGGTCTCGATGTCATAGTGTATACAGGATGGTGTTGAGACATGAAAGGGAATGGGTAAGTCCCTAGAGGTCAAGTAATATAGGGGGAATTTGAATACATCTCGGGTATGAGAGTTGCAGTGGCATTAGATGAGAGGAATAGGTGAGCAAAGCCTGTTTGTGTCCCAGGAAGAATAATTGTGGTAACCCATACCTTAAGAAATGGAGAAACTTCTGGACCTTCACAATCATTACCACCAACACACAACCACTCCACCACCACCATCACCACCACCAAGGTCCAGCAATCTCTCCTTCAGACAGCTATCCATTATGGAAATACCTGCTCAGTATGGTTCTTCTTGAAAACGTTACTCCTACATCATGAGAGTCATAACACACTATCTCCCAATGAGCTTTGTTTGGTTATTTTAATTGTGTTTCTATTGGCAGGGTATAAGATGAAACACCTTATAAATAGCCCTAACTATCCCCCTGAAGAGGTATTTACCAGTTATCTATTGCTGTGTAACAAACCATCCAAAACTTAGTGTCTTAACACAACCATTTATTTAGTTCATGATCCTGTAGGTTGGCAATTTAGGCTATCCTCAGGTGAGCAATTCTCCTGCTGGTCTTGACTGGGCTCATTCATTTGTCTGTGTATAGCTGCAGGTCAGCTATGAAGCTCTGTTTCTGGGGGTTAGTTGGCTGTCAGCTGAGGGTAATGGGGTCAACTGAGCCACATGTTTTTCATCATCTAGCAGGCTAGCCTGGATTTGGTCACTTTGGTGGTAGTCTCAGTGTTTTAAGAATAGCAAGAGAGAAAGCTACAAGTCCTCCTGAAGCCTAGACTTAGAACTCACCCAATATTATTTATTCTGTTGACCAAAACAAGACACAAACCAGCCTGAAATGCACTCCATGTCTCAATGGGAGAATTTACAAAGTATTGTGGCCATTTTTGCAATCTCCTCTATAGTTCATGAACTTTGTGAAATAATGAACATTCCAAAGAAAGTTTTTGTTCTTTTTATTAATTTAATTATTCCCTATAACCATAACATATACTGAAAGCCTGGTAAACTCCCTATTATTTATTATTATGCATTATTATTACAGTCTCCCCCACGATCCAAAAGTGGACCTGTCCTTACGATAACTTTTGTAAGCCAAAATGGCATAAAGCAAAGAAGAAATTACCATTAATTTATATGGAAAAAAATTTATTAGCATTCCCAGACCCAGAAAATAACCTCTCTTAGGCTTTTCTGATACCTTAACACATCTTGATAAAGGATGCAGAAAATAAATTGAGATAAAGCACAGATGCTCACACAGTTCAAAGTATAGCAGTGAGATACTGAGTGTAGTTCCCAGGAAGGAGCTTGGAATTGCCATCCTGACTGCCCAATGCATGCTGCCTATATAATGGCTTGCTGCAAAACAAATGCTGAAACTATTTTCGTGTATTGCCTTTATTCATGAAAGCAAAAATCATCTTTGGATTTTTTTTTTCTTTGGGTTACCAAAACAGGCACTGATGTAGGTCTTTCCTAAAACCAAAGTGGCCTAATGCAAACTTTTGAAAAGTTAGGGGATACCTGTATTATTGGAGCACCCCCTATGTGCCAGGACCACTCAAAAAACAGTGGAAAATGTATGCACAGCACTTGTTCCCATGGAGTTCACAGTCCATTTTGGAAAACATCTTAAACAAGTAATTATAATAGTTTGATAAGTATTATGTCTCAAAGTTTTATAGCTTTATTAATCTTTTCCTCTGTGATTTTTGTCATTGGAGTCTTGATTTTTAAAGCCTTCCACAACACTCAAATTAATAAATATTTACCTGTCCAAATGGGTTTTTGAAAGAAGGAAGTTGCATCCCTGCCTGGAGGCGCTCTTAACTTGGGTCCCCAGTGAGCAAACCTCAGCCCAGCCAGAAAGCTAAGACCAAAAGAGGGGGGACCTTAGTTCATCTCCAGACCCAGGTCCTGGCCCCTCCTGAAGGAGACTGGTGCTATGCTCCCTTCACATTGTGTTGCCTCCCCAGGTGGACACTGTTAGGAGAATAGAGGCTCTACTTCAGTAAGCCCAGACTTGTTGCCAACCCAGCTCCAGGGTGTTTTCTGTTACCAGATGGCCTGTTGGACCCCTCTCACAGGTGTTTTAAACTTGATTGAAAACTGGACCCCTCAGAACCATAGATTTCATTCAAGTGTATACATACCCGTAATAACTATAGATGATAGTTTTGCATATTTTTCTTTTTTTCCATTTAACAATGTTTTAAGATTTCGTTTAAATTCCAGTTAACATACGGTGTAATATTTGTTTCAGGAGTAGAATTTAGTGATTCATCAGTTGCATATAATACCCAGTGCTCATCACAACAAGTGCCCTCCTTAATACCCATCACCCATTTAACCCATCACCCAACCACCTCCCTCCATCAACCCTCAGTTTGTTCCCTATAGTTAAGAGTCTCTTCTGATTCGCTTTCCTCTCTTCTTTTTTTCGCCTTCCCCTATGTTCATAAGTGTTTTTTCTTAAATTCCACATGTGAGTGAAATCATATGGTGTTTGTCTTTCTTTAACCAACTTATTTCACTTAGCATAATACACTTGAGCCCTACTGATGTCATTACAAATGACAAGATTTCATTCCTTTTGATGGCTGAGTCATATTCCATTGTATATATATACCACATCTTCTTTATTCATTCATCAGTCGATGGACATTTGGGTTCTTTCCATAATTTGACTATTGTTGATAATGCTGCTATGTGCCCCTTTGAATCAGAATTTTTGTATCCTTTGGGTAAATACTTTGTAGTGCAATTGCTGGGTCATAGGGTAGTTCTATTTTTAACTTTTTGAGGAATCTCCATACCGTTTTACAGAGTGGCTGTGCCAGTTTGCATTCCCACCTACAGTGTAAGAGGGTTCCCCTTTCTCTACAACCTCATGAATATCTGTTGTTTTCTGTGCTGTTAATTTTAGCCATTCTGATAGGTGTGAGGTGGTATGTTACCATGGTTTTGATTTGTATTTTCCTGATGATGAGTGATGTTGAGCATCTTTTCATGTGTCTGTTAGCCATTTGTATGTCTTCTTTGGAAAAATGTCTATTCATGTCTTCTGCCCATTTCTTAACTGGATTATTTGTTTTTTGGGTGTTGAGTTTGATAAGTTCTTTATCGATTTTGGATACTAACCCTTTATCAGATATGTCATTTGCAAATATCTTTTCCCATTGTGTAGGTGGCCTTTTAGTTTTGTTGATTGTTTCCATCACTGTGCAGAAGGTTTTTATCTTGATGAAGTCCCAAAAGTTCATTTTTGCTTTTGTTTCCCTTGCCTTAGGAGACACATCTAGTAAGAAGTTGCTATAGCTGATTTCAAAGAGGTTGCTGCCTGTGTTCTCCTCTAGGACTTTGATGGCTTCTGGTATCACATTTAGGTCTTTCATACGTTTTGAACTTATTTTTGTGTATGGTGTAAGAAAGTAAGATGTTTCATTCCTCTGTATGTTGCTGTCCAGTTTCCCCAACACCATTTGTTGAAGACACTGTCTTTTTTCCATTGGATATTCTTTCCTGCTTTGTCGAAGACTAGTTGACCATATAGTTGTTTTTCCACTTAACAATGTAATAAGAAAATTGTCTTATGCTATTTAATAACCCTACCCTGAGGGATATAGAATGAGTAAATAAATATTTTCATGGAATTTCATAGCATTTCATGGAATGTTATAAGGAGTGTCTCTTCATTCATCTATCTGTCCAATAAATATTGTCTCCTATGTGCCAGGCTCTCTTCTAAATGACGATTTCTGTATCATAGGGTATATGGTATCACACTGTGGTATCGCACTGGATTTTCTTTTTTTCACAGATGAAGCTCCTAGGCTTCATCTGGTCTACTGTTTGTCAATCTTTTTTCCATTATTGCCTACCCAGTAAATCTTACTAAAAATTCTTTCTTTTAATCACCAGCCCCATAAATTTTAATAGCAGTTATACTATGTATCTGCTTTTACACTGTGTATTTCTGTGTTTTATACACTAAAAAAAGAGTAAGCTTTTTTCAACCCCGAAGAACTACTTTTCACCCTCTTGTGGGCAATATCACCGTCTTTGAGAAACCTTTTATTTCACCATTGAAGAGACAGGTGCCAGTCAGGGGAAGGGATTGCCTCACGATCACTTAGTTTGGACTCCAGCCCGAAGCAGATCCCAGGGCCCCTGGTCCTCTACTCCACACTGCCTCAAACATACCCATGGAGGCCACTGTTACCCCCTCCCTCACCATCGCCCTGTCTTTGTTTCCTCTACTCAAGGCTCCATTCCAACTCAGGTCCTCAACTTTCTAAAAGTGAAATTGTCTGCATCTAAGGATCCAGGTGCCTCCCAGACTCATCCATGGACCAATCCATTAGGAAGCCCAAAGGGTCAGCTGGGATTTCCCTCACAGAGGCCAGCATGAAAGGACAAGCATTGCTCAGTTCAGATCTTCACCATGGACGCACTGATTTCACTGCAGCTTCCTTGGAGGTTCAGCCCCACCACCTTTTCCAAATGCAAGACAAGCATAAAACTACTGCAGCAATGAACAAAAAAAAAAAAAAATCAACTTGGAAATAATTAAACAGCGAGGCAGCCACCCGTAATGATATTCTGCAGCACACTTTGGGGACAGTTTGCTGCAAAAGCGCCGGAGCACTCCGGTTGTTTAATTAACATTGAAACGGCAGTTCCACAAGAACTAAAAACCCTGTTAATTTATGTGTCTCTTAATGATGCTCATTTAAATACTGTCAACTTTCCCTCGGTTTAATATTCATGATTTTGAGTCGTTAAAACACCATGATCAGCTGGGGGGGTCTCTCTCATATACCCAGAAACACAAACTGTCTGAAGACAACAATCTCCAAATTCCTACACTTTTACCCCACCCCCCAAAGGTCCAGCCTCTTAGAGAAGCTACAAACCAGCTGGGGTATTTTCAGAGCTGTGGACAGTATGGGGGCAGGAGGGCTAAGTGTAGTTTATGACTTACTGCCCATCTTCCCTCAGAACCAAGAAATCCTCTCACATTTTCAGCAGTCACACAGCTGGGGAGCTCAGCTGGCAAATGCAAGTTCTCGATATGTACCAAGAGGCCAGAGCCCAAACCCCAGAGCGTTGAAGTATTTCAATCAAGGCTAGGAGACACAAGATACCCTGAAATGAATTTCTAGAAGAGAGGGACATTTGGGTCAGGCTAAGACGCTGGTGAGGTGAGGAGGCATACGTAGAATTTAGAAGGGACTGTGGATGCCCTTCTAGGAAACACACAGTCAATGCAAGGCCGCACTCAGGAGCTGCACACACACAACACAAGCTTTGAGTTAGCCCATATAGAAGCCCAGGCTCAACATGCACAAATACAAAGACACATGTAAAGTCTATGAAAGCATGTGGAAATCAACAAGAAAAATTCAAGTCAATCCAATTCAGGATTACCAAACTCTGACAATAGCCCACATGCTATGCAGGGCTCTGAATTTTGCAAACTGATCAAGTAGGGAAGACAGAGACAGACAAATGGTCAGTGACCAAGAGTCATTCACCATGATAAGAAGAACCAGGGTAGATGAGGATGGGAGTGTGCTAAAGCACAGAGAAAGGGGCACATGGGTGGAAAGTGGGTCTGGCACCAGAACACCAGGCTGGCATTTAGTACGTACTTCCTAAATGCTAGTTCCCATCTCTTTACAAGATCTCTCTCTATGAGACCATTTCACAACACCAGATCCTGCTTTCAGTGAACTAAAAACAAAGTATGGGGGTAAGTCAAACCTATATATCTATATATATATATATACACACACACACACTTGTATATATCTTCAAGACAGATGGACCATGATAAGTATTATGGGGGCTGACCGGAGCAGGAGACAAAACACTGATTTCAATGCCACCCAGAGCAGGATTCCTTTTACTATCCTTAGGACCCTGGGCAAAGCCAGTCAATAAATATGAGTCTGGTTCCTCATCTGCAAAACAGAGATAATAGTTCCCAATATCATTTTTATTGAAAGTATCTGTTGATAGGTGTGTCTTCTCACTAAAATGAGCTATCTGAGGGTAGGGTCAATGTCTGATTTATCTCTGTATTTTTAGAGTGTGGCACATAATAGGGACTAGATAGATGTTGAACTGAACTGAATTGTTAAGTTCACAGGGATGTCGTAACGAATAAATGAAATAAAGTATATAAAGAGAAATCAGTCATGCTCAGTAAATTACCTGAGACCAAGGGAGGGGATCAAGGAAGACTTCAAGAGTTTGAATTTAAAATGGATCTTGAGGGGCCCCTGGGTGGCACAGCGGTTAAGCGTCTGCCTTCGGCTCAGGGCGTGATCCCGGAGGGGCCCCTGGGTGGCACAGCGGTTAAGCGTCTGCCTTCGGCTCAGGGCGTGATCCCGGCGTTATGGGATCGAGCCCCACGTCAGGCTCCTCCGCTATGAGCCTGCTTCTTCCTCTCCCACTCCCCCTGCTTGTGTTCCCTCTCTCGCTGGCTGTCTCTATCTCTGTCGCATAAATAAAAAAATAAAAAATAAAAAATAAAAAAATAAAAAATAAAAAATAAATAAAATGGATCTTGAAGGGTGGTGTGAGGTGGGCCAAAAAGAAAAGTGTCTTCAGTTGAAAGAGTAGAGTGCACAGAGAGCCAGGCCATGAAAGCCCAGCCCTGCCTGTCTCCGTCTCCCTACATGTAGTTCTACCCACAGATATCCCTGCACATAAATGCTCTCTCACAAACCCTTTTCCAGCCTCATAATAATCTCTTCTCCTTCAATCAGCCAGCTAACTCCTACCCAATCATTGAAGATCTTGTTCCAGAAAGCCTCCCCTTATTGCCAACATCCTTCTGGTTCCTTTTCCTCCTCACCTCCCCTCTTCCCAGATAACATTTCTTCACAGGTCTCCTCCTGTCTTCCCTGGATGTCTCTCCTAGGAGCCTAGGTGGTTGTCAGTTGAAAGGGAAGGTACTCAGGTGGTCAGAGGTAACACTATGGGGAGGGAGAGAGTTCCCTGTGGAGCCTGCTCTTTTTCAGCTTGTTTCAGTCCTAGGGACAGTTCTGAGAAGACCCCCACCCCAACACTGTGTGGGCTTTACGAGACGAGGGGAGCTGACAGAGAAACAACGCCTTCCTCTTGACCTTCTGCCTCTGCAGGTTCCCGTGACTCACTGATGGAAAACATCCACCCCTTCTGGGCCTCTTCCTTATTTCATCACTTTAATAAATTAAGAACAGATTGAAAAGCAGGAAACATTGTCTCCCGAGCCCCAGCACCCACATTCCAACTCAATTACAGGATTTGTTTTTCGGGTCTGGCCAGAGGCAGCTGGGATGCGGCAGAAAGAGGGAGAGAAAGAGTTTGAACCAAGAGGCCAGAGAAGGCAATTCAGAGCCCAGCTCAGTCACTGACCAAGGACCTCAGGCCCATCCATTCACCTCTCTGAGGCTCCTCATCTGTCTCCGGAATGTGGGGAATAACAATGATACATCCCTCATCCCTCACAGGGTGGAGGCAGCATGGCAAATAAGATAGGGTGTGAAAATGCTTTATAAATGGTCAAGTCCTAGACCATCTGAGAAATAGATTACTGCCAATTCTCTTGGTTAAAGCTAACCAGGCATCAGGCCCCCTTCCTCCTAATAACTTAGCTCTAGACTTTGAACCGAAACTCCTGAATTCCTTGAGGAAAAGTCTCCGTTCTCCCACTCCTTGCAGTCAACACCAGGAAGAGGAACTCTACGGATCTTTAATCATATATTCAACTGTTGTTCTTGCTGTTTTCAGTTGACATCCGGAGTACTGAGTTGGGAGAAAGAGGGGGGTGTCTCAGTGGGAGCTGGGAGACATAGCTTTGCTCCTGACTGCACTACTTGATTTCTTGCCAATTGCGTCACTTTTGTGGTTTGCAGTTTCGGTTTCTCCATGTATAAAATGAGGGCAGAGGGGGAATGAGTTAATAATCCTTGTCTTGATAACCTCACAGGGTGGCGATTAAGATCAAATTAGACCTTTTACAGGCTGTAAAGCTCTATACAAATGCAAACTGCTGTTAAAAGGATATTAATAATTCAATTATTATAATAGTGACTAAGTAGTGATGAAGAAGGAGAATATTCCAGCTAGATGATAATGTCTCTTTCAGGGAAGAGAATTGCATGGCTTTTCTTGATCACCTCTCCTGAGTTTCTTACAATCTATGATAGTGGAAGTTCTTCCTTCTCTAACCCAATTATCTTATGCTTTAGGTTAAGCCATTCTCATTTTCTGCTCTCACTTGGAAAGGAGAATAAAGTCACCATATCCTTTCCAAAAACTTCCACCCAGTTTAAGACCATTCATAAGACACTCATCTTCCTTCTAACATGTCATCTGAGGAGAGCACTTTGGAGGAAAGTGGTAAATTCTGTTTTGGAAAGGTGGGTCAGAGATGTATGTAGATCTTTCAACTGAGATGCACAATAGGCTATCTGGAAATAAAGTCTAGAGTTTCAACAGAGTGCTCCGTGCTGAAAATAGTGGTTTAGGAGACTTCAGAATAAAAGTGGCAGCTGAATAGCTTCAATCTTATTAAACTACTCTCCATTTCCTGGCCAAGCCATCCAATCTCATGCCTCCCTACCTTTGCTCCTGCTGTTTTCTCTGCCTAAAATGTCCTCTTCACTTTATCTGCCAATGAGATCCTATGCCTCACCTCCAGAGAAGCCCTAACATTGCTAGAGATTTCACTCACCCTTCAACAAACTGTTGAAAAGCAAGGTAGCTTTTATGTTCCAGGCACTGCACAAGATGCTTTGTTAACTCCATCCTACTTAGTTCTCACAACACTACTGGAAGTATCAAGTATCATTATCTTCACTTTACAGATGAAAAACTAACTAACCTATCTAAAGCCATGCAGATGGTTCATGGTATAACTATGATTCAAACACAGGTCTTTGGGAAACAATTCCAGAGATATTACTGCTAGAAGATACTGCCAACTACTGCAATAACAGAAAATGTAAGGCGGGGTAACACTAACTTCCAATTCTGAGACTCAGACTCAGATAGTGGTCTGGACTGAATTTAGGACAGAGTTACTCTGTCTTGGGGTTGACTTGCCCAGGCAAATCATCTGATCACTTGCCAGGGTTCTCCTTTGCCTCAGGTCTCTCCAGAGGTTGACCTCCATGGAGCTCTCCATGGTACTGACATGACTTCCATGTGCCAACCCTAAAAGCCTGACACACTCCCCATAGGTACTATGTAGGTTTGTTAAGGGTGGTAGTCAGGTACTTCCCAAGTGTATCCCCCATCTCCAACTTCTAACATTGTTTTTCCCTATGCCAGATATTCCCCTCTCACATATCTGGTGAATTTCTCATCATTCTTCAATACTTGGCTCCCATCAGCTACTCGATGTGAAAAAATCACATTAGCTTTTTAGAAAGGGTTCTTGGATACCTACTATGTATCAGGCACTGTGGTGATGACTTTCATAGGCAATATCTCTTATTACATACTAACATGCTATGTGGCTTACTTATGTATTGTATTTATTATTTACTGTCTTCCACCACAAGGCCCACAAGGGCAAGGATTATTGTCTGTCCACTGATTTATTCCTAGCAACTAAAAAAGTGCCTGGCACATAGTAAGTGGGCAATAAATAATTGTTGAATGATTAAATGAATTACAAAGTTATAGACAAACAAAAATATAACATTAAGAGAGCATTATGATTATGTTTCATATATAAGGGATTTGGCAAAATGACTTCTCCTGGGTGTTTCTTGTCCCCTTCAGGTCCAAACTTGCAGTGGGCACTGAGAGAATTGAAATGTCAGAGTCAACCTGGATAGAGATCACAGCTGGTTACAAGGGTCTGGGAGAATGATGTGTCATTGTTCACCTCACAAGTAAATCCAAAGGAAAATATGTAGTCTTCAGTATTGAGACCATTGAGATTCTCAGCTTCTAAAAAGAAAAAGGACAACTAAGACCAAGAGAAAGGAAGGCACCCCAACTCGTCAGTCACAAAATCTTTTAAGGAGTTTACTATGGTAGAGATAGAATGTATTGAATAAGTTCTATTCTTATTCACGTGACTCAATGCATCCTGGCATCAGAGCTCAATCTGAAATCACAGTTAGGGCTCAGTGTCTGTACGGAGACCCTGTTAACTCTGATAACAGGGTTCAAGTTTGTGTCTAAGATCAGAGTTCAGTGAGTGGCTCCAAATCAATTAAACCATTAAATTAAATGATATACACAAAATACTAGTACCAATACTTGGTCTCATTTGGTGAGATCCTTAATAAATCAGTCCCTCTTCCCCCAGACTAAATGGAATTCTACACAACTTTAAATTATCATTTATTAACCCTCTCCTTTCCTGGCTCCTTTCTCTTCTTTAAGGAGCCCTTCTGGAGCTGCCTGCATTAGGGAGGATCTGGAACAATATGACAGGAATTTTGGATTTTGTTTTAAAGATTATGAGGAATAGAAGAATCAGGGACAGATTCCAAGAATCTTGGCCTCTTTATTATTGTCCTCCATTCTGTCTACCAACCCTGCTGTAGCCTGCCCTGCAAATCTCATACTATCAAGGCCTGGAGCTAGAACCACATTTTCTTAAAAAGGTCCCCATTTCCTGCTTCCCTGGGAACTTCCACTTGTAGGCAAGATGGAGTAGTAGGGATAGGGCTTACCTTGTTACCTGAAACAACCAAAAAAAAAAAAAAACCCAGACAAAAGATATGAAATAATGCTTTTCAAGATAGTTTATGTCAGGCAACAAAAGACAAAAACCCCTGGGGCGCCTGGGTGGCACGGTGGTTAAGCGTCTGCCTTCGGCTCAGGGCGTGATCCCGGCGTTCTCGGATCGAGCCCCACATCAGGCTCCTCTGCTAGGAGNTGCTGTGAGCCTGCTTCTTCCTCTCCCCCTCCCCCTGCTTGTGTTCCCTCTCTCACTGGCTGTCTCTATCTCTGTCAAATAAATAAAAATTTAAAAAAAAAAAAAAAAAGACAAAAACCCCTGAGAACACGATACAAACAAGGCAGTACCAACGATTTCCCCAGCTTGCTGCATTGAGAGAGATTCTAGGCTTCAGAACAGGGAGAACCCAAGGAGAAACTGAGGATTCCCCGAGTGTAAGAGTCAGAGCTGACAGTCCAAGTAGAGCAAGACAGTGAAAGTTCACAAGACAGAGTGCTAGAGAGAAAGAGCCCTGAACAGAGAGAAATCCAGAGATCTGTGTAGGTTTCCCCTGGAGTACTGAATGCATATGTGTGACAAAACTACACAAGGCCCAGGAAAGATCCATCAGTGCCCAGCACTCACACAGCATCAGAAATAGCCCCTGTTTTTCTCAGGCAATTTGAAAAAAAAAACTTATAATTCACTGGGCATGGGTAGAACATTCAGAATGGTCTTACCTCAGTAATGGGGATTGATTAGTTCTAGACTAGGAGATGGCCTGTCCTGCCTTTAAAAAGTCTTCAAGTCAAAATTCAAAAGGATCAATTGTTTCCAAGTAACTTAACTGCATCCCAGAACAAAGCTCAAAAATATTTTACAAAATGCATATATATATATATATATATATATATATATATATATATATATATCTTCAGCCTCCAACAAGGTAAAATTCAGTGTCTAGAATCCAATCAAAGATTAACAGGCATGCAAAGAGGCAAGAGAATATAGCCCACACTGAGGAGAAACATCAATCAATCAGCACTGACACAGATATTAGAATTAGGGGAAAAAGACATTAAATAGATACTATGATTATATTCCTAATGTTCAAAAAGTTTAAATAAAGTCATGGAAGATATAAAAAAAGGCTTAAAGAAGAGGCAAAAATTATGATGTCTGAGATGAAAATACATTGGATTGGATTAAAGGCAGATTAGACCCTGCAGAAAAATACATTAGTGAACCTGAAGAACTAGAAATAGAAACTATTTAAAATGAAACACAGCTACATCAAAAACTAATGATGTACTATATGGTGACTAACATAACATAATAAAAAATTACAAAATAAAATAGAATAAAATGAAACACAGGAAACAAAAAGGAATTTTAAAATGAGAAGATCATCAGTGACCTGTGGGACAACTTCATTCAACCTAATATATGTAATAATTAATAATAATTAGAGTCCATGAAGGAGAAGGGGAGAACAGAAAAATTATTCGAAGAAATAATGGCTGAAACTTTTTCCAAATTTGATGAAAACTATAAACACACAGATCTATGAAGCTCAATGAACCCCAAACACAAGAAAAATGAAGAAAACTACACCAAGACACGTCCTAGTCCGATTTCTCAAAACTAGTAATAAAAGAAAATCTTAAAAGCCATCAAAGGAAAAAATTATATACAGAGGAACAAAGATAAAGTGAAAACAGAGTTCTCATCAAAAACAACGTAACCCAAGAGACAGTGCGGTATAGAAAGCAAGCTGTCAACCTAGAAGTCTATACATAGTGAAAATGTCTTTCAAAGGAGAAAGCAAAAGAAATTTTTTTCAGACACACAGAAGCTGAAAGAATTCATCACCAGCAAAACAGCCCTATAAGAAATGTTACAGGAACGGCTTCGGTTGGAAGAAAGATGAAACCAGATAGGAATAGAAATCCTCACAATGGAATAAAAAAACCCCAGAAATGGCAACTTCATGGGGTAAATGTACAAAGGTTTTTAAATTATTGTTTAAATCTCTTTAAAAAGTAATCCACTTTAGTGGGTACAAGAGTTTCAGTTTTACAAGATGAAATGAGTTATGGAGAAGGATAAGGATGGTTGCACAGCATTATGAATGTGTTTAATACCACTGAGCTCGACACTTACAAATTTTTAAGATGACTAATTTTATGTTATGTGTATTTTACCACAGTAAAAAACATTTTAAAAAAATCATGGTTTAAACAAAAATAATAACAACGTGTTGTGGAATTTATAAGTCAAATGTATGGCAAAGTTAGCATAAATGTCAGGAGAGGAGAAATGGAAGTATATACTATTTTAAGAGTCTTATACTCTATTTGAAGTGCTATGATCTCACTTGAAGGTAATGCAGTGTTTAAGATGTATTATAAACCCTAAGGCAACCACTTAAATAACATACCAAAGAGTTAATAAGTCAACAAAAGAGATAAGGTGGAGTCATGAAAAAATACTGTCTATCCAAAAGATGATAGACATAAAGCTAGCCCAAACCAATAATTACATGGAATGTAAATGGCTCCCTGCTTCCCTGGGCCTGTTGAAATGACCATTTGAAGAACGCTCTCTCTCATATCTGGATTCAATCCTCAAAGCCATCTCTGAAGTAGAGAGAACACAGTTATTGTCTCCTACCACAGATTAGGAAACTGAGAACTCCTCTGAGAAAGTGACTTGCTCAGGTCAACAGCAAGTTAGCAATGAATCACCAACCTCCTTCGTCCCAAGTCAAAGCTGCTTTAACCCAGCAGACTCCTCCCTTCAGAAACTCATTTATTCCCATCTACCCCCACTCCTCTCTCTCTCTCTCTCCCTCAAAAGAAGAAATACAATTTGGCATGAATTAATGATGAGCCTGCCTGGCCAATTACCAGGGCTNCCCCCCCACCCCCGCCCAGCCAGGCCTAGCGCCCTCCTGGGTCCAGGCTTAGAGGAAGCAGCTTTCCAATTAGCTCTTGCCAGACAGACTGGCTTCTCTACACAGCAAATTGGGTTACAGAGCTCTCCTCCAGCTGGCCTCCTTGTCTGGTCCCACTCGCCCCAGCAAAGAGGGAGCTAATCAATTGTGAGGCCAAGCCTGCAGTTTTCAGGCATCCATGGAGGGAGATCCGTGCAGACCTCAGCCCTGTCCCACTAAGGTGGCATTCCATAGCTGAGTAGATGTGCCCTATACCAGCCAGATAATGGCCTCAGAGCCCTGGAATCCAGTCTTCTGAGCGAAACAGATAAAACAGTGCTCAAGGGAAAGAACCCCAGGTCCTATACTTTCACCCTGCTCCCAGCCACCCCAGGTAATAATGCAGCAAGCTAGGGCTGCCATTTGTGTTATCCCTGGGCTCTTCTATTTCTTTCTTTTCTAGTTCTTCAGAAATACTCCAGGTGTCGTTTGAATTTGAAGAGAAAACTGAGGTGAGGGGAGCCTGGGACCCGATCGTGACCTGTCTTGGATCCTGTGTTCCCTTTCTGGGCCAGCCACATGGCTCCCACAAGGAGGGCCTGTCCTGCTCTGCTACTCCCTCTAGTGGGCATTGCCACCTCACAGTGCCGAGCTCTCCCCCTCGGAGTGAAAAAACAGGCGGGGCACTTCCCAGTTTAAGCAGTAATGTCAGAAATATTGTCACACTTGGTCCTCACAATCACTCTGTCAAGTATGCTGAGCAAGGACTGTGGTTCCCATTTTAGAGATCAGGAAACAAGTTTGGACAGGGAGGAGAAAGCTCCAAGCCAGTGGAAAGCAGGCCTGGTCCTGAAGCCCAGGTCTCTCTCCAACCCACAGAAGTACTGGGAGTGCTCTCAGCTCCATTTCAGGGGCAGTGTGCTTTATTTGCCCTGAAAGCCTGAGGGTTGGGTGTGCCCTTCTTGTAGACTGCGATCCTCACCCTTACACTGGGGGCACACTGCAGGTAGACTCCAAGCAACAGGGAAGGGTCCCAGCACCTAGTACCCACCTGGCCATCCTACCGGCCAGCCAGCCAACATATTCTTGTAAGCACCTATCATGACCCAGGTACTAGGGACCCCAGAGTGAATTAGACCAAGTCCCTGTCCTCAGGGAGCCCACAGGCCTGTTGAGAAAATAAACAGGTAACGTCAATGCTGTATGGAAGTGCCACAGAGCCTGGGACATACACAGGACAGGCCCCTGACCCAGAGAAGAGGTGACACCTGAACCAACCAGGAGGGCCTATAGGATTTCACCGGACAGAGATAGAGGGGTGGGCAGGTGGAGAAGTGTTCAGGCAGAAGAAACCATTTTAAAAAGAGAAGTCATGAGATGTCTTCAGGAAACTCTTCATTCTGGCTATAGCCTGGAGCATTGAGGGTGCAGAAAGGCGTGGCATGGGGCTGAGAGGCAGCAGGGTCAGACCATGAGACCCCCTGTGTGCCCGGCTGCACAGGTCAAGGCTTGGTCAGAAAGAGCTCCCTGTGAGGTGGTGGCAGCAATCCCATAGCTAGGTAGGTTTATGGCCAAATGTGCTTATACCCGTCAGGGAGCCGAGCAGACACAGGGCCTCTGGGGAGTGAGCAGCTGGTGATGCTGAAAAGTGTCTGCCAGGAGAATTCAGCTGCAAACACTTCCCATTCCCAAGAGGTCAAGAGGCCCTGTTGTTCCTCCCTAGTGAAGGCCCTGAGATCACACTGTCATCCATAATTCAGTCAACAAACACTCACTGGGCCTCCTGTCTGTGCCAGGCTCTGAGCTAAGCTCCAGGGGCACAGAAATAAAAAGACATGGTTCCTGTCCTTGAGGGATGCATGGTCCTGGGGGAAAGGGAACCAGAGGGGAAAAGACTGGGAAATTATCACAGTACAGTGGGAGATGGGCACAGAGGGGGAACAGCAAATCTTGTATGGGAGCCAAAGAAGAGAGGGGATTTGAGGTAGGTTTTAGAGGATGGGTAAGCATTTGCCATGCAAGAAAGGGCATTCTAGGAAGCAGGAATAGTGTGTAAAGCATAGTCATAAAGGGGCATGGAGAAGCAGAGAGAAACAGGAAGAAGCAGGCAGTGGCTGCGTGATGAACTGCCTGGTCAGACCACGAGAAACTAGTCTGGCCAGGCTGAAGAGCTGGGATGTCCTCCTAGGTCAAGTTAGGGTTTTATAAAGGTGATTCTGGCCAAGAGGGGAGTGGCTGAAGCTGAGGGCAGGAGCAGGAGGATTAGATCCAAAAGGCCGTACTGAGGCAGAATTGGCAAGCCCAGGGGACGGACGGATGGACTGACTGACTGACTATGAAAGGAAAGATTCATTTGTATCTTGTTCTTTTATTTACTTATTTTTTTAAAGTAGGCGCCACGCAGAGCTTGAACTCACGACCCCGAGATCGAGACCTGAGCTGAGATCAATAGTTAGACGCTTAACCGACTAAGTCACCCAGGTGCCCCGTATCTTGCTCTTTTAAATTGCCAGGCTCTGCTAAGTGAACCTCTTCTGCTGGGTGTTTATGAGTATTCAATAAGCTAAGGTAAGTGAGAGCTTCTGGTTCACACACCGCCGCCCCCACACCCAGTAAACATGACGTCCACACTCGATGAGGATCTGCTATAACTGACCCTCTGCATGACTCAAGGAGTAAGTAAATGAATGAGTCATGAGTGAACAAGTGGATGAAGGAATTGGTGACCTGTTGGCCCCCAGCAGGCAGCATCAGAATGACACAAGTCTCTAGATCTTGCCAGAAGTGCAGGGGAGATGCTATCCTGGAGGCTAGGTTAGTGCTATGTGTTGCTTGGGGAGGTAGGTATGTGGGGGAGAGGTGCAGGGAGTGGGGAAAAAATTTTCACGGGCTGCCTTGGGGCTTGGGGTTCAGCTGACCCTCTTGAGCCTCCCTTCTTTTGTCTGGTATCAGGTGATGGAGGAGTGACCGGCCTATACCTGACTCTGAGGAGCTTCCATCTCTGGAATACAGGCTAGGACTTGGCTGTCCCATCCTCACTGTGCAAACCTCAAAAAGTCAGAAAATAACCTGTGAGAAATGGAAGAAATTGACATCACTCAGCCCTTCGAGGCACAGGCACTACGCGAGGAACGTTATACCCATTATCTCAGTAAATACAGCAATCCTGAAAAGAAGGGAGTTTTACTGACATTTTAGAGTAGGAAACTGAGGCATAGAGAGAGGATGTAACCTTTTTTAGGCCATCACATAATTTCCTAGACAAGTCCATCAACTTATCTACAATTAAAGCATTAAATAGCATTATAGAAAGTTGGAAAAACAGAGGAAAAGTGCTTAGAATTTTATCATCCTAACGTAGCAGTTATTATTATTTCACACAGCTCTGTATACTTGGTACATACTTGACATTTTATTATTCATAAAATTTTGTCTTACTTCTTTCCTTATTTGACATTGTAACATAAGTATTTTTCCAGGTTACTATGTCACCTTCAGAAGCACTATTTTTCATGGCTACAGACTGTCAAATCCGGTGTAAACACCAGATTTTATTTAACCATTTCCCAAGGTTGTGTACTTAAATTGCTTCCAATCATTTGATATTATAATCAATCTTTTCTTTTATTTAGAATTGTCTTCTTGCAGCAGTATTCTTGCCTTAGGGTAGACTCCCAGAAACAGAACCAGGTCAGAGGGTATGAACATTTTTAAGGCTTTTGGTATTTGCTGTGAATAACTTCCTCGTGGGGTCTTTCTACTTCATTCCCCGTGTCTGGATGCCCTTCTTTACCTCTCTCTCTCTCTCTCACGTCCCCTTTTCCAAACACGATACCTCCCTGACCCTCCGTCCTACCTTATCTGTGAGATGGAGCTAATGACCTGCCCCTGCTAATCTCATGAGCTGGAGATAAAATGATTCGGAGACCCTAGTAGAGATTAGCAGGTTATACTGCATAGTGGTTATACACAACTTTTGGCACCCGACTAAACGGCTTTGAAGCCCAGATCTGCTGCTCAGAAGCTGTGTGACCTTGGATGAGTCACTTAACCTCTCTGTACTTCAGTGTTCTCATCTGCAAAGCAAGAGTGATGAAAATAATAGCAGCCCCTCTGGGTTGTAGACAAACCTTTAAGGAGTGATTCTGTGCAGAAAGCACAGTGAAAACTGTGGTTGTTATAAAGGTGACGTCTGATGTGGGAGGGAGCCCTAGCAGAAAAGGCTTCAGCATTCCTTCCTATAGGGGCTGCCCCGAGGACAGGGGCCACCAGCCAGGTGCCTGACAAAAGTGCTCTCTGTGGGAACAACTCATCTAGCTTCAGTGGCAGTGACCATTACTCCCCTCCCGGCAGCCTGCACAGTCCAGGTCTGGGTCTCTCTAGCTCCCCCCTCCACTCCGCCCTCTGGCTGCTGTGGCCGATCTTATCCCTTTTTCATCAGGCTGCCTAACTGACCGGAAAATGCAAACGCATCCCTAAACGTGTGCAACTGCACCCCCCTAGCCCTCTCCCCCTTCCGGGAAGCTGGCCGCAGCACCAGCCTGACGAGCAGCACTTAATTCTTTATTGAAAACCATTAACTGGAGTTCAGTTCTCTGAGCCCCAGTTTCAAATTACCCACAGGAAACGCCAGACCGAGAGAGTGGCTTTCAAGGGCAGAGCCGTCTCCTCTAAGAGCCTGGCTCCAGGACCCTGACCGTGGGGACTTCTTTGAGAGACAATGACAACAATCACAAGGCAACAACAGCAATTGTTTCAATCCTAGATGTACACACAAGAGCTGGTGAAGCACCGTCCTCTTCCTCCTCTTCTTCTCCCTCTTCCACAATAGCCCAGAGCAGTAGGGCTGGCAGGAAGCATCATGACCCCGTGATGGATGGGAAGCATCATGACCCCGTGATGCATGGGAAGCATCATGACCCCGTGATGCATGGGAAGCATCATGACCCCGTGATGCATGGGAAGCATCATGACCCCATGATGGATGAGAAAGCTGATGGCTTCAGGGTCACAGGAAGGCAGGATTGAACTGGGCCTCAGATCTCCCCCCGCCCCGAGCCCCATGACCCTCCTGTCACAACACCTCATGGACCACCCACAGTGGGGCCTGCCCTGTAGGAGGCACAGCCCAGAGACAGGTGAAGAGGATGGGACTGAGCCCTTGACCACCTAAAGTCCTGATGGGGAGGGGAGGCTTGAGGAAGAGCCTGGACTAGAGCCTTAGAGTTCTATCCTGGGCCTGCCACTAACTGCCTAGCACATTGTGCTGTTAATTATTCTGGGAAATATAGACAGGAGTGAGGAACTGAAGAAAATGTGTCCTCAGTCCTCTTGATCAAGATTTCTAACCAACCTAAAAGAAACTTCATTCATTCATTCATTCATTCATTCATTCATTCATTCATTTTGAATTGCTTACAGTCACCTATATGCCAGGCCCTGAGCAAAGTACTTCACAAATAGTACTGACTGACTCCTCCAAACAGTCTTTGGAGGTAGGTAATACCATGCTCACTGCCCAGTGAGGAAAGTGAGGCTCATGGAGTTTGGGGAACTCACTCATGATTATACATCAGTGGCAAAATCTGAACCCAAAGCACCCTGACTCCCTGCTTTTTGCTGCTTTTTTGTTACCATTACAGTTATAGTTCTACAAACAAGTACACCATGACCCCACAAGAGCACAGAGAGAAAAAATGCCTATGTGGATCTCCAGGAAGGTTTTCCAAAAGTGGTGGCATTTGAGTTGAAGGATGAATGAGACTTGCCCAAATGGAAAGGGCAGGGGAGAAAGTTCCATGACGGGGTAAGAGCACAGGCCAAGGCCAGTAACCATCAAAGGACATAGCACTTTAAGGCAAGTCAGGAATTGCTGAGGCATCGGAACAGAGCACAGAGGGTACAAAGGGACACTGCCCTCTGTGAGTGTGCAGCCCAGGAGAAAGATGGAAATGTGTCAAATGACCTGGTATTTGAGGCAAACTGGGTAAGAATTTTTATCTAAGAACAGAGAGCTTTCTGCTTCTGTATCTCAAATCCTTCTCACAGTAGACTGAGAAGCAGCTGAAGAAGAGGGCTGGGGGCCGGGTGAGGGTAAGAGCTTTGGCCTCAGAGACCAGAACCTTGCTTCCCAAAGGCTGTGCAACTTATCACCTCTCTGAATCTCAGAAGGGGAACTGTCTACAAAGCAGTCACTAAAACCCACTTCCCAGCACTGCGCGTTACTGTACCTGATAATAATTTGAAAATAATAAAAGGATTGGATTTTATTCTAACTTACTAGATTATACAAATGTGGATACTGAGGCTCAGAGGCATTAATAACCTGCCTATGGACATACTCAGAAAATGCTTGATCTGAAATTGATCTCATATCTGGTAGATTCCTCTGCCTACTGTCAGTTCCACCCACAGGTCCTAGTTTAGCCCTCTGGCACCCAATGCAACAAGCCCGTTTTTCTGCCCACAATGCCCCTTTGGATGGATGAAGACAACAGCTGTGTCCCAAAATCTCTACTTCCCAGCCAAAAACTACCAGATTTTCACATTATGATTTACCAACCGTCAACAGGGTTGAGCTGCCCTTAAGAACAAGAAAGAACAAACAATAGAAGGAGCACCCTCGTGCCCTGGCCAGATGTGAAGCATCCCCTGCCTCAGGACCAGCAGCCAGAATAGCAGCAAACTCCCCATGGAAAACAATAGTCACAGCCTGTTTGCTTTCCCTAGTCCTTAAACTGCCACAGCCGAGCTGGACACCAGCTCTGAAACCCAAGGGACCTGTCTCCACCTAAACCTTGTGTCTTCTCTGCCCCAGATGATCCTTATTTGAGGGGGACCCATCTTCTTGGCCACCTTGCTGAATGCGGTATACACTTATTCCAGAAAATGCTGACCTCTGCTCCAGGCCGCCTAGTCGGCAGTTTCCCAGACATGGCTCGACTGTTTATTTATTTATTTTTGTGTTAGCAAAGAGGAGAAAATCACATCGGTCTAAAATGAATACTAATGAAATGCCTTCGTTAGCTTCCTTTGTGATAAGAATGAAAAATCGGATTTCCGCAGAATTGCAAGCCATATATTTCTTTCCCCCAACCTTTTTTTTTTTTTGCCCTTTCTTCTGATAGGAAGATTACGGACAGCCAAGAAGGAGAGTAAAGTCATTTCATAAAAAATATCTGCATTTTTAAGGGTGCCTTTGTTGCAGAGGGACATGGCAGTGCAATTTCTCCAAACCCACTTTTCTCAGCCTGTAAAGCAAATGTACCTATTTGTCCTCTGCTGCAACAATGCCAGCTGCATTCAATCAACTGAGAAGCTGCAAGCCATAAACCTTCTTCCCCAGCTAGGGGGGTGGGGTGGGGGGGAGGGAGCAAGCAAGAGAGGAGGCACGCCATAAAAATTCATCAGAATAATGTAGGGATGAGACGTGCTCCGATCGCCGGCAAGCAATCAACCAATCACTCATCCCGTGGCATTTACAGCACGTCTCATTCCCCTGTTCCTTAAGGACAATTGATTTTTCCTGATTCCATTAGCATAACGGCGTGGAAAATGTCTGCAGTGCAATATTTCTGGAAAGTTCCAACAAGTAGGCTGGGCACCGGAGTGTGACCATCTCCATAAAGCTTCCTCAGGCTCTGCAGCAGACACCACCACAGCAGCGGCAAAAGGCCCGGAGAGAATGGTGCAGCCTCCAAAACTTGGGGGCCCAGGGCTCCTCAGGGGTGTCAAAAGCAGGTAATTGGCACCAATACGAAACCCCTCAATTTCTCATTCCTGGACACAGAAGCACTCTTTTCTGCAAGACGGTATACAGTGGAATGGTAAGGAGCGAGCAAAGCCCACCCAGCCCAGGAGGGGCTGTGTCACAGATCCTGAGTCCATTTGTGGGCTTCCAAAGCTCCTGGATTTAGGAGCTGAGAAAACAATACTTAATGTGATTACTCCTTTGCACGTGAACAGGAGGCTGCAGGAGTGGGTGCCCAGGAGCCATTATTCTGCTCCTCTGTCAGCTGGGTCCCCACCAAAGCAGCGTGTGCATGAGGATGGAATGTGAGGAGTTTGGGGCCATGCAGATCTGAATTCAAATCCTAGCTCTCCCTTTTATTTTGTGTGTGACCATGGGCCAGAGTTCATTGGCATCTCTGATCCTCTTTCGTAAAGTTTCTCTTTATGGAACCTGAGGACCTCATTACTTTACAAGTTGTTGGGAGAATTAAATGAGAATATGTAAAAAACACCTAGCATGGTGTTGATGCATAGTGACTATTCAGCAAATCAAATTCTCCTTCCCCAAATTTCAATTCCCCCCTATCCACCAGCAACACAGTTCTCACAGTGTCAGCTTCAGCTAGTAAGGTAGTAAACCTTCCAGTGCCAAAAGGAAACATGCAAAACCCAGGATATTTCCACTGACTTTTTTAAAGTGAGATGAAAACCTGGCTATGCCTTTTAGAATGAGCTTGGGGAGACTCCTACTTCTTACTCAGTCTCCTGAGTCAGCACCTGCCTCTCCCTCTCACCCACTCCTTTATTCTCACATTGTGCCAGAGGGACCTTTCGGCTCTCTCCGAGATTCAGTTCAGGCTGGGCCTCCTCCAGGAAGCCTTCCTTGACCCCACAATCTCTGTGCACATCTCACGCACTATTGTGATTATCTGTCTCCACGTCTTCTCCATCCTAGATGGTAGGTTCCCTAAAGGCAGTTTTCCAGTTCTGTATCTCCGTCACCTCTCACAGCACCTGATACTTAGTAAATGTTTAGCTGATGTTTGTTGACAAAACCAACTTACAAAGGCAGTGCTGATCTCTTTGGCTAAGACTCTAAGCTTATTTCAGTTTGTAGACTGTTTGGATGCTGGCCGTGGTCCTGAATCCTTAAGCACTGAGGAGAGAAGAAAGAAGTAATAAGAACCCTCGAGTGTGGTGAAAACAATACATTCATTCAGATACCCTCTAAACAGACAGTGTTTGCAGAGCAGAAGGAGGGCAGGGATTCTGGGGAGTTAAGTTCCAGTCCTGGCTATGCTGTAAATACTCTGCTCAAAGCACAAAACCTTTCCGGTCTCCATTTTTCTCATCTGTCAAATGGGAATTTGACCTTCCCATGTCACAAGATTGTTCAAAGGATTACAAAGATGATGTCTGTGACTCTCTTGGTAATCTTTCTTAAAGTGTCTTCCATGAAAGACCTCTGAGGTTCCTTCCAGGTCATTCAGTGCTCACTGATTGAGAGTTACCTACACTGCCCGTCTCTACTTCCTTCCCTACAATTTGCTCCTCAGCCCATTCCTGTGTGGCTTCTGGACCCATAACTCTGACAAAACATCTTTCAATAATGACTTCATGCTGCTAAACCCACTAATATCTTCCAATCCTTACTATACTTGCTCTCTTAGGACCATGCTTCTTACTTTCAAACACTTATTTACAATGTAATTATATATATACATTTTTTGGCTTTTTTATTAATATTCACTCCCCAACTTGACTATAAACTCCATGAGGTTAGGAATTGCATCTATTTTTGCTCAACACTGCACTCCCAGGTCCTGACACGATGTTTACAGAGACCAGCCTCCCCCATGAAATAGCAGTAGGACAGGCAATGTGCCCAGAGCAGACCTGACCATTCCAGCACTGACTGAGACACCAATAGATGGCCCAGAACCTCTCTGTAAGTCCCTGAGTCAACCCCCAATGCCAGAGTTTCTGCCTGATGGGGCTTGGGGTTCTGAGGAGGCCTCTGCCCTCTTGAGAAACAGGGAGGGTATGATGATGACTGGCATGGTGACTAACAGCATGAGTACAGAGTCATCAGGAGGTAAGTATTGCGAGATACGATCTGGGGGAACCATTGAGCCCAGATTCCTCGCTGTATAGAGAATGAAAACCAAGGCCGGAGGGTAAACATGATCTGTCTGAGATCTCACAGTGAGTCAATGTACTCCACGGTCCAGGGAGAGCAAGAGGCAGAAAGTGTGATCTTTCAGATCCCCTGGGCCCTCTGCTCTGGGCCACCATGACCCCTGGGTTTTCCTCTACCATAACACGTCTTCATAGGTTGTCATTGTCTGTTCACATGTCTGTCTCCCTCTAGAGGGTAAAGATAGTGTCTGGTTAATCTTTATACTTTCAGGACCTAGTTCAATGCATGATGCATAGAAGGAGGTCCTTTAATAAACCAATGTGTCTTGAATAAACACTGGATGGTGAAAAGATTAGAAGAGTGAGTGTTGAGGTATAAGAAGGCTGACTGGGAACGAGCTCAGGTCCCCACACAGCCTCAGAGCCCCACCAGCTCAAGAGCCCAGGAATAAGGGATGGTCAGTCTCAGGCCTGGATGTTCCCCAAATCCAGACTTGGGCTCCATGGTGAAATCCCTGACATAGATCTGCAACTGAGTTTCTGCTGAATTTCTAGCCTGTTCATCCAAGAAAGCCAGAGCCATCCCATAATCTCTTGAGAAAGACAGACCTTCAGAGTTTATTATTCTTCTTTACAGGTAACACAAAGCAAAAAATATTATCTGCATTTGAAAGCCAAGGAAAATGAAGTTCTTTCATCCATTCCATGAGGATACAGAAACAGGGGCTTTGCTGTCAGAACCCCCGAGTATGAATTCCAGCTTCTCCACTTACATTTGTATACCCCAAGTCTACAGTGTGGATTTATGAGGATATAGAAGACATTGGCTTTGCCCTCAAGGAGCTTATAATCTAGTAATAGGAAAAAGACGTGTCTATAAGAATTCTAATGCCAGGAAGAATGTGATTAAAAGCTCCCAAAGAGATGATAGAGGAGGCTCACAGCCAACTGGGAAGAAAGACTTATGTAGAAAACAGCGTTTCATCTGAGTCTTGAAAGATGCACAGGATTTGAAAGGCAAAGAACGAAACAGTATTCCTAGTAAAGGAGGAAGGAGGAGAGGATGGAACATGGGGAGTAAGCATGTTTGACCAGAGGGTTTAGAGAATATATAAATATAAGTGGGAGCTGGAGGTATAAAAAGAAGTTGGGCCAAAGTAAATAGAGACTTGAATACCATTCAAGAAGTTAAAGAATTTATCCAAGGACACACAAAGTCAGTGGGGGATCTATGATTGGAATCCGGGACTCTTCCCCTACACCACTTTGCCTTCATCTTCAACACAAGTAATGGCACAGCAATTGACAGGGGCAGGGGACTGTCCTGAAAATGATAAATAAGTAATTAGAATTAGTGTGACTGGCTGTGGGGCAGGCGCTCAGGGTCTCTGACAAAGAAAAGTGTGAATTACAGGATGAAAGCTAGGAAATATGTTCTTCCCCACACCTCTACAGGTGGCATATTCTACTGCCCGTCAAAGTCATGCTTAAAATAGCTAACTCCTATGAATGAATATAAATCTTTGCCATGGGCACATCATGTTGATATATTTAGTGCCAATTTAAACATGGCAATTTTTTTCCTTCAAAATATGTACCTCTACTAAGACTTTTCATGGCAAAGGCAAAGGTAAATTTCAGGCCAGCTCATAAGTTCTGAATTATCATAAATTATGAGTTTGTTAGTAGAAAGAAGATGAAATTGGAACCTGGTTGATTTTTGGGATATTCCACAACTTTAGAATGTTCTATCAGAATGTTCCAGCATCTCCCAGGCTTTAACAAATTAATATATTAGAATGGCAACATGGGCTCACCCAGTCCCAGTTTCGAGGACCCACTCAAACATTGCCTGGCTTTGTGACCCTGAGATTTTTGCTTCACTTCTATGGGCCCATCCAATATTGTAAGGATAAAATAAATCAGACAATGACTACAAGGGTCTCATTGGGGAAAACTAAAGGAGCTCCAGAGTTCACATGGTTAGGAGGGGAGTTCCAGCTCAGGAATTCAAAAGCAAAGTGGGAAGGGGAGGCGGTACTCACCCCATGCTCTCAGCACTTCCTGCTCCCTATCAGGATGGGGTGAGACTCAAGGTGTGGCTGGGGTTGGGATAATGGCTGAGTGTATCTATCTTCGGAGGGGAGTGAGTTAGGGGAAGAAGCTGAAAGTTTGGCAGAGTCTGATGCTCAACCTCTTAAGAAGGCACACACTTATCACGCAAGAGCAGTACCTAACTCTTCCACATTCTTCAAAACCCTGCTTAGATTTCATTGAGTGTTCATCTGCATTTTTTATGTAAGCTTCCAAAGGTGCACCCAAAAAGAACTGCAGGGACATGAGAAGAGCAGTGATGTATGTGTAGAAGTGGTGCTTCCTGGAGGAGGAACATGAGGAAAGGAAAGCCTTGTTCAGGGGTCCAGGGAGAGGAAGAGGCCAGACCCCACCCCTGCCCTTTGAGGGGAGCAGAGGTCATTTACAGGACAGAGCTTAGCCTCTTACCTATGCCAGAGAATGTTCAAAGAATGTTCATTTGCCTCGCAGCCTCTAAGTTGAACCTTCCCTGATAGAGTCCATCAGCAATTACTGTGTTTGTCTAAGGAAATTCAACTATTTAAAAACCAAACTTAAGCTGATGAACACCTTTGGAAACTTACATAAAAAATGCAGATGAACACCCCCACCCTTTGCAGAGAGGTCCTCAAATATTAAATTGAGACTATTGTCCGGACAGAGTGTTCCTTATGGCCATGTGAGGGATCTTTCCTAAGCCTGTCCATCTCATGGCCAAGCTGAAAGTCAAATTATAAGGTGGTAAGCTGTCTGCCCAAGCCATACTCCTCTCCTCGCCCTTCACTAAACACAGTTCATATCTCTGTGCCTTTGTAGATGCTGTTCCTTCTGACAGAAATTCTCTCCCCATCCCCTCAAATCTACTTCATCTGTCTAATCAGTCCCAAACGTAAGATCTGATACACATTAGAAACTGTCTCAGCTTGGGTATCCCCAGAAGCAGATTCTAAAACAAGATTCAATGCAGGTAGTGTATTTGGAAAATGGTTTCAGGAAACACTAGAAGGGATATTGGGAAGTGAGATAGGGAAGGGAAGGCACCAATGAAAGGTGCATTTTTTAGATTAGTTTCAGAGGTAGAATTCAGTGATTCATCAGCTGCATATAACACCCAGTGCTCATTACATCAAGTACCCTCCTTAATCCCCATCAACCAGTCATCCCATCCCCTACCCACCTCCCTTCCAGCAACCCTCAATTTGTTTCCTATAGTTAAGAGTCTCTTATGGTTTTTCTCTTTCTCAATTTTCATCTTATTTTATTTTTCCTTCCCTTCCCCTATGTTCATTTGTTTTGTTTCTTAAATTCCACATATGAACGAAATCATATGGTAATTGTCTTTCTCTGACTAACTTATTTCACTTAGCCTAATACCCTCTAGCTCCATCCACATCCTTGCAAATGGCAAGATTTCATTCTTTTTGATGGCTGAGTAATGTTCAATTGTATGTATGTGTATGTATGTATATATACATATACATATACATATATATATACACACACATACATATACATATATATATATATATATATATATATATATATCCTCTTTATCCATTCACCTGTTGATGGGCATCTGGGCTCCTTTCCATAGTTTGGCTNTTTCATCTTATTTTATTTTTCCTTCCCTTCCCCTATGTTCATTTGTTTTGTTTCTTAAATTCCACATATGAGCAAAATCATATGGTAATTGTCTTTCTCTGACTAACTTATTTCACTTAGCATAATACCCTCTAGCTCCAACCACATCCTTGCAAATGGCAAGATTTCATTCTTTTTGATGGCTGAGTAATGTTCCATCGTATGTATGTGTATGTATGTATATATACATATACATATATATATACACACACACACACATACATATATATATATATATATATATATATATATATATCCTCTTTATCCATTCACCTGTTGATGGGCATCTGGGCTCTTTCCATAGTTTGGCTATTGTCGACATTGCTGCTATAAACATTGGGGTGCATATGCCCCTTTGAATCACTATGTTTGTATCTAAAGGGTGTATTTGTAAGCAAGTTACCTCCATGAGTAAGTAGAACCTAACTGCAGGAACCAGTATAGAACTTGTCTCAGAATATCCCACCCAAGGGTTGAGGGAGCTGGGGTATTTATCCACCAGATGCCATTACTTATTGGCTGAAAGCTGCTCTGTATGTCAACACCCTGGTACTTCTGGTCAGACACTTAACCAATTTTGCTGAATGAATGACTGACACACAAACAACTGAATAATGATAATAATACTTACTAATATTTATAATAATTAAGTAATAATTACTGATAATTTGCTATGTGTCAGGCACAGTCTAAGTACTTTATACACAATTTTCAACCTGCCAACAACCTTACAAGGTAAGTTATTAGTATGTCCATTTTACAGATAAGATAACAGAAGCACTAAGAGCTAAGTAACTTGCCCAATGTCATGCAGCTAATAACTGACAGAACCAGGACTGAATCTTGACAGTGTGGCATGTAGGTGCCCCCCTCACTCTACGTGCACAATCTGGAGATGTGCCACCTTGGAACCCTAGGGCTGCCATTTTGTGATGATAGGTCTTAAACAACTCACTAGTCATCCAAATCTTAGTTTCCTGATCTGTGAAGTGGGCATCATGTCACTTGATTCCTGCACACACAGCAGAAGCTAACGTATCAGTGCTGAGTTAGACCTTGGTCTCCATCTGTACAAGGAACTCTATGGCCTCTCCCACCTCTAATGCTCTGCAGTCTTAAAACTCAACTTCTGCCAATCTGCTGTCACAACCTCTCTCAGGTGCATAGTCCTTTATGCACCCCATTTGTCTGTTCCATGAAGCGAAAGTAACCTCAGAGTCACAAGGGGGACAGGAGACTGTCTGCTTCCCTTCCACTCCTCCCACCGAGCTAAGGATCTTGACATATTGGCTATAGGAAGCTCTGACCCAGAGCCTGGGCTAGGGCTCAGGTTCAAATCCCAGCTCCGCCACCACCAGCTGTGTGGCCTTTAGCAATTCACTTCACTCATTCAAGTCTCAGTTCACTCATCTGAAACATGGTGAACACAGTCCCCACCCCCAAAGGATTGTGATGAGCATGACAGAAAGCCCAGCACACAGTAGGTGCTCAAGGACAAGCAGCTTCACATTCTTTGTTATGAAGAAGTATACTATACATCTCCATTAGGGTAAAAAAATCTCAGTGTTCACTTTAATTCCAAGCCCCGGAGGCCTTTAGCAGGGCTGACAACTTCATCTGGAGGATGGTAAATATTTGTCTATTTCAGAGGCAGCATTTATCTTCTAAGGCGCTCGTGCCAGTCCCCGTGCTGACAAGCAACTTGTTTATTTATTACCCTAATAACAAATAGATTGTCAGGCCCAGAGGCTCCACATGCGCCGTTGAGTCTGGGCCTGCTGCAAGCCCCAGCCACCCAGACCCTGGACAGCTCTGTAGGGCCCGCGGAGCTGGGGCAGGGGCCACCAGGGACCTGGCTCCTTCCACGTCCTACCTTTTGCTTTTCCATTTGTTCTACCCCAAAACTCCCTGTATAGAACCTACACTGTGAAGCCTTGCCCTGGGCTAGTCCTGGGCTGCAGGGAAGAATTACATACAGCCATTGTCCTCAAAGAGCTTACAGTCTAGAGAGAGGGAGATGATGATTATAAAAATAATGATAGTGCTGCTAGCAGTAGAAGCAAATACTCTGTACCAGGTGCTATGAGAAGCACTTTACCAACAAGCAGATACTATTATTATCCCCGTTTTACTGGTAAGGAAACCGAAGTCCGGAGAGGTTGAGGAATTTGCCCAAGATCACCTCTATAAAAATTGTTGCAGTACAGAGCAGTGGTAGATACAAAAACCTACAACATAATTATATAATAATAATACTTATACATTTTTTGGTGATAGCCACATGGTCTCCCAGCTATTCCTCCCACATGCCATGCATGTCTTACCTTTATACTGCTGTTTCTTCTTCCTAGAACAGTCTTCCCCCAGATATCCACTTCACTCACTTTCTTTAAATTTTGTTCAAAAATAACCTTTTCAGTGAGACCCCCCACATTAACAGTTGTAGCCCTCCACTTTGACTCTCCCTACCCCTTTTGCTTAATTAGCCTCCAGAACATTTAACACCACCTGTCTTGCTCCATGTTTTACTTTTGTTTATGTCCGCCTCTCCCCACTAGAACGTACTTCCAAGCAGGGGTTTTCTGTCTTGTTCCTTAATGCATTCATAGCATGAAGAACAGGCCTGGTAGATAGGAGGTGATCAGTGTGTTGAATGACTGAATATACCTTACAGTTTGAAGATTACACCTGTGCAGCCTGCCCATTAACTTCTCGCCTCCCTCAGGGTCCAGTCTCTGGTTCTCCTTTCTGGGGTCACTGGCACATTCTCCTTAGGCAATTTTACTCCCTTCCATGGCTTCGGGTTCTTCCCTCTTCTGAGGACTCTTGGATCTTTATCTCTAAACCAGAGCCCACTCCTGAGCTCACCTGTATAGGGGACAGTCCAGGGCACATTGGCACCTGGGCCCCACCTGAATCAGAATCCAAAACAGATCTCACTACCTTCCACCCAAATGCACCCCTGCTCCTGGCACCATCCCCCAGTCACCCAAAACAGGATCCTGAGCATTAGCCCCAACTCCTCCCTGCCTTCACCCCACAATCAACAGTCCCAAGTCCTCAAAAGCATTTCTTGGCTGTCCCCTTCTCTTTCACCACCTTAATTTAGGCCATTATTATACAAGGACAATGGCTTCAGCCTCCTTCCTGGCTGCCCCACCACCATTCCCTCCCTGAAGAAACCATGCTCTATGGTACAGNTGCCCCACCACCATTCCCTTCCTGAAGAAACCATGCTCTGTGGTACATCTAAAACACCAATATGTCCATGCAACTCCACTATTCCATATTCTTTAGTGTCTCCCCATTGTCCAGTGACTGAAGGCCAAGGTGATAGCCTCTATTTACTTTCCCAGCCTCATCATTGACCCTGACTCTCCTCATTTCCCAATACATTATGCTGTTTCACACTCCCATACCTGTGCTCGGGCAGCTCCTTCTACCTGAAATGTCTGTGTTCCTCTCCTCTGCATGAAAAACTCCTCCTCACCCTTCACAATCCAACTTAAATGTCACTTTCATGGTGCAGCTTCCTCTGAGAGAAGAGGAGGGAGCATTGNTTAAACAACTCACTAGTCATCCAAATCTTAGTTTCCTGATCTGTGAAGTGGGCATCATGTCACTTGATTCCTGCACACACAGCAGAAGCTAACGTATCAGTGCTGAGTTAGACCTTGGTCTCCATCTGTACAAGGAACTCTATGGCCTCTCCCACCTCTAATGCTCTGCAGTCTTAAAACTCAACTTCTGCCAATCTGCTGTCACAACCTCTCTCAGGTGCATAGTCCTTTATGCACCCCATTTGTCTGTTCCATGAAGTGAAAGTGACCTCAGAGTCACAAGGGGGACAGGAGACTGTCTGCTTCCCTTCCACTCCTCCCACCGAGCTAAGGATCTTGACATATTGGCTATAGGAAGCTCCGACCCAGAGCCTGGGCTAGGGCTCGGGTTCAAATCCCAGCTCCGCCACCACCAGCTGTGTGGCCTTTAGCAATTCACTTCACTCATTCAAGTCTCAGTTCACTCATCTGAAACATGGTGAACACAGTCCCCACCCCCAAAGGATTGTGATGAGCATGACAGAAAGCCCAGCACACAGTAGGTGCTCAAGGACAAGCAGCTTCACATTCTTTGTTATGAAGAAGTATACTATACATCTCCATTAGGGTAAAAAAATCTCAGTGTTCACTTTAATTCCAAGCCCCGGAGGCCTTTAGCAGGGCTGACAACTTCATCTGGAGGATGGTAAATATTTGTCTATTTCAGAGGCAGCATTTATCTTCTAAGGCGCTCGTGCCAGTCCCCGTGCTGACAAGCAACTTGTTTATTTATTACCCTAATAACAAATAGATTGTCAGGCCCAGAGGCTCCACATGCGCCGTTGAGTCTGGGCCTGCTGCAAGCCCCAGCCACCCAGACCCTGGACAGCTCTGTAGGGCCCGCGGAGCTGGGGCAGGGGCCACCAGGGACCTGGCTCCTTCCACGTCCTACCTTTTGCTTTTCCATTTGTTCTACCCCAAAACTCCCTGTATAGAACCTACACTGTGAAGCCTTGCCCTGGGCTAGTCCTGGGCTGCAGGGAAGAATTACATACAGCCATTGTCCTCAAAGAGCTTACAGTCTAGAGAGAGGGAGATGATGATTATAAAAATAATGATAGTGCTGCTAGCTAGAAGCAAATACTCTGTACCAGGTGCTATGAGAAGCACTTTACCAACAAGCAGATACTATTATTATCCCCGTTTTACTGGTAAGGAAACCGAAGTCCGGAGAGGTTGAGGAATTTGCCCAAGATCACCTCTATAAAAATTGTTGCAGTACAGAGCAGTGGTAGATACAAAAACCTACAACATAATTATATAATAATAATACTTATACATTTTTTGGTGATAGCCACATGGTCTCCCAGCTATTCCTCCCACATGCCATGCATGTCTTACCTTTATACTGCTGTTTCTTCTTCCTAGAACAGTCTTCCCCCAGATATCCACTTCACTCACTTTCTTTAAATTTTGTTCAAAAATAACCTTTTCAGTGAGACCCCCCACATTAACAGTTGTAGCCCTCCACTTTGACTCTCCCTACCCCTTTTGCTTAATTAGCCTCCAGAACATTTAACACCACCTGTCTTGCTCCATGTTTTACTTTTGTTTATGTCCGCCTCTCCCCACTAGAACGTACTTCCAAGCAGGGGTTTTCTGTCTTGTTCCTTAATGCATTCATAGCATGAAGAACAGGCCTGGTAGATAGGAGGTGATCAGTGTGTTGAATGACTGAATATACCTTACAGTTTGAAGATTACACCTGTGCAGCCTGCCCATTAACTTCTCGCCTCCCTCAGGGTCCAGTCTCTGGTTCTCCTTTCTGGGGTCACTGGCACATTCTCCTTAGGCAATTTTACTCCCTTCCATGGCTTCGGGTTCTTCCCTCTTCTGAGGACTCTTGGATCTTTATCTCTAGACCAGAGCCCACTCCTGAGCTCACCTGTATAGGGGACAGTCCAGGGCACATTGGCACCTGGGCCCCACCTGAATCAGAATCCAAAACAGATCTCACTACCTTCCACCCAAATGCACCCCTGCTCCTGGCACCATCCCCCAGTCACCCAAAACAGGATCCTGAGCATTAGCCCCAACTCCTCCCTGCCTTCACCCCACAATCAACAGTCCCAAGTCCTCAAAAGCATTTCTTGGCTGTCCCCTTCTCTTTCACCACCTTAATTTAGGCCATTATTATACAAGGACAATGGCTTCAGCCTCCTTCCTGGCTGCCCCACCACCATTCCCTCCCTGAAGAAACCATGCTCTATGGTACAGCTAAAACACCAATATGTCCATGCAACTCCACTATTCCATATTCTTTAGTGTCTCCCCATTGTCCAGTGACTGAAGGCCAAGGTGATAGCCTCTATTTACTTTCCCAGCCTCATCATTGACCCTGACTCTCCTCATTTCCCAATACATTATGCTGTTTCACACTCCCATACCTGTGCTCGGGCAGCTCCTTCTACCTGAAATGTCTGTGTTCCTCTCCTCTGCATGAAAAACTCCTCCTCACCCTTCACAATCCAACTTAAATGTCACTTTCATGGTGCAGCTTCCTCTGAGAGAAGAGGAGGGAGCATTGTGAGGACACGGATACAAGAAAGGATGAGGCCAGGTTAGGGAACAATGACTCTTGCAGCTTCTGGGACCCTCTGTCAGATCTGGGCTCCTGGAGCTCCTGTAGGTTGTAAGGTCATGCTGACTTCAAGAGTGGGGGGAACATGTGATTGCCCATGGCTGGATCCCTCACTGTGACTCCCAACAGATACAGCACCTGGGATCTCAAGGAGCTTGTCAAAAGGCACCTGAGACTGTGGGGACTACTAACCACAGGATACACTCCAGAGAAAAAGACCTTCCAAATGCCTGAGGCATCACCTTGTGTTTTCACCATAGAGATGGGGGGCCCAGCCATGATATTTAGAGATGGTTTGAGGCAGAGCGGTATGGTGGTTAACACACTGCTAGGCCCCACAGAGACCCTACAGCTAGGCTGCCTGGCTGTTCTGCCACATCCTACCTCAAAAACCTTGGGCAAGTTACAAAAATATTCTTTCCTTCAGGTTCCCCATCTATAAAATAGGAATATTGATTGCAACTACCTCATATGGTCACTGTGAGGATTAAATGGATTATTATATATAAAGCACTTAAAACCTGGTAAGCACTATTTAAGTTTTGATTATTGTTGTTTTCATGCTGTGGTTTGGCAGAAGACCGGCAATGATGGAGACAGAGCAATGACTGGGCATTGCTGCTCCAGGAGGGTAGTGGCCAGGAAGGGGTGACCCTGGGGCCAGGGCAGGGCTCCTCTGTGCAGTCCTTCAGAACTCAGCTCCAGCTGACCTTCTCCATTCTCCAGTGAGCCCTTCCTGACTCTGGGCCTCTCAAGGTCCCATCAAAACCCTCATCTCTATCATGGCCCCATGCTGTTATTATTTGTTTACATGTCTGTCTCCCCATCCAGGCTATGAACTCCAAAAGGCAAGTTCTCTCTGATGCAGCTCTGGAGTCCCAGTGCCTCAGTTGATGACAGGCACGCAATATGGATTCCATACTGAGTGGAACTATCAAACCCTCCCCCAACTATAGCCTGTGCCCTGAAATCTCAAGCTGTTAACGCCTGCCTCCAAGTTAGGCCCCCAGTGCAGGGCCACACTTTCCCATGTACTCAGACCTTGACATCTTGAAAGGAAGGTTCCTGTTACTTTCCAGAGAGCAGGGCCTCCAAAGCCACTGCTTGCAACTTTTCATGATGTCAAGACCTGGGAGGTACCTGGGGTATTTGGTAGAGAAGGATGAAGTGGGGCCCATTTCCTGTGAAAGGCTTTTCATGGCAAAATTAGAAATATAACAACTAGCTTGACCAACCTGGAGCCCTCTGCTATGCCCAGTATTAACTATTTACTTGCTGGACCATAGGAAGGCAAAGGGTCCTGGGGAAAAGACCAAGACAGCTAAAATTGCCAAACAGTAAAAAATATTGCAATTTCGGCAATCAGCTGGGCTCTGTTGGTACAGTCCAGCCATTAAACCTAGACATACCAATGAAGGAGACCTAATGCCTTGTCTTCCAGTAGTTTAGTACTCAGTGCGGAACTAAGAGACCAAGAGGAGAGCTCAACAACAGTTACCATCCAGTGAGACAAGAGCTGTAAAAGCCACATGCAAAGCATGCTTGGAGTCTCATGAAGGAGGGTCTGCGCTGTTTAGGGAAGGGAAGGTATTTTGGTTAGTCCTTGGAGTTTGGGCCAGGCAGCTGAAGGTGAACCGGTACTACAGGTAGTGAAAACAACCAGGGCAAAGGCCTGGACCTGGGAATGTGTGGGGCAAGTTAAGGGACTGGGACCAGCAGAGAATGTGGGAAATGATGCAGGAGGGGCAGGTGGGGCTCAGACCTCAAAGGGTAAGAATCATACACCCAGCCAACAAGTCTGGCATTTTATTCTGTGGGCAGAGGAAAGCCAAAACTGTTTCTTAAACAGGTGAGTGACATGGCAAGAAAGCCAATTCTGGCTTCAGTGTGGAGAGTAAGCTAAAGGGGCCAAGGGGGAGGCCCAGAGGCCAAGTACTGGAGGCCTGCAGCAGGCTCCAGGTCAGGGAGGATGAGGGTTGATCAGGGAGGTGAGTGGCTGGTGGGATGGAGTATGGAAAGTGGAGGATGTGAGTGGGCAACACCATCTCAGAACATCAGCCACATTAGGCCAGAGTTGGCCAACAGGAATAGCTCAGCTTCTAGAATGAGGGAACCTCAGATGCTTGAAGGCATCTGAGAAGAAGGGCAACATGATAGGTAAGGAGTTTTATCCTCATGTGTTTAGCCAACAAATGAGAAAATTATTGTGTGTCCCCACAGTACAGTTCCTAGATCATTCCTATTTATCTGAGTCACCCATCATAACCCCCCAGACCTAGAAAAAGAAAGAGAGAAGTAACTCCAATTCACTGCAGAAAGTTCAATCACTATTTATCTTTCAACAAAGGACTCTGTGGGTCAGAGTAATTCTTGGGGGCCCCTGGATTGTCATTCAACCCATCAGAGAAGAGCTGCAAAGTGTGGAATCCAAAGACTGTTGTTTGAGCCTAAGCTGTGGAAAGATATCTGGGTTGGGAGTCCTGCTGCTGCCACTAATTGGCTGTATGACCTTGGGAAAGTCAGTCGCCTGCCCCTTAGCCTCAGTTTCCCCACCTTTAGAGGAGGACCATTCTGCACCTCACCTGAGGATGTCACTTCTGCTCTCAACCCACCTTCTGCTCTATGGTATCAAGCCAGCTACCCAACTCCTCAGCTGGCACACAATAAGAGCAACCATTTATTAAGCATCTACTGTACTGTGTGCCAGACCCTGTAAAGGACATTACATGCACATACACACATGCACACACACCCCCACACACAATGGAGACAGACTGTCATATCACCACCTTAGAAATAAGAAAATAAGGCTCAGAGAGTTTCAGTCCTCTTCAAGATCAAGGGCAAATCTGGGACTTACACCTAGATATTTCAAATGCTAACATGCACAAGTTTTCTGCAAGGTCATGCAGACTTCTGAGTAGGAGAATTCAAATGGGACTCAGAAGGATTCATGATTCCTTGTCACAGTCAGCAAACTAGAGGACCCTCCACTCCCTCAGTGTTTGCTCTCCCTCTCTAAAACATACACAAACCACCTGAAATGACACACCAACCCTCTGCCCTCTCATTCTTTAAAATGAATCCTTCTACTTCCTAGTGGAAATAAAAATACAATTATGACCCCATCCCATTGTTCTTAGAGTTTAGGCTTTGGTCTCATTCAGACCTGTCACTTACTAGCTGTGTGACCATGGGCAGTTGCTTAACCCCTCTGATCCTGGAGCTCTTCATATGTAAAGTAAGGACAATGACAATTATCTTCTCTTCATAGTTTCGTAGCAAATCCATACAGAATATTTAATCTTGAGTCTGACCCACAATACTGCTCAATACTAGTACTCTCCACAGCACAGACTCTGGAGCCAGGCTGGCTGGATTCCAATTCTGGCTCCACCATTGGGTGACCTTGGACAAGTTACTTAAACCTCTCTGTAGTTCAGTTTTCTCATCTGTAAAATGGGATTCTGATAGAACTTACCTTATAAATGGTTGTGAAGATTAAATGAGTTAATATGTGTAAAATGCTTGGAAAATTTCAGGCACATCATCAGCACTCAGTAAGTATTGCCTATTTTTTTAGATAACCCTCACCTTCTACTGTAAGATATGCAACAGAAAATCCTTTACAAGATACACTGGTATTACACAAATATCTGGCACCCTATAGGAAATCATTAGAACAAGAGAACTTTGGTGGGTGGAGGAAGGAAGAAAAGGAGGCTCAGTTGAGATCATCAGAGTTAAAGAACCAGGTAGATATTGGAAGGTTGAAAAGAAATTCATGGTGAGGTGCTGGCTAAGACAGAATGAACAACACCTCTCTCTCTCTCTCTCTCTCTCTCTCAATTGTTGTAAGAATAAAATAGAGTGATGATGTATGACAGAGATTGCCTAGTTCTTTACCAAACCCATGTCTTCTTCTTCATGGGCACATGGATAGATTACTCTTTACAGTCCTTATGAGAAGCCATACAACCGAATTCCAGCAAATGGAATCAAATGGCACGTGAGTAGAAGTGATGTGTGTCACTTCCTGACCTGGCACATGGAAACCTCCATCCTCCATGCTTGTTCTCCCTTCTGCCACTGGGCATAGATAAGGGAGTGCTTCTACTGCCACATGTTGAACATGACAGACTCACAATATGTAAGGAGCCTGGATCTGATTCACCAGTTGGAGGAAAGCTTCCTATCCATCAGGAACACCCATTCTGGACTTTATCCAAGAATGAAATAAACTTCTATAGTGTTTAAACCCATATGTTTTCACGGGTTTGTTTGTTATGGCAGCTAGTGATACCTTAACACATGCTAATGTTTGAAAAGAGCTTAATGCTGTACCTGGAACATGGTGAGGCCTCACTTTACGGTAGCCAAGAACTCAGGAGACCAGAAAGCCCAACTATGTTGCAGAACATACAATATCAAAGTTTACATTGGATTCAGAAAACAAGTCTTTTGTTCTTTGACTTTTCTGAACCCACAAAAGCACAGAGGGGCACATCTCTGGATATCTGTAAAATGGAATAAATAATCCCCATCTGACAACATGACCCTGAAGAATAAAAGAAATAATTATAACTACCATTTTGTCAAAATACTGTGCATCAGGCATTTAACTAATGGCTTTATTTACCTACATTATCTTATTTCATTCTCTCAAGCACACTAAGAATCCCCATTTTATAGATGAAGAGACTGAGGCTAGGAGGTTAATAGTTTGTGCAAATCACACAGATAATAGGCACCAAGCCAGGTCTGTCTGACTCAGAGCCAGAATCCTCAACCACTGGCCTTCCCTAGGTGAAGGGATGTCCTCCAGGGCCCACCTCAGGTGGATTAGTTCCACATAAGGAATTCAGCCAACAAGGGAGGACATTAGGTCTGGGGTCACAAGGGCTGATAAGTTGAGTGTCTGTGTAGGATTTGGGGTCTTGCTGGCTCAGTCCATCTCTCCAGGTCAGCCCCATCCTCAGCCCCTGGGACCTGGCCAGCTGCTGCCAGACCAGCATTGGTGCAGCATGTAAAACGCTGAAAAGAAAATGGAGGAAAATAGCTCAGCAGTAGGGTGGAGGGAACTTGTCACCCCATTCCCTTCCATCCCATGCCTGAACTCCCAGGAGGCAGCTGAAGGTTGGACCCTGGTTCTCCCCCAAGGTCACCTTCACAACAGTTCCACCAGGGCTCCGGCTGGCAGCACCCGCCAACGCCAGGCCATGATGGATTACTGCTCGCTCTGGCTACTGTTCACTGCACAATCCAATCTAGGAGACACACATATTTCTCAATTCAGGGACTTCTTTTATTTTATGAAAAATCAGCCAGCTGCTCAGCCATGAGTAGCTGGGCTTGGCAAGCTCTTGGATTTTGTGAGAATCCTCTAGTCCTGTTGCCTTCCTAAATTCTCTTCCCTCTACCCTAGTCTACCCCTTACTCACTCTTGACCCCATAGAGGGTAGAAGAAAGAGCACAGGTTTGGGAGTCAGATAGTCCTGGTTTAAAACCTCACTTCTGCCACTTGTTCTCTGTGAACCTCAGCTTCCTCATGCATAAAGTGATAGTGATACTACCCACACTCCAGAGTTATTATGAGGAATAGATGAGTCATGGGTGTGGAGTTCCTGGCATAATAAATAGCTCACCTCTACCTCCCATGCACAGGAACTTTTTCGGTTTCTTTTTCACCATCTCCATTCTTACTCACTTGCTCCTCATTCTCTCTGTCCTCTAATGTCTCTCCTTCTCCCTTCTTCTCTCTTCTCTGCTTCATTCACTATAGCTCATGTCAATCTTCAAACTTCCAGAGGATGTCCCAAACTGCTCTGTTTTAAAAGTCAGAGCAATTACTACCACGGGCTTCTCTGAATTATACTTGTTCTTTGTTTTCTACCTTTATCTGGACAACCATGGTCTGTCTTGTGTTGTTATTAGGACATAATTCTTATGACTCAGACAACAGTAATTCTGAGACTGACTTCTGGAAAGGCTGATTCCAATGCACCCTTAGATCCCTTGTCATTATCCTTTTAAATTCTAGTGAGTCATTCCCAGCTCTTCACCTGCTCTTTATACTTAACCCTTTTGATATGAATAGGATACCCCCATTAGCTCAAAGAGGGAGGAAAGTATTCTCTTGTTGAAGTGACCAGGAGATTATCTTTGTGGAACTGGGTAAAAGCAAAATAGCAGCCCCATCTATCCCATGAGTCCAAGTTCCTCACTGCTCCATGGGTCGTTTAAGTCATCCTGATGATAAACTTCTAAATGGGCAGAAAATCAAGAATATGGGCTACATTTAAAATCAAAGCTGCCAGACTGAGGGTTTTAGAGGGAAGGGTTGTGGGGGGATGACTTAGCCCAGTGATGGGTATTAAGGAGGGCATGAAGCACTGGGTGTTATATGCAAACAATGAATCATGGAACACTACATCAAAAACTAATGATGTACTGTATGGTTACTAACAAAACATAAAAATAAAATAAAATAAAAGTTGCATTAGTACCATAGGAGAAGGTAAAAATTGAGCACAGCCTTATGACATCCCTTGTAAGGGTCTCCTTTTGCCAATGCCAACTTAAGGGTTGAAAGAGATTGGTCTTTCAAGTTAAGAGAAACCAGAGAGTCTGGTCCAGGGGCAGCCACACTCTAGGCACTGGCACCAGCAGCCAGAATGGAGTCAGAGTCTTTGGATGTCTGACCCACCTGTCATACATGTCAACACCAGAACACAGCACCTTCCCAAACATCCTTGATTTCTCAAGTGGACATTCCTCACTCTGACACCCAGCTATTCTTCAAGCACCACTAAATTCACCCTTCTTTCTTCATCCACAATGCTTTAACCCAGGGCCATAATCTCTCACCTGGGTCCTGCACCAGCCTCCTTCCTGCTCCTTCAGACTTCCCCCAGCCCCCATTACTCTCCACACAGTGATGGTGATCTTTCCGAAATGCAAATTTGACCATGCTCAACTCCTTGAAACTGTCCAATATCTGCCACTGTTCTCAGGCTGGTATTACAGCTTAGAACAGCAAACGTTTTCTATGAAGGGCCAGGTAGTAAATATTTTAGGCATTGTGGGTTATGTGTACTCTACTGGAACCACCCAGCTGGGCCATTGTAGTAAAAGCAGTCATTGACAATAAGGTAAGCAAATGGGTGTGGCATGTTTCAATACAATTCTCTTTAAAAAAATAGGCAGGCAGGGGCACCTAAGTGGCACAGTTGTTAAGCTTCTGACTTTTGGTTTTGGTTCAGGTCGTGATCTCAGGGTGGTGAGATTGAGCCCCACATCAGGCTCCACACTCAGTGCAGAGTTTGCTTGGGATTCTCTCTCCCTCTCCCTCTGCCCCTTCCGCTCATGCTCTTTCTCTCTCTCTCTCTAAGGTAAATAAATAAATCTGAAAAATAAATAAATAAATAGGCAGGGAGCCAGATTTGGCCAGCAAAGCCATTGTGTGCAAACCTCTGAGATTTAGACCAATGCCCTGAGTGACGTGGCCACTGCCTCAGAGAGGTTAGCCTCATTACTCACCATGCAATGATGTTTGCTTTACAATCCAGCCACACAGTACGATTCGTTTCCTCCAAACAGCCTGTGGTTTATCAAGCCCTCATGCCTCTACTCATGCTGTTCATTATGCTCATGCTTTTACCTTACTAGTTCCTACTCGTCTTAGAAGACTTGGCTCAGTCTTTGAAGGGAAATTTGGTCATGTGCATCAAAATTTGAAACACATGTTTCTGTTTGACTCCACAATTCAACTTCAAAGAATTTATCCCACAGACAACTAACTCCCCAAAAGCATTCAAAGATATACCCATAAAGATGTTTGTTACAGTATTGTTTAGAGTGTTAAAATAGATTGGAAACAAAAAATAAAAATAAAAAAATAAATTTAAAAAATAAAATAGATTGGAAACAACCTAAATGTTCATCAATAGGGAACCAATTAAATTATTATACACACATATAATGAAAATAATGGAGTAGATCCAGATGTGCTATTAGGAAATTATTTTCAAGATACATCAAGAAAGCAAAATGCAAGATTATGTATGACATAATCCAATTTATGTAAAAAAGGATACATACACACAAATGCTTGATATGTGTAAAGCATCTGAAATGATACACAAGATATGTAACAGTGCTACCTCTGGGGAATGGAACTGCAGTTGCAGGACTGGAGCAGAGCTTCCAGATATGGTTTTAAAGCCTGTGCAATATGCAAGCCCAGGTAGACCCACGTAGCTAAACCACAATGACAATGGTGTGCCCTAGAGTTGGGCAATACAGCTGCAACTCTGATTTTGGAGAAGATAAACCTTTTATTAGCTACTACTAATAATAATCTTTAATACTATTTGAACTTTCACAACACCAAAGCCTGAAACCTGTGAGTCAACCCTAGATTTGCAGACTGTGCTGTAGCTGTTTGCCTGCTTACCAAGCTTTAAGTCTTTTGAGGGGAAAAAGCCTACCTCATTCACAGCACAGTGTGAATGATGACATCAAAAACAAGAGTACAAGTCACAGAGAGAGCACAGATTAACATGACTTGGAGCTGGCTCTTATCAGAGAAAAAGGCAAGGAAGGATACTTAAGCCAAAGGGAACAGCAAGCGTGAAGGCATTGATGGGTGAGAAAAGTTACACATTCATGTGTTTAGGGTAATATAGAGAAGTAGACTGCATGTGTACAAATGGGTATTAGATTTAACACAGTTCCTCAGACCTACTGTGTGCTGAAATCATGTTGGACAAGTCATGGTCTCTGAACAAGTCAAGTACAGTCAAGGCCAGCTGTCCAGAACTCGACACATCATGGCCTTCTGTGAATCCAGTGCTCTTGAAGAGGAAAAGGAGAATGATTTCAGATTCCCTTAATATAAAGAAAAATGTTGTTGTCATCCTTTAGGTCAGAGGCAAGAGACAACTGCTGATAAGGACTGTAAGAGAAGCTTCATGAAGTAGCCAATATATGACATGGTGAGCAAAGGATGAGGAGGATTTCGACAGGTGGAGATAGAGCAGAGTAGGGCAGAAGGGCGCAACATTTTAAGCAAAGGAAAGGAAATAATAGAGCTCGGAACATGCCCAGGTTGCTGAAGCATAGGGCCACATGAGAGAAGGTTATAGATGAAGCGAGCAGGATTGGTTGGCTAAATGGAGAAGGCTTTGAACATGAGGCCAAGGATGCTGGCCTGTTTCCACGCTGTTGGTAGAGTCTGGTTTCCAGCTGACATTCTCAGAAGCCGAGGGTTATTATCCAGGACATTAAGTGGCTAATGGGCCCATCCCAGTGCCCTGTGCAGCCTGGAGCACAAATGTTTTCCAAATGCTGTTTTTATCTCTTGGCAACAGTGAGGCCAAGCCCTCTGAGCTAAAAGCCCTGTATTTGCTGTGGTCTATTCTCTCTACTGCCCATGGCCTAAAGCCCTGAGAATTGTCTCTTCATCATCACCACCCCACACCAGCCCCAGCCCAGCCTAGCCCTTCCCCAGAAACAAAGCCAAGCCCACACCTGCTCTCTCTGACCTCATTTCTTCTCCACTAATTGATCAGAGCACAATAATAGCAGGCAGCAGGAGGACTAGTCCCTGATGGATGCAAAGCTCAGGAGAGAGCCTCAATTATTAATCCTGCACCAGCTGCTGGAGCCAACAGGCCTCCTGGGTGCCCAGAAGAGTAGCCTGGTCCCAGGTGGGGATGGGGTCAGAGGTGGGGTGCGTTGGGGGTGGTTGAGTAATATCCAGCAGCTCCTAGGCCACATCTGGAGCCCCTGGGGCAACAGGATCTGATGCCTGGCCTGACTGGGTGGGTAGATCTGCTGGCCATCTTGGTGATACAAAGAGATGGGCCATTTGGAAGGCCCTGAGGACACGGCCACTTCACTTCTACTCGTCTGTGGCTGATATCCTTCCTGCTGCCTCCCCTTCCCAAACAGGGAAGGCCCTCAGGACAGAATCAGAAAAAGAACAGCAGCAAGTTTTTCCAGCCACAAGACTTGTGCCTCCCAAGTATTCTCTCCATGGTTCAGGTCTTCTTCCCGTAGTTCAGATCATGGCCTTCCTAGGGAACTGGGGGTGGAGACACAAACATAACTCCCCCACCTCTGCCTGCCCCAGCTGTACCCAACCTCCACAGCTAATCTGCCCAGTCTCACCTCCTCCAGGAAGTCTTCCCTGACTGCTTCTGCCCTTTCTGACGCAGTTCTCCTCTGAATTCCTTTCTTTCTTTTTTTTTTTTTTTGAGCTACTTCATAGAGTCCACGTGATTATAAGCTGTTTTTCAGTGTTCTTTTATGGCTGTGAGCCAGCTACTGTATCCCTGTAAACTTCTCCAGGGTGAGGCTCTGTGTCCTCTTTTTGCTTGGAAAAGGGAAAAGGCATGGAATTGGGAGCCACAAAATAGTTCAAGCCTGGTCTCTGCCACTAACAAGCCGTATGACCTCAGGGGAGCTGCCAAACCCCTATGGGTCTCAGGTTCTCAATCTGCAAAATGGAGAAGATAATAATCCCAGTCTCCCAGGTAAATTGTGGTGGGCTACTGGGCTGTGCTTTCCACACCTCCTAACCAGGAACTCCACCTTCCCCACTGGGCCCACTCCCCCCCACTCCTTCAAACTCCGTGTGCTCCCAAAAGAACCACTTTTTTCTAATTTAAAGTGATGTAAAACAATGTGTGTATTGATGATATTTTGTACCTACCATGCTGCCAATGTCACTTTAGAGTCATGTTCTAACCAAGGTGGGTTCCATGTTCAATAAAGGTATGCATAGTAACAATACCTCTTAAAATGAAAGTCCCTGGTAGAGAGGCCAGGAGCAGGCATGACCCTGTGATACCTCTTAGAACTCATTAGGCTACAAGAAAGGACTGAGGGATGTGGGAGTCAATGCAGCCACCCAGAAGCAGCCCAGGTGCTAGAGTCATCAGACATGGGTTCAAAGCCTGCTTCTTATTTGAAAGATGTCATTTCCTCTCTGAGCTTAGGCTTCCCCATCTGGGGGGTAATCCTACCTTGAAAGAGTAGTAAAAAGAAGCAAAACAATCTCTGTAAAATGCCTGGCACATACTGAATACTCAATGAACAGTAACTATGGGGTTTGGTTGGGGATGGTTTCTTTGTTCAGCTTTCTTGAGGTATAATTTACACAGCATAAAATTCACCAATTTTATGTGTATAATTCAATGACTTTTGACAAATACATCTACTCATGTGTCACCACCACAATCACAGCACAGAACATTTTCATTACCATTTCCATGCACTTTGCTTAAGCCCCCTTTCTATCAAGACCCTCCTCCTACTCATGGTCCTTTGCAACCACTGATCTGATCTGTCCTTGTTGTTTTTCCTTTCTAAAATTTCATATAAATAACATAACACATTATGCTGTCTTTTGTGTCTTTTTTCATTTAGCATAATACATTTGAGATTCATCCATGTCATCAAATATATCAGTAGTTCGTTCCTTTTTATTGGTGAATGGTTTTCCATTGTATGGGTATACCACAATTTGTTTATCCTTTCACCAGTTTGATGGATATTTGGGTTGTTTCTATATTTTAGCCATTAAAAATAAAGTTGCTATAAACATTGGCTATGAAAGCCAAAGTTATCATTTATTAGAATTACAGAAAATCCAAGCTGGACAGGTTCTCAGAGATCATCAAGTCTAGCACCTTCCACCTGAAGATAAAGAAGATGAGGCTCAGAGTGTAAATTTCATAGTTTAGCTCCTTGCTACTCAAGGTGTGGTCCATGAGTAAATAGCATCAGTGTTACCTAAGAGCTCATTAGAAATGTGGAATCCTAGGCCCCACCCCAGACTTTCTGAGACAGAATCTGCACGTTAGCAAGATCACCAAGTGCTTTGTAGGCACATTCAAGTTTGAAAATCACTGATCTAACAAGCAAGAGATGAATATGGGATGAGTACTAAGGATCTGACACCCAGGCCAGAATAGCATCCCCCAAGTCATTATGACTGGCAGTGGGGGTGGTGGGCAATGATGGTCCACACTTCAGATTCTGGAAAGTCTTACTCTGGGATGAGTCTGACTGGTCTAGCTAAGGACAGAGCTGCAGCTGCCTCTGTAGCCCCTTGGGGCAATCGGGCCTCTTAGTGTCTGGGTCAGCTTGGGTTCCAGAGATCTTGAGTTCCTTAATTGAAAAGCATAATTATTTATTTAGGTACCAAAGCTGTTAGCATGCAGAATTAATGACAGCCATGTAGCCTAGGTTGAGGGAAGCAGAAGAAGGCAGCAAAGGAGTCCTGGCTGGGGATTTCAGAGCCCAGAAGGACTCAATAAACTCATCTCCTGCAAACACACCTTAACAGTGTAATTATGTCTATTAAACAGATATGCGTGGGCATAATGAACACACCTTCCCTTACACAGCTAAGGGAAATAATAATAATTATTATTATTTTAAATTACATAATAATATTTTATAATATTATTAAGCAATAACTATAAATTATTTACAGTTTTAACAAAGTATAAAGCAGTCTTCTCATTAATGGGTGATAATTTCAGGTTGATAAGTTTAGAAGTGAAAGTAATATTGCTAGTCATGAAATTTTCTTTTATTCTGTGATTGATTGTTACAGGGTATTTCTCAGCTAGGAACGAAGCAACAAACTTGGTTCACCCTAAGATGAACAACCAACTGGCAAGTTTAGGGCCCTCTACTCTAAAGGAGATCTCATCATTGATCTTCAGGTATTTTTTGAATGTCTATGATGCTCTGCTAACTGAAAGCAGGGGGTAAGCAGCCTTGAATGAATCCTTGCTCTCCAGGAGCTTATAGTCTAATGTGGGGGGGAAAGGAAGGGCAAGGGGTAGCAGGATAAAGCTAAAATACACATAAATAACCATACAAGGCAGTCTGCCCATGACAAGTGAGAAGTACCAAGTGTCAGTGCTTCTGTAGCTCAGAGAAAGGCAGAATCTCTGTAGCTGGAGTGGGTATGCAATACTTCCAGAATGAAGTAAACTGAGAAAGACATTAAAAGAAAGAAATGCAAACAGTCCTTTCATGGAGGGGGTACATAGTGGAAGAGGACAATGCTGTGAGATGAGTCCAGACATGAAATCGGGGCCAGCAGTCAAGCCAGGCTAGGAAAGCAGGATTTAATCCTAAAAACAACAGGAGTCAGTGAAGAGTTTTATACAGATGCCAGATATGGTCAGATTTTTAACTTCGCCTTGAGAAAATTATAGACCCATAACATTGTAAATCCAGAAAAAATACACTTTGTTCGCATAGACACAATCACATGGTTGTTTTAGAAATACAGATTCCTGGGGCGCCTGGGTGGCACAGCGGTTAAGCGTCTGCCTTCAACTCAGGGCGTGATCCCGGCGTTCTGGGATCGAGCCCCACATCAAGGCTCCTCCGCTATGAGCCTGCTTCTTCCTCTCCCACTCCCCCTGCTTGTGTTCCCTCTCTCGCTGGCTGTCTCTATCTCTGTTGAATAAATAAATAATCTTTAAAAAAAAAAAAAAAAAGAAATACAGATTCCTAAGTCCCATTCCTGGCCCAAGTAATTAAAGTCTCTGAAGTGAGGACTGGGAATCTGCTTTAGCTTAAAAATGCTGGTTTTATTTTATTTAAGAACATTTATTTTAAGCCTCTTAGACTTTCTAGAAGAGGAAACCAAGGTTTAAATGGTAAATGAATTTCCCAAGGATCGTACATCCAGTAAGTGGCAGAGCCAAGACTGCCAGATTCCAAAGGCCATTCCAGGACTCCTCCCTCACCACATTGATTTGGGATTTATTTTATTTTATTTTATTTTATTTTATTTTATTTTATTTTAAACACCTATGTAGCACCAGATTCTGTGTCCTTGAGATGTATACAGTTGGACTACCCTACCATAGCCTCCCCAGGAGGAAACTTTCTTATACTTTCTGCTCACTCTTCTCCACTGGCTCCAACCCCGCCCCCCCCCCAGGCCACTCAACACAGACCAGTGAAGGCTAGTTTGGATCAGTCTTCAGAAGGCTTTCCTGTTGCCATATAGAACACTTATGCCCCTCAACATCTTCTGGACCCAGGTGACGGGTATCAGTTGAGTAGATTAAGTGTAGAAAAAGGAGTCAGTTTAATTGCATTTCATGTCACAGAGCACAGAGACTTCATTAAGGGCCAAATTTTGCAAAAATAATGATAACTTTTCCTATTCAATACTCCTTGGTCTGCCCTGCCCTCCAGCCCCAGACACTTGGAACTCACTGCCACAGCTATGCTGGTGGCTATGGGGGGTAGGGGGGAGCATGGAATCATACTTCCTAATAAGTGAAGATCCAAAATACAGAATCAAGATTTAAATAATAATATCCAGCCCTTATATAGTACTTACTTTATGCTAGGCATTCTTTGAAATGCTTTACATTTTTAACCCTTATAACAACCCTCTGAATTAATTACCGTTATTATTCCCACTTTGTAGTTGAGGAAATAAAGACCCAAAGAAGTTAAATGACTGGCCCTGGGTTTTCAAGCTAGTGAGCGGTCAAGCTGGGAATCAAATATAGGCAGTCTGGCTCCAGAGCCCATGCCCCTAACCATAATGGTAAACCTACTGTGCCAAGCCCTGTGCTGGGAACTGAATACGAAGATGAGCCAGAACCAGCATTAGGGGAGCTCACAGTCTAGTGGAGGGAGGTAATCACTAACACAGACAATAGCATCACAGTGTGATAAGGGCTGAGACAGAGAGAAGCCCAGAGATCTGGAAGCCCAGAGATGAGCTGCCCCCCCAACCCAGGCTGGAGATCAGGGAAGCATCCTGAAAGAAGGGGTGCCTGAGCTGCCCCTGGAAGATAATCATCTGCCAATAATTGCTCCCCAGGAGACAGGCATTAGCATTTCCTGTGCCTGGACCAGCTCTGGTCCTGATAATCCCTTCCCCTCCTAATTGGATCTGTATGCTTCACACCCAGATTCTGCCCCTGATGAGAAAAGATTCAGCCAAGCCTACTTCCTGGATTCCATATATTCAGATCCCATTAAAGGCTCCAGTTTAACAGTCTCCCAAACTTCCGTGGCCACAGTGTGGAAGATATTCTTTTCAGTAAACCTTCTAACAAAACACAATTCAATTATGTCCCCAAACCCCAAAATAGAATGATTTTATTCTCTCTTCTTTAGCATCTTCATGGGGTATGGCACACACATAGGGACTGGTGTAATCCAGCCACTGGAGGATTTCAGCAAAGGAGGGGCATGAACAGAGTAGACAATAACCCCCAAGGTCCTGCCTGCATAATGGGGAGGACAGTCCTCAAATGAGATCAGAAACAAAGAAAAGTATGTCTTGGCTGAGACAGCCTGAGCAGCCAAAAGCATCCTAAGGAGTGTTACAGCTGTTCCAGTCTCACGTCTGGAATCCTTTGAACAAAGAAAAAGGTACAGGTGGCTCTTTTTTTTAGTTTATAAGGGCAACCCATGCAGGTGAGACCTTCAACCCATTTCTGGGAAAGAGAGTTTATCAAGCACCACCAGGACTAAGCACCGAATGAATGGGGGAAAAGACCAGTACTGCTCCCCAAGACAAGAGGGAAGTCCAAGAGAACATGATTTTGGTCTGTCTTCCAAACTTACTTGCATAAAGACAGAGTTCTGGGCCCTGGGACTGAGGGCTAGCTGGAAAGAAAGGAAAGGAGGTGACTCTGAGGCTATACTGAGATTCAGCCTCTGAGCTCATCACTTTCTTAAGTCTCAGTTTTCTCATCTGTGAGATGCGGCTAATCATCTGTGATAGGCTCATCCCTATAGGCTCATCCAACAGAGCTGTTGAGGGAATTAGATGGGATAATGGCTGTGAACGTGCTTTGTAAATGGATTCAAGGTACAAATGTGAGTTTACAGTAACAATGCCCAATTCGCCTTCTACTCAATCACTGATCCCCGTCCAGGAATACAGTCACACTTTTTGTTTGTTTATATCTATCATTTTATTATTATGGGTATTTTTCACTTTATACCATTTCTGTAAGGTAGATGGGACAGATAATATCTCATTCCACAGACAAGAAAGCAGGGTCCCAGAGAGGTGACTCAACTATAATCCAGGACTTTTTTTCTATAAAGAGGAATAATAACATATATACTGCTTTATCACTTTATAATTAAGTATTTATACTTAGATGTTTCTTCTGGTCATCCCCACAACCCTGAAAAAAGGCAAAGTAGCCCCTCCCTCCATTTTATAATGGAACAACTGACGCTCCTTGAAGTGGAAGTAGCAAGGCAATGCCACATCGCCAGAAAGAGACAGAGCCAGAACTGGAACCTAACCCTTCAGATTCCAGATTCAGTGCCTGCTTCTCTCTGTTGTTCCAACTTAAGCCACTCCTAGGCAGAAATTCTTTCTAGTCATTGGTTTTAGGGTGGGGTATTGCTTCTTGGCCTTTTGGCTAAGATCAAGCGTGGTTTCAGAGTGGAGAAAGGGGATTTTGACATAAGGTACCTGACTCTTATTGACCTTGACCATTTCAAATGTAGTCTTTTGAACTTTGAGTGTGCTACTATATAAAATGAGTACCCCCTCCTTTGCAAATGCATGAGGCCCCACCTAAATTCTTTGTGACACTTGAATGCACCTACTCATTTCCATGTTCCTCCTTCTACTAGTTTGGGAAACTTCTCAGGGTAGGGACTCTGTCTTATCTGCCCTGTGACCCCAGTGACTACATATAAAAGCCTGACATAAATGGCTTTATAATATTGAACAAATCCCTCATTTCTCTACATTTCAGCTTCATTATCTATAAAATAAAGGAGTAGGAGGTGATAACTTCTAAGTTTCTTCCAGAATTAAAATTGTTTGATTTCATAAGAATGGTGTTTTCTCTACCTATCAAAAGCACACTCACCCTCCAGCACCAGTTTGGTTCCCAAGACTTCTCTAATCTCCCACAAGCCTTTGGGGCCCCTTCCTCTCCTAAAATGCCAGAGTCACCTGTCTTTAGTCCATGCCACCTCATCCATTACCTGTTCCTCAGTACTTGTACATTTTTCCCACACACACTTCCCACACACACTTCCCACACACACTTCCCACACACACTTCCCACACACACTTCCCACACAATAGGTTATTTCCCCAGTTAGATTGCAGTTTGTGAGCAGGAGCCATGTACTACCCTTCTAGTTTTGCCCCCTCATGTGCTAAGTGCAGCCCTGCATTCATGGCTAGGAATCAGGAGAGCTGGATATTACTCCCAGCTTCTTCACTGACTCCTTGAACAAGCCACTAGACCCCTGAACCTCAGTTTCCATGATATAAAACGGTACTAACATTATTGCTTCCAGAATTATTGTGAGATTCAAGATAGATAACAGACAAAAGGCATTTTTAAATCTATAATACTCTTACAAAGGTAAAATTGTAATTGGCATTATGGTATGAGTGCTATTGAATGTATTTGACTATGGAGGAATGTAAAGAACATGCATGTATTCATCTGTTCAAAAATTTTTCCAGACACTAAGATAGGAAAAGGAAGGTGAGCGAGACATGGCCTCTGCCCTCAAAGGCTTCTCTGACTACAAGAACATCCTAGTGAAAAGAGCACTGAATTTAGAGTCAGAGAGCTGGGTTCTGTTCTTGTGTGGCTTTGGGTCAAGTCATTTTAACACTTTGAAGACCTATTTCCTTTATTTATAATGAAGAATCTGGACCAGGCCATGCTTCCTAGCTATGCAAGTTTAGGATTCCATGAATATAAGAAAATTCATGGCATCTTTTCAAACTCCAGTGGATCTGTGAGGGTGGGGATAATACATGGTTAACTTCTGAGTGGCTGCTGTCAAGCATAGGAATAAAAAAGTGCACCCTGCCTAGAGTGGAAGATGCTGTCCTCAAATAGCGTATCTCCTAAGTACCACTGGGCCCTGGCTTGCCTGTGTCCTTTATTGAAGCCGTGAGGCAGAGGCTGTTTCAGCACCACGGATAGCTCCCTCCATGGCCTGCAGCCTAAACAGGCCTTTCCACCACCAACCAGATGTTCCTGTTTTCTCAGCCAGCTTAAGGCTAAAACAAACCTTTTCAACCAGGGTTTATCAGAGTTTCTAAATTACATACTGGGAAGAAATTTAATTGGTTTAATTAAGAAAGTTTATTTCATGGTAATTCAGTTTTGTTATGCTGCAAGACTTAATGTGTCCTCTGGTGGGAGCGTCTGTTATAAATATTCATTGCCTCACTCAAATACCCTCTCCTGCCCCTAATCTCCCTCCCTTACCCCATAGAGTTTGAAAATGTGTCTGAAGAATATTGAGGAAAGTGAGGCCTTCCTGAGCAAGGACACCAGGCCAAGACAAGGTCAACTGAATTCAGTGAGAAAAGCACAGAAGATCAGAACTAAAAAAGACTTTAGAAATATAGTGTACCACTCCTCTATTTTATAAATAGGGAAATTGAGGTCTGGAGGAGAACGGGCGGGTCACACACTTAGCTAGAGGCAGAGATGAAACTAGGGACCAAGACTTCTGACTTCTAATCCACTGCACTGATCTCCCAAATTCTAAATTCAGGCTATTTTCAAGCTAACTCTGGAGATCATCTGGTCAATTTTCTTACATACAGAGGAGGAAGCTAAGACCTGACAGGAGGATGACTTGCCCTAAGCCGCATACTAGCCCATCTGCCTTCCTCTCACTGCAGAATTCCCCGAGCCCTGAGAACCATGCAACTTCTGCTGGATTCCCTCCAGTGAAAAGCAGCTCAGTATTACATTTGAACAACTAGGCTAGGTGTAGTAAGGGGATAAAATTGATATTTGACATTGCCCTTCCTTGAAGAAGTATACAATCCAGTTGGGCAAAGGAGATAAAATGAAAATAAGAAGCAAAGTGGCAGTAATAAGCACCCCTTATGCATTGCTCAAACACATTCCTCACAGTTCCCCTAATGTGTCTGCGTATTTCATGCCTTTGTGCCTTTGTACTTGGATATCCTTCACCAATGCAATGACCTTGTCAACTCCCACTCATTCTTCATGATCCCCAAAATCCCAACCCCTCCTCTGACACACAACCATAACTGAGTCCCTCTCTCCTCCATGCCCCAATGTACTCTACCATTTTATCTCACAGCATTTATCACACAAATCCTATCTCACAGCATTTACTTGTCTGTCTTCTCACCAGGGTAAGCTCCTTGGAATCACCAGTGCCAAGAGCATTGTCTGGCAAAGACTAGAAGCTCATCAAATAGTAGCTAAATGGATGAGAATGAAACTGATTTACTGTGGAGTTTCAGTTCATTGGGGTATAAACCTGGAATAGTTTTAGTTTTCTAATAACTGCTACCAACTGTGCTCTATTGAACTCTCCCTTTTCCTGCTGGGTAGCAGGCTGCCCAAACAAACTCTCAGTCTGAAGCCATAACTTTTCAGTCACTTTAAGTTATTAGAACAATCTCATTTGAGTTCTTTAGGACACAATCCTATTTACTTTTTTTTTCTTATTCTTATAATTGATTCTAATCTCTTGCTATCCCATCTCTATAATTCCCTGCCCTATACCCCACCATCCCTAACCCTGTTCAAGCATCTGGCTCTTGTTGTGGCAGGTCGAGTATGCTCTTACCTCTTCCACTGCTCTGGTATTGGGGTACAAGTAGGGAAGCAGGAGGTAATGGGCTTCTAGTGTGACAGCTCACAGTGAGCTTGTCTTCTCCTAATTGTGCCTTAGCTTTGGCCACTGACCTGGTTTATTGTCTGTGCAATCCTTGTAGAACTGGGGAGTCTCCCCTAAATTCTGCAGAGGAGGGCCCTCCCCACGAAACTCTCTTATGCACTGCTCCCCCTGAGGTTTGCCTCGTCTTTGGCTGACACCTCCCATCATGGTCTCACAAATCAATCCCCTGATGCCTCTCACTGATGAGGACCCTAATCTCATCTAATCTCTGAGGGTCTCCAATCAGAGGCTTGTGAGCACATTCGAGAATTGACTGATATAGGGAGCTTGTCCTTACTTCTTTTGTCTGGCCAAACCACCACCCATTTCTTCTCTGCTTTTCGGCTGCTACACCAGAGCCAGGCTGGGAAGTTAAATGGAGAAACAAAATGTCAGTCTATTCTTTCCTTGGAGCCTTGTCTCAGGAAGGGGAAATCCTTTGTCTCCTCCAGGGGAATGGGGTGGGAGGTAACACAGCTTTTCCCTCTCCCTTTCCTCTGCTTCTAGTGTGGAAGTGGTCAGAGTAGGGCTTGTTTTTTAAACCAGGAGTCTCAGCCACTACTGGCCCTGACTCCCCAACAGTCTCTTTAAAATGTGGGGACTTGGTATCTTTTTTCTAAATCATGAACTTCAGTTGTCAATTCCTGGAAGAAAAAAGGATCCACCCTGCACCTTACTCTCTCCTGCACACAATTTCCTGGAACTAAAGCTAGCACAAGAGAGGTTCAGCAAAGGGTGATTTCCAGGGGTAATCAGGGGAAACTTCCTGAAGGGAACAGTCTGAAGCTGAACCTTAAAAACTAGACAGAATTAGAATCATGCAGAAGAGGAAAAGGAATGGTTATGACATTTTATAGGAGATAGTACAGTGCTCAGCACTTAATGGGCCCTCAATAAATAACATGAATTAAACTGATCCATTCACAGCTAGAAGTTTCCTCTGGAAAAAAATTAAATGGCAGGAACTTTGCAGCCAGCCAGACTGAATTCAGATCACCACACTCCCTTTAATTTGGCATCTTTAGTAAGTCATTTGACCTCTCAGTCTCTATATCTTCATCTGAAAAAAAGGGGGGGGAGTAATAAAACCATTTAGAGGATTGCTCTGAGGATTAGCAAGGTGCATGGTACCCTGTAGCTGAAAAAATGCCATGTGTACACCAAATAGGTTTATTTTCCTCCTGTGCATATAGCTTGACTTCATTTCCCAGTTCCCACAAGGAACCAGACTGAATTCTGGCCAATGGAATGTAGATAAAAGTGAAACATAGCACTTCTAACCTTGGCCCTAAATCCACCATGCGTTTTCCATGCTTCTATCACCCTTGTCAGTGAGGCTGAAAGGGAAAGACTCCAAGAAAATAAAATTAGAAAAAGGCTGCTCTCAAGAGCCACCTGGCCAACCTCTGACTATGGCAGGTAAGAATAAGCCTGTGTTGCTTAATCCACTGAGACTTGAAGTTTATGTGTTTCAGCAGCAAGCATTAATACCTCAACTAAACACATAGAAAGTCCTTGGTAAATGTTGGCCATTATTATTAATAATGTTTTTATATACTCTTCAGTTTACAAGCACTTTTTATTTCTTCATGTAATTTGTCTTCACGATGCCCTTGTGAATGGGGTATGGAGAACAAAGAGTACTGTTCTATTTTATAAGGGAGGAATCAAACTAAGACCTGCTGGTGAATGGCGGTACCTGTCAATCACACACAAGCAAGGAAGTCATATGACCAAGACCGAAACAATTATACTTGACTCAAGCCCTTCTTAACCTGCCTGACCCTAGACACTTTTTCTGCTAGGTCACATAACCAGCATCAGTTTCCCTGGTGTTCTGTCCAGGCCAAGGGATGACAGTAATGTTAGGGTCACTAGTGGGACACAGAAAGTTAGTAATTCCTGGGGCACCTGGGTGGCTCAGTCTTTAAGCGTCTGCCTTTGGCTCAGGGCATGATCCCTGACCTCCCACTTCAGAAGAGGAAAAGGTTCTTCCTCTCCCACTCCCCCTGCTTGTGTTACCTCTCTCACTGGCTGTCTCTCTCTCTGTCAAATAAATAAAGAAAATCTTAAAAAAAAAAAAAAGTTAGTAATTCCTGACAAGCCTTATACAGGCAGGCAGACCAGATAACAGATACTAAAGTCAGATGTGGTGACATCATCATTGGTTCAGAAGACCACATGCCAAGATGGAAAGAATTAGGAGATGTGGATTCTAGTTCTGGCTCTGCCACCATCTTGCTGAGTGACCTGAGCAAGTCACTGTGCATTCAAGACCACAGTTGTGAGTAAAAATCTGCAAGGTAGTATCAGGACGTAGGGGGTTAGCCTTGTCCCAGAGGTCAGGGGACCCCATGATTGCAGGGTGGACAGAGTGTACCCCACCTCCAGGAGACTTTGGGAATCTCCTCAGAGGCCAGCTGAGAATGGGCCAGCTCCATCTCCCACCTCTACCCTATGCAGCTGCTCATGCTTCAAAACCCCAGTCAGAAGGCATCTGTCACCGAAACAAGTGGTCCAGCATTCCATCAGGGAGCAAGAGCTGGGAACAAATGGTGTTTTCTCTAAACAATTGTTTCCAACAGCAATTCCCTTTCCAGAGTGGCTTTATTATTATTATTATGCTTGTTCACTAATTAGGTTGAGACACACAAATATTTCCAATGTACAGATAACAAATACCTCTATCTGAGGGAATCAACTGCCCTCAGACTGCCAACCCTGGTGAATCACCACCTGCCAGGGCTGGAGGGATCTTAGAAGCAGAAACCGCAATGTGAGATCTCAAGAGGGGAGGCACTTGCAAAAGGTCACGTGTAGATCAGAGGCAGGGCCAAATGAGAATTCAGGTTATCCTGTCCCTGAGAGCAGTGTCTAACTAGTTACTAATATGAATATTGTCATATTGTCAGTACTATTGTTATTATTTTAGAATAGACCTAGGTTTGAATCCTGACTCTCCATTCACTGGCCATATGTCCCTCTTTCTCCATTTTCTCTACAAAATGGGTAAATAATTGCCATCACCTTAGAAAGATCAAATGAAAAAAATATATGCAAAGTTCCTGGCTTTTAGTAAGCAAGTGATCCTTCTTAATTAACATTTAAAAATAAGTGGGAAAGGTCCCAGAAGAAAAAATAGCAGTGCAGTTAAGAGCACAGATATGGAGCTGGATTGCCAGGGTTTAAACTTGCCTCTACTATTTATTATCTGTGTGCCCTGGGTAAGCTACTTAACTCCTGGAGCCTCAGTTTCCTTTGTCTTCCAAATGGGGATGATCATGAGAGTGGTGGTAGTATATACATCATAGGTTCATAGATGCACACAGTAAGTACTATGAAAGTGTTAGCAAACAGTATTTCCAATTTTGCCTTACTCCTGTTCGGCTTTTAAAGATTTTTCACATCAACTTCTCATTGTGGCCTGGAAGGGGTGGGCCAGCAAAAATTATTTTGCCCACTTTACAGAGGAGATGTGACTCAGAAAGGCCTAGAGGCTTACCCAGGTCACAGAGTCAGGAGGTGGCAGATCTAGGACTTGAACTCAGGGTTCAGCTATGAGAACTGAGCCCTTCCCTGCCCTCTGACAACAGCTGGCCCAAGCCACAGAGTAGAGTGAGGATTGAGGCTTTACCTCTACTCCTCCCAAGCCCACCCCAGTTCTGTGCCAGGCCCCCCCAAGGTTGAAAGTGGACCAAGGGGACACATGAATTGAGGAGGTAAGAACAGATAATGCCGCACCGCTGGCTTCTAAAGTGAGCAGGGGAAGGAGAGGGCAGTAATTTTAACTGGATTGATTTCACCTCTAGGACCATTAACTTAATGTCTCCCACTTGGTTAGGAGCAAAGCCAAGCCGAGCTGCAGGTGCTTACAGCCTGCTGCCTCAGCTATGGAGGAGGTTAGAGAGAAGAGGGGTCATCTCAGAGGAGGCCAGGCTGGGCCAGGGCAAAGGTGAGACAAGAAGGGAGGAACTCCTGCTCAGGGCTATGCCTCTCTAAACTTTGTACCCTAGGCACCTCATTGCTGAGAAAAGTCCACAGATGAAGATCAGGATCCCTGAGTTCAAGTCCTGGCTCTGCTACTTGCCAGACAATTAAATTAGGCAATTGGTTTTACCACTTCCCAGGACTGGGGGTGTGCACCCCTATGTGGAAGAGCTAAAGGGTGACTGAAAGGTGCTGAGCTCTCTCAGTGGATAGCAGCCTTTAGTGACCACCTGCTCTGCAAACAGGGAGACCTGCTCTCCACTCCCTCCCAAGGTCAAGGCAGGTTGAGCTCACCATCCTCCTCTGTACCCACCCCCTCCATAGCCCAGCGTATTACATTTAGTGCGGCCCCCACACTCTTGCACAGGCTGTCCTTCCCTCCTTGCCTTCACCCTAGGCCACTAAAACCCTCCCCTACTCACCCCTGATTGTTCCAGTCTTCTGCTTCTACTCCTCTAACCACCAAGCTCCTCCCTGCACCTCCACAGGACACCCATGGCCCCATCTTGCCCCAAACCATTTTCTCTTTGCTAGCCTTAGATCTCCAGCAACAAGAGTATTATAGACTGAATTATGTCCCTCTAAAATTCATAGGTTGCAGTCCCAGCCCCCAGTGTGACTGTATTTGGAGATATGACCTTCGAGGAGGTAATTGGATTAAATGAGGTCATAAGGGTGGGGCCCTAATCTAATAGGACTGGTGTCCTTATAGAAGAGATACAAGGGTGTTCAAGCACAGAGGAAAGGCCATGTGAGGGCACAGCAAGAAGGTGGCCATCTACAAACCAGGAAATGAAACCTCACCAGAAACCAACTTTGCTGGCACCTTGATCTTGGACTTGCAGCCTCCAGAACTGTGAGAAAGTAAATATCTGTTGTTTAAGTCAACCAGTCTATGTATTCTGTGGCAGCCCTTACAGACTAATATAGAGGGCCTGTATCACATTTCATTTGTGACCTTGGATGGTCACTTCCTTTCTCGGAGGCTATTTCTACAGCTGAGAAAAGGAGTCAGCTCTGCTGGGAGAAACTCCGGAATGCCTTTACAGAGAAGGTGATGGTCAAAATTGAGTAGATGCTGGCAGGACGAGTGAAATCCAGCAGAGGAAGGATGCCCAACAATGCCATAGAGGCTTGAAACAGCCCATCCTGAACTGCCAGGTAAGGTTTGATCAGAAGGAGTCATATGTGATGAAGCTGAAGTGGGCAGGGCAGGACATGAGGGGCTCTGCTAAGCCATATAAAGGGCTGTATCCTTTCTGCTGAGGGCAGAAGGAAGCCACTGAAGAGTTCTGAGTGGGACAGTGGAATAATTTGCATTTTAGAAGAGTTGCTTGGCTGGTAAATGGAACCTGGATTAGACGTGTAGGAAAGAGGCTGATGTCAGATCCCTGACATGGGTAATGGTCTAGAGCAGCACAGCAGGAGGAAGGCCATTGTGGGTGACAGGAGGAGAATGAATGAACCAGATGTGGTGCTCATCTGGATGCAGGGGGAGGGGGAAGGATGCTGACCCATTCTTCACTTGGGCAGCTGCTGAATGGGGCTGACCCAGGGTGGAGAGGAGCCTGTGGATATGGAAGTGCTTTTACACATTGTAGGAGAGGCTGTTGTCCACCAGTAAACCAGTAAAATGTTAGGTACATGACGTGTGTTCAGTAAATACTAGCTCAATAAATAAATATAAAGAAACAAAATGGTAAGGTTATCACTATGGCCACACCCTGGGTCTAAAATGGCAATCTTGACTCCCTGTCATGAAACTGGCAATCCCCCTAATTACCTCTTTGATGCTCTGGACCAGCCACACCCTATCAGGACCAGAACAAACTCAGATCTTCCTAGTTAGGAATCATGAGCTATGGGAGGGATGCTGTCTCCCTCAATACTTCACTTAATCCCTGCAACGACAATACTAGGTGGAAACATAGCCCCATTTTAGAGATGAGGAAACTGGGACTCAGAGGGATTCAGTAAATGGCCCAAGGCCACCGGGCTGGATTCCTCATTGCATCCCACATCTTCTTGTTTCCTTAAAGACTCTGAACTCTTCACCTTTGATAGAGAACAAGAACAAATTCCTGGAAGTGATCTGCTGCACCTTTCGGCTGGAAAATATTTCTTTGAAAAAATATCCTGTCATCTTCTCCTTTTTTCTTCATATTTCAGAGTCTTGGGCCACAGCTTTTAACTTAATCTGCTGGAAAATACAGCCTGGCCATGTATCCTGTCACTCTAATCTGAGGCATGGCTCTCAACCCCAAATGATTTCCACTTCTCATTAAGAAGATACATTCATCACATCCGATCCAGGGCCTAGTTGTTCCTCCCTGAAACATATAATTAGAATAAAATTAGAAATTCAGAGTATGAGAACTTCCCCTGGCCTGTCTCCTTATTGTCAGATGTGAAAGGGTCCAGAAAGGGGAAGGAAGCAGCCCAGAGTCACACAGCCATATAGTGGCAGAGCTGGGACTTGAACCTCAGTCTCCCAGCTCCGCATTCAGTTTTCTTCCCTCAGTTCTTGCACACACTAAATGAAGTCAGAAAACAGCAGGTTACTACTGTGGGTCAATTCACTGTCTCCTTTGAGATGAATTTCGTGTGGTTTGATTCCTGAGGTTCTGAGCTGTCCACTGAACTCTCCTTCCACTCACTTGCTTCTGAAAACAAGAACCGTGTACCAGAACCACATGCTGACACCATGGTATAAAGAGCCCGAGGAACAAGAAAAGGTGAGCTGGAAGGGAGTTGGGGCAGTTGAAAAAAAAGAAGAAGACAGGAGCCAAAGATCAAAAAAACAAATGAACCCACATTTTGAAACATCTATTCTTGCCGGGCACTGTGTTAGCCAGGGTGCACTCATTTCCTCATTCAATCCCTAGGTCAACCCTATAGGGTAGAGACAATTAATGTTCCCATTTTGGGATGGGGGGATGGGGTAGTGGGTGTTTGGCATTAAGGAGGGGACTTGACGTAATGAGCTCCGGGTGTTGTATGCAACTGATGAATCACTAAATTTTACCCCTGAAACTAATAATACAGTATACGTTAACTAACTTGGATTTAAATCTATATCTATTCCTATTTCTTAAATGAGCAAATTGAGGCTCAGAGAGGCTAAAGTAACATGTCCGAGGTCATGGTGCTGCCAGCGGTGAAAGGGATCACAGCCTGACCCCAAGTACAGCACTCAGTCTATTATACCCAGCTCTCCTCATGCACAGGCTGTGTGCTCTTGTGGAGGTCTTTTTCCTCTGTGGGCCTCAGAGGTGCCCTGTGCCAAATGAAACAAGTGTGGTCCCCCCCATTGGAGAGATCTATGCACAAATAGGACAATAAGAGGAAAAACCAGAAGAAGGCAAGGTAGCACTGAGCTCCTCTGCCCACTGAGGCCATCAACAGAAAACTCTGCTCATCAAAATAGAGGCAGGAGTTTGCACATTTTCATTACCATTCTTCACCTCACCTTCCTCTTTAATCTGACTCGGGCTTTCAAAGATTGCTCATTGGTTCCTTGAAATGTCCCCCTTGGTGAGTTTCTCCTGCCCTGCACTTGGCCTCTGAACTTTTGAGGCCCTCACTACCAGCCCAACAATGGATTCACACCCTCATTTTCTGCCAGGGAGGCCAGGAAAGAGAAGCAAAGGGGCCAGGAAGCCTGGGTCTCTCCCACATGCCCTGTGACCAGGGTCAAGTCACTGCTATGCCAGGTACTACAAATTCAGTCATTCAAGTGTCTGCCCTGTGCTAGGCCCTGTGCAGGGGCAGAGAAATACAAAGCTACAAACAAAGGAATTTAACCTAGTTGAGCCTAGTTTCCTTATCTGTAAAATGAGGACAAACCTCTTCATTTAATCCACACACAACCCTATGAAATAAATATAATTGTTTATCCTATGGAAGTTCTGCCCAGGTCATAAGAAATGCTTGGTAGGCAGAACTATTATATTACAGAGAAGCACAGTCCTGGCCTCAGAAAGCTCGCAGCTTGGCGAGGGATGCAGGTATGTGTACCCAAGTAAAGATACGTGCTGCCTTTCATTAAACAACTCCCTTTTCCAGGCATTGCAGCTACAGCACTTCTAACCCTCACAGAACGCTACCCGTCCTAGCATTCCTGCATTTGACACCCAAGGAAACTGAGGCCCCCAGAAAAGACAGGCAATTTGCTCTAGGCCACCTAGCTAGGAATTTCACCCCAAGATTCCAAGTGTCTCTTCTTGACTCACTCTGTTTCAAAGCAGGATTCAGGGAGCTCTGGTGTTGAGGTCCAGGCCATGATCTGTATCACCCAGCACTAGCCCTTTTGCAGGATGGAGATTAACAGTTGGAAGAAATCAAGCCAGAAGGAACCCCCAGGCAGCCCATTCGGGACTAACCCAGAATGCCTGGGCAACAGAGGCCCCAGGTATAAGGGCAAGGGGCAGGGGACAGGGCAAACAGAGTACCCATGGAACCTTGTGGAGTTTTAAGAAAGAGCCATTGGGTAGATCCAGTCTTTCTCCCCTGCATGACCTATGGGAGGGACTGGCAAGATGCAGAGGGAGGCTGGGGCCACAGGCCAGGTGGCAGAGGATGAAGCCCCACCTGATGGCTGTGGAGATGGAGAGGAGGGGATGGCCTATCACCAGGCATCCACAGGACCCCATCTGCATCCTCAACCCTGTGGGGAGTACAAGAAAAACACCTGAAGCCCTCCCCTCTTGGGGCCTTCACTTTTCTCCATGGGAGGAAGACTGACCATGGGAGAAAAGAATAAATTCTTCTTCATAACAACTCCATGAGGCAGAAGTTATCATCATTCCTAATTGTCAGTTATCATTGCTCCTGAGGAAACAAGTCTCAAAGAGGGGAAGCAATTCGCCCAGGTCAATCTGTCCCCACACTGAGCCCTTCTAATTCTTACCCCTCTGAGTCGTGTGCCTTGGCCCCTCCTTGTCCAGTTCCTCCCATTTTTAGAGGAGAGGGACACATGGGCCTCCACCACAGAGGCCTAGGGACTGGTTGTGTTATGTACACTTCTAAAGCTTTTTACAAATACTGATCCCCAGGTCCTGTCCCTAAAGATTCTGATTTGAATGGTTTGGGCAGGGCCCAGGAATCTGTATTTTTAAATAAATGTCAAAACTGTTTCTAATTTGCAATGGTGGCTACAAATGAGAGGACACCCTTGAGATGTTCCTTGACCTCCATCCCAAGGCCCAGTGAGGAGTGGGGAAAGTCACCCCCATGACTGAGAGAGCTGAGACAGCTTCATATTGTCATACAAGAGTTTTCCCTGAAGTCCTTGAGAATTCAGATTTAATCATCCTCTGGGTCACTCACTCTAGGAGACGGAGATTCTCTGATTCTGAGATTTTGCCCTCAGCTCTGGTGAAGCAAGGGATGGAAGTAGACCCTGCAGGTTTCTGCTAAGGAATGAAGAGGGGGCAGGTGGTGAAACCAGCCTTGCCAATCTGTTACATCATTTGACTAGCATCTAGCTCAGTGGCTAGCATAGCATAAGTGTTCAATAACTACTTGTTGAGTGATAATGTGTTTGTCAGGGTTACCGGTGTAGGAAACCCAGTTGAAACTTGCCCAGATAAAATGGGAAAGGATACTGGGTATCTCTTATGACTGAGGCAGCAGGGCTTTGGGACCCAAGGAGCCAGGGGCTTGAATATCACTAGGCTTATCACCCATCTCAGCCTCTCTTTGCATATCAGCGTCATTTGTCCAACAATGACCTGGCTTTCCCCCATATGGCAAGAAATGTGATCACTTACCCTTCCCAAACCTCACATCCAACAACTCCCACTATCAGAAAGGATTTAGGATTTTCTTCCCTTCCTTCCAGTTTGAAAAATCCCCAGGAAGCCCTCCGACTGGCCCAACTGAGTTAGAGGGGATTACATAGTGCTAGAGAAGAAAGAGTTGTTATCAGTCAGGCACTTATTCCTATTGGTGTCTATTACCAAAAAAATTGTATGAATGCTTTCCATCATACAGCATAGTTTGGTCAATTTTCCGTTTTCACATTATCTTGTTTGATCCTCAAAACCACCATGATTCGGGGTGGTAGGAGAGAAACATTCTTTTCAAAGAGGTCAAGTGGGGCCCAAGGACACACAGCTAGGTTCCAGAACTGGGACTAGACCTCATGTCTTCTGACTCCTAGTCCCATATTTGATAAGCAAACGGATAAATAAAAAACAACAATGATAGCTATCACATATTAAGTGCCAGGTCCTTTACATAGATTATTACATTTAACTCCAACTATCCTATGGGCATTATTCTCACTCCCATTTTATGGATGAGGAACTTGAAACCCAGAGTTATTATGTGGCTTGCTCAAAATTACCTTAGAAAGGACAAAGCCAGGATTGAATTCACGATGTCTCCAATGTGCAAATCTGAGCCTTTTCTTCTGCCACACTCATAATACCAGCACCATGTAATTCGGGAAATGCCTAAAAGTTCCTCAGCTCTAATCCTTCTTCCTCCTTTGCCAGTTACAAGTGTTTGGCATATCTTTCAATTAACATTTTAATTCTTGGAGCCCAGGTCTGCTTCTGTTCAAGTGCATATGTACCAGGGAAAGAGGTAAACACTCTAAGCCAGTGCTTCTCTAAGTGTCATCCCTGAATCAGCATCAACTGGGAACTTATTTAAAATGCACATTATGGGGTGCCTGGGTGGTCAGTCAGTTAAGCATCTGACTCTTGATCTCAACTCAGATCTTAATCTTAGAGTCGTGAGTTCAAAGCCCTGTGTTGGCTCCACAGTGGCCATGGAGCCTACTTACAAAAAAAAAAAAAAGTGCACATCCTAGCCCCAGCCCAGACCTACAGTTATGGGTTAAATTGTGGCCCCATCAAATTCATATGCTGAAGTCCTAATTCCCAGTACTCAGAATGTGACTGTATTTGGAGACAGGGTCTTTAAAGAGGTAATTAAGCTTAAGTGAGGTCACTGAAGTAGGCCCTAATCTAATATGACTAGTGTCCATAGAGGAAGAGATTAGGACACAGACACACACAGGGTTAAGACTATGTGAAGACATCAGAAGGAGACATCCATCTACAAGCCAAGGAGAGAGGCCCCTAGAAGAAACCTACCCAACCCTACATACACCTTGATCTCAGACTTCTAGCCTCTAGATGTGTAAGGAAATAAGTCTCTGTTATCTAAGCCAGCCCAGTCTGTGGGACTTTGTTATGGCAGCCTTAGCAAGCTAATACATCTACTAAATCAGAAATTCTAGGACCTAGCATTTTGTGTTCTAACAAGCCCTCTAGGTGATTCTGAGTACACTAAAGTGTGAGAACCACTGCTCTAAGCCATAATCAGACATTTATACCTCTTTGTTGCTGGAATGTGTGAGTATAAGCCTGACCCGGCTTTAGCTATGATTCTAGCCTGGTGGGGCCAGCCTGCCTGAGAGACTAAAGTCAAATGCTGTGGGAAGTAAAGATGAAACATAGCATGGGAGAGAGTGAGAGTGACAGCCAGCAGAGATGGGATGACATAGATGACAGTGTTCAAGTCCATAGAAGGCCACTCTGGGATAACCCAGGCCAGTTCACTCCCAAGTTTGACAAAAGTTATCTTTGTCAGTTTCATGTCTGTAAATAGAGTGTATACTCCCAACAGATTAGACACGGTTCATTTTCTTTACATGCTCCAAAGCACTGGGCACCAGGATCATGGAATACAGGTGTCTTCAAAGTAAGTATTGCCTGATGAACTCTTGTGAAGCCACCCCCCCCCATCCTCAAGGCCATGGCTGAGTGTTGGCCTCATCAACTCTTGTCTAGATCCCTGCAACAGTCCCTAACTGGTCTACATCCAACCTCTCCTCCTCCCCCTTCGGCTCCCTCCACCTGACTCATTTGGGGACCTCAGAAGAGCCTTGCTATGTCTCTCCGGTCCCTCTGCCTCATCCTCTTGTCCAATCCATTCACCCTTCAAATCCAGCTCTAGTCTCCTTAATCCTCCCCGGTGACTTTCCTCACTCCCTTTGTCCCACACTCCAGGCTCAGTGGACTTCTCCTCCCTCTGCACTATGGGAGAGGTAACATTTATTGAGTGCTCGCTATGTGCCAGGCTCTGTGTAAGACTTTATAAGCATTACCTCTTTGAATCCTCACAACCATGGATGCTATCATTCTCTCCATTATAGAGATGAAACACAGAAGACTAAGTGACTTGCCCAAGGTCACACAGCTACTAAGTGGCAAAGTTAGGACTTCAACCCATGAAGACTGGCTGTAGAGTCCTCATTCTTAATTGTGACACAACACTGCTTCCATATGCCCTCATTTCTGTTCTTTTACCAGGTAAGAATTTCTCCCATGGTGAGCTTTTCAAGTGTAAATTCAATATTATATGGTCCTTTAATTAGACAGCACAATTTGCACTGAACATATCACAATGGAGAGGAAGAGTCTGTTACTGGGGAACTAGTAAATGGTCAAGGTGAATGGAAAGTGAGAGAAGTCTGCCTTAGTGACAGTGCTGGGGTGGGTGGGACAGTGAAAGAAAGGATGTTCCTCTTAAGGAAAAGCGTGGGGATGTCTAAGCCTGGATTTGCTCTGTGATGTTCAGGTTTTACAGCCATATACTTATAGCTGTAAAAGCACCTTTATTATTGACATTTCTGGAGGAAAAATAACTTTGTTATGGCGAGTCTGAAACTATTCAGCCTTTAACCTGTTTTGCCCCATTGAAGCAATTGTCTTTATAATTCCATTTCTTATAATACAAGATTTCTTAGGAATGCAAATTCTGCATCCTAGTAGAACATTGCACACAAGTGGTGTCTGTTGGGATGTCTATCCCCCCTGATTGAGCACCCTGAGGGTGAGACCATGTCAGCTCTATTGCTGGACTTCAGAGCACAGAGAACATGCCCAATGGCTGTTTGCTGTGTACTGCCTCTGCCAACACCCACCATCCCTCCTGAGAACACATCCTTTATTTCTCTTCTCTGTCATATCTTTTGGCAAATGTAATATCACCAGCTGGTCGGACTACCCTGATCTGTCTCCTGCAAGCGGCTTGGCTCATTGCAAACCAGCATTGCCCAGAGCCCATATTCACATGAAACCACAACACACAGCATCACATGCTGCCATCATTACCATCACAAAACTCTTAGCAGCCCAAAGAGACCTGGGTTCAAACCCCATCTCTACTACTCCCCAGCTCAGGGATCTTGGGCCAGTCATGCAGCCTCAGTTTCTTCATCTGAAAAATGGAGATAATAAAATACTTCATGCACAAGGTTGTCATGAAGATTAAATGAGATAATGTATAAAGACCGGCATAGGACCTGACATACACGCATTACGTAGATGAAGGTTGTTTTTACACTGATTCTTCCACATAAAAGTCCTGAGAAAGAAGCAGAGATGGTCCTGGTATTAATTTACAGAAGAGGAAAGTGAGGCACAGGAAGCTTAGGTGACACACTGACCCTACCAGCTCCCTTCCTGCATCCTCACCCACTGGGCTCCAAAAGCCTACTCGAGGAAGCAAACCGTACCCTGAGGGGAGGGCGAGTGACTTTTGAGGTGGCCTAGAGTTTGGATGAGCCAGCTAAGTTTACAGACTTTGACTCTTGGAACTGAACCCGCCCTTTGCCTCAATTTCTCTCAAAAAGCCCAAGACCACATTAGCCATGGGATAGCGACCCCCTGCTCTGGCCACTCATGGCCCTGCACCAAGAGGTATGAGCACTGTTGTCTACCTTCTACTCCACAAATCAGCAGGTGTGCGACTTGGGGAAAGTCATTTCCACTCTCTGAGCTCCCATTTTCTTACCTGTCTCTCTCCAGGGATAATAACACCTGATCCATAAATTCATTCAAGGATCCAACAAACTATTATATATAAAGAACCTAACACAGGACACAAGACTTGGTCCACATGGTGTGCTCAGGAAGCAGAATAGCAGAAGCTATTTGATAATGATGATGATGATATAAAATCTCTCCTCAGCAGAGTGGGACCAAGGACTCAGCAAAATTTAAGGTCCACCTGAACAAACATTGGGCATGTTTATCCTGATGGGTCAGGCGACACTATCAGAAATCAGGGTGAATCCAAGTGCCACTGGATATCATTGTGCCCAAACCCTGCCCTGCCTTCACCTCTCTCCTTCAAGTCACTGAGTGAAGAAAGAACTCAGTCAATAATCAGAAAGGGAATGGCTCAGTTATACTGATTTTTAAATGCATCTTAGGCCCCAAACCCAGTACTGAGAACTGGACTGAGCCATGGGAAAGGCTCCTTCACCTGCACGAGCTGGACCCCTCTAGTTAGAACCTACACAGGCCCCCAACTGATTATTCCAGCCTGCAACCAAGCCCAAGTATCAACGTGTGGTCCAGGGACCCTGAGATTTTGTCAGGGGGTCCATGAGATCAAAACTATTTTTGTAATATATTTGAAAGGCTTTATATGACTTCTTCACTCACATGTCATGAGTACACAGTGGAGTTTTTCAGAGTGCATGATGTAAGATATCAGAACAGACTGAACCCAGAAGCAGGTATGAGAACTCAGCTGTCTTCTTGTAAGCCAGACATTAAAGAGATTTACAAAAATTTAAACAATGTCATTCTTCTCACTTAATTTTTCCCAGAAAATAGTTATTTTTCACTTAAATGAAATGATTTATGTTAACATATAATGAGTTTGTTATTGCATTTGAAATGAATTAATAAATAAAATGGTTACATTTTTGTTTTAATTTCTTTTTTTTTTTTTTAAAGATTTTATTCATTTATGTGACAGAGAGACAGCCAGCGAGAGAGGGAACACAGCAGGGGAGGATGGAGAGGAAGAAGCAGGCTCCCAGCCGAGGAGCCCGATGTGGGACTCGATCCCAGAACCCCGGGATCACGCCCTGAGCCGAAGGCAGTCGCTTTTAACGACTGCGCTACCCAGGCGCCCTTGTTTTAATTTCTAATACAGTAAATATCTGTAGCTATCACTCACATCAAGGAAAGTTCTTTGGGACCTTGAGACTAAAATGTTTGATAACCACTACCTTAGACTCTGGCACATGTGCACCAGGGACACAAACAAGAATACCTGCAATGGCATTATCTTAGCAAAATATCTGTAATAGCAAAAATGGGAGGCGCTCAAACGCCCACCCACAGGAGAATGGATTAAAAAAATTACGATATAGTCACCCAGTGGAATAGTGTATATCACTGAAAATAAATGAACTATAGCTTTAAAAAACAAAGGCTATCTTTTTTTTTTTTTTTTAAAGATTTTATTATTTATTCGACAGAGATAGAGACAGCCAGCGAGAGAGGGAACACAAGCAGGGGGAGTGGGAGAGGAAGAAGCAGGCTCATAGCAGAGGAGCCTGACGTGGGGCTCGATCCCATAACGCCAGGATCACGCCCTGAGCCGAAGGCAGACGCTTAACCGCTGTGCCACCCAGGCGCCCCACAAAGGCTATCTTTAAGATTTATTTTTTTTTACATTTAGTAAAATCAAGGCAAGCCACAGAACATACTTTATGATATCATTCTTATAAAGCTCAAAAACAAACTACGAACTAAACACGTATATTTAAGGACACACTCATATGTGATAAAACTTTGTTTAAGCAAGAAAATGATAAATACACAACCCACCCACTTAGATGGAGGCTGAGGGCTGAGATAAAGGAGAAACACACAAAAGGAAATGTCATTGCTTATGTTCCAATTCTTGAGTTGGGTGGCGGCTGATGGTAGCCATTTTATTATGATGCTTCATAATTATATGTGGTACACACTCTAATAAATATCAAACACAATATTAAAAATAATGTAACCCCTAGTACCCAGACTGTGGCCATTTCCCATTAAAAAGAAAGGGAGGCAATAGACAAGTTGCATTTCAAACTAGGAACTATTGAAGCCCCTTCCACCCCAAGCTCTTGAAGAAATGGCTGTTTGCAGGTCTGGGACAGGAAATGTACGAAATGGAACATCTTGTCATCTGAGAAAGCAGAGAAAATAGCAGAGACTACTGATGTCACCATCCAAAGAACTCAGGAGCCAAGATGAAGAGGTTCCCATTAGCCAAAGATGGGATGGGATCATCTGAGCATCAGCAAAGATAAAAACTGAAATGGATTAAAACATATCACACTTATTTAAATCCATGAGTACATAATGATACAAAATCATCTCATTGGTCACCTTTGGGTAATGTCAAGGAACCAACTCATTATTTTTAAAACTAATTATAAATGGAAAGAATCAAGCACTTATCCCATCCTTCCTGTATGAACCGTACTTTGGCATTTCCAAAGAATTAATGAAAGGATGTTACTCTTTATAGAAGTCCAGCTAAAGAACAAACAAAAAGTGATAGAACTAGAACATCACTGTTGTACAAACTCTGAAGAAGCAGTTGATCTAGGCAATGATGCTGGGTAGCTGCTAACGACAAAAAGAGATGCAACAATTAAACGTTTCTGTGCCTCATGATAAAAGTTCACCCAACCACCTCTGAGCTGTTCTTGCTCACAAATAAAAGCTGTTGAGGGCTCTAGATTTAACCCCTGATATCCAGGAAATACAGGGGTCAGATGAACATATCAAGTGACACCATGAAATGCAATCAGCAAAGTCCAGGTGTGGGCAACAGGATGAACAACCCAGTTTCTTCAACAAATGTATAGCTGGGGAAAAATAAGAGGAGGGGGTATCCTACAGATTAAAAGAGACTTAAGAGACACCTATAGCCAATTGCAGCATATGGAACTTATTTGGATTCTGAGACGAAGTATAAAAGAAATTAAATTATGAATTAACCTAGGAAATTTGAACACTATCTATTTAATGATATTAAAGAATTTTTTGTTATCTTCTTAGGTATGGTAATGACATTATAGTTATGTATTTTTTCCAATTTTTTATTTTGGCATAATACACATGTTAATAAATTTTAATAAATTTATTTTATAAATACATAAATATAATAAAATTTACAATCTTAACCATTTTTAACACAGTGGTATTAAACACATTCATAATGTTGTGCAACTATCACCACTGCCCATCTCCAAAATTCCTTCCATCTTGTAAGATTGAAACTCTCTACCTATTAAACAATTAACTCTCCATCCTCCCCACCCTCCAGTCCCTGGCAACCACCATTCTACTTTTTGTCTCTATGATTTTGACTAAGTACCTCACATAAGTGGAATCATACAGTGTTTGTCTTTTTGTGACTGGCTTATTTCTATAGTTAGGTATTTTAATGCATCCTTAAACTTATACACATGATGACATGCTGTCTACGCTTTTCTTTAAAATCATCTGGGACACAGTAGGGTGGAGAGAGTGGCAGGAGTAAATGAAACAAGATAGACCATGGTTTGACACCTGTTGAAGCTGGGTGATAGGCACATGGGGGTTCATTATTCTCTCATATATCATCCTACTTTTGTAGGAGTCTGAATTTGCCGTAATAAAACTTCTTGCAAAGAGCAAAGGCAAAATAAAGATCTTTCCGGGCAGCAGCAACAACAAAGAAAGATAATAAAGAAGGAGGTGGAGGTTATAATCATTCAGGTGGAGGATGCTGATGCCATTAAGAGAGCATGAGAAACAATTTGGGAGGAACGGTGATGAGTCGAGTTTTGCACATGTTGACTTTGAGATGCCACACTCCCTCATTTAAACATCCACCAGAAATCAGTGCATCTTGGAAAGAGCATCTCTGGGTCATTTAAGAAAAACTTCAAAGCTAAGCAAACAAAAAGTTCCAACACTACCATGGAGAGCTCCATCCTTTATGCTTCCTATCCAGGAAAGCAAGGGTTTATCTCTTCCCTATGTTTCCTGGCCAAAAGTTAGTTCCATATATGAAACAGCTTCCCCAGTCCTATGATGACTCAAATGTGACACAGAATTTGGTACCTTGGACACCATCAGAGAAGGGGGGAGACCTTCATAGGGACACCAGGAGGGTTTCTCAGAGTAAACAATTCACCTCACCTGACAGAGGGAAATTGAAGCTCAGAGAGCTAAAGTAACCCACCAAACACAAACTCATTCATGCTACAGCCACCAGCAGACCTCAGGGCTGAGGATTCTCAGCTGAGAGGTACTGGGCCAGGGAGGAAAAAGATAAGTAGCATTTTAAATGAGGAACATACTGAAGCCCTTTTTCACCCTAAGCCCTCTGGTCACCCTATGGAAAATTGTAGCTCCTAGCAATACTGAACAATTCAAGTCTGGGGGAACTGAGATCTGCTGGACATTGACACTTGCAACTCTCTCCACCTCCCATCCCTTCCCCTCAGCACCTACAAAATGAAGCCCCTCCTCCTGACCTCATATCAGGGAGCCCCCACCATCCATCCAGGCACTCAGGCAGAAGTCGAGGGACCAAACTGATGCCATGTCCCAATCCCCCACACCTCACCCTCACAAGGTTCCATCCATTATTTACGGAGCACCTGCCGTGTGCCAGGCTCTCTTCTATTGTCAGTGAACAAAACAGACAAAATCCCTGCCCTTGTGGAGCTTACATTACAGTGGAAGGAGACAGACAATAACCATAACAAGTAAGTTAATGGTGTGGCACATTAGAAAGTACAGAGAAAGAGCAGATAGTAGGGATTGGAGTGCTGGGTGGGAAGTAGTCCCTCACAAAAACCATCCTCATAGCCTCACTGCCCTGGCCCAGGCCTTATCTTCTCTGTCCTGGGCCACCATGGCAGCCCCACACTGCCCTCCCTGCCCCCACCTCACCCCCTCCTATCCATCCTGGAATCGAGTTCATCCTACTCAGTCCCAGATCTGATCATGTCACTCCCTGTGTAAACCCTCTTTGACCCTCCACTGACTGCAAATCCCTCTACGACCTGCACCCGCTGGCACCTGCCTGCTCAGCCTCCCCACCCACCATGCACCAACCGCCCTGTCCTCTGACCACACCAGCGGACATGCCGTCGCCGCCTCTCCTGCAGGAACATCAGGCCCCCCTGGGTTGCAGACAACCACTATCCTCAGCCCAGCTTTCCTTGTGCTGATGAATCCTGCCCCAAGATGGCCTGGGAGCTCTGGGTTTCCACGATGTGAAGAGGCTGCAAAAGATCAAGGACCATAGCCTCTGCCTTACACTGGGCTTCCAGAAACAGACTCTGAAGTGAGGAGTTGCATGCAGAAGGCTTACTGGGGAGTGCTGTCTGGTGTCACACCTGTAACTGTGCAGAGGGACAGGCTGACCTACAATGAATTGCAACTGATCCCACAGAGAGCTTTGAAGCTGGGATGGCCCCTCAGAATTGTTCCAAATTGAGCAAAGTGGGTTGAGCTTTTATATCCTTCCATCAGCCAGTCATTGGCCAATCACCAGGATGAAGCATACGCCAGGATGAGGCCGTTCCTATAGCCAAGGGCAATTTCCAGTGAGCCACCAGCAATCAATATTCCCAGCAGCAAGGAGATTGTGTGTCACCTGTAGGGAGGGGATCTGGGCGCAGCACCATGGTATCCACTAGAGCCTCTGACAGACCTGAGTTTGAAACTTGCTTCTGTCAATGACAGCTGCATGACCTTTGTGGGGATAAAAATAGGGTCTGTGGCTCCCTGGATGTTGAGAGCCTTAAATAAGACAATTGTCTGGATAAAAATGGCAATTTGAACTTTAATGCTTATGTTTCTCCCTCTCTATACCTCCCCCCCTTAAAATGACAATAAGGAAAAGAGATGATATAAACCCAGAGGATAGGAAGAAAAGAAAAGGAGTCACTAGTGGGTGAGAGAGTTCAACAAATGTTTTTAAGATTGAAAGGGGTGGAGGAGTGAATGGTACTTATTTGGCAAAATGCTGGAACCCAAACACAACCTAAGCTCTCATGATCCACAACCACCCAATGAGGACATTTAGAACAGCCGTGCTCACCATTCTCTGTACAAACCTCACGGGCTGGATACCCTTGTCTGGTAGGATGTTCCTGCAAATGACCATATACGTCTCCTCTAGTTAATCCATCTGCTTTCCCAGAAACAATTGCTTATTCCCAAATCTGTTTATGCCAGTTATACTTGTTTTTGTAATTATGTGATTCAATTTAATATTAATAAACCAATAAAACATGATTGCAAAAAGGGAGCTGTTTTATGAAAACTAAGTTGAAATACTGAGTGAAGGCAGATTGCTATAAAAAATGTACAGATGAGTTACAGACAAGCAATTGTAACAGAGTGGGAGGAAATGATATAAATCTAGAAGGAATCTGTATTCAGATCATTCCATAAGTTCCTCTAAGAGCTAGCTGCATCAGAAAGTAAAGCGGAACCAGGAAATGATAGACAATGCTTTATGCATTGAGGTTTGTGCAAGAAAGACCTCATAGAATTCCAGTTAACAGACAGATACTCAAAGAAAGGGGAGTAACCATCTCTAGGCTTTAAGATAAAATAAAATGTTTACAACGTGTGTTTAATTTTTTTAAAAGATTTTATTTATTTATTTATTTGACAGAGAGAGAGGGAGAGAGCACAAGCAGGGAGAGTGAGCAGAGAGCCTGACTGGTGGTGGGGGGCTCAATCCCAGGACCCTGGAATCATGACCTGAGCCAAAGGCAGCCACTTAACCAACTGAGCCACCCAGGCACCCCATGTGTTTCATTTTTTAATGACTTTTCACTTGAAATAATTTTTTCAATGAACTGAACTTGCACTAGCTTCTACTGACCTAGATAAGACCTGCAGAAGGTGTACCCATGAGGTGGGAGGGGGTGAGGGTGGTAGGAGATGAAATTTTGAGGCTGGAAAGGGCTAAAAATCTGCCCCCACTAATCTGCCCTGAAAATCTGCCTAGGGAACATTTAGACCCCACAACCCTCTTCCCTAGAATGTGGCTGTAGATAGTGACCCCCAGACCTTCACTATGTTCCAGGCCAAGAGTTTATGTATATGAACTTAACAGCCCATAGGGTAATATTCTTATTAGGTCTAATTTACAGTTGGAAACTGAGGCACAGAGAGATTACGTGACTTGTCCAAGGTCACACAGCTACTAAGTGGCAGAGCTGGGATTGAAACCCAGATAGTCTGGTTCCAGAATCCATTCTTTTAACCATATCCATTCTCTTAACCACATCCATCCTACCTTACTACAGAGAAAAGAACTCACCTTGTTATTAAATATGTGTCCCCCAACCAAAAGACCAGGCCCTGCCTAGCTCACCTGAAGAGAAGCTGACCCACCTGCCTTCACAACACACCCAATGCCAGTCAACTTCTTGGACCCTTACCTTTAACTAGGGACAAAATCCTGGGACCACTGAACATCAGAGAACCTCGACCATGAAGAGGGACACGGAGCCAAAGACAGACCACAGTAAACCAGCCAAACAAACAGAGAAACTGGAAGAGACAGAGGTAAGTGAGGGCACAGGAGGGGAAGTCACTAAATAATATCCTCAGGGAGATAAAGAGGCTGTATGTTGGGGTGGGAGGAAGGGGGAGGCAGAGAACAAATAAGAACTCTTGGAAATTAAAAAATATGATATCTGAAATAAAAATTCAATAGAAGAATTGAGACATAAATTCAAAGAAATAATCTGAGAGTGGAACAGAAAGATAAGAACAAGGGAAAAAAAAAAAAGAGACCTGGAAGATCAATCCTGGAGGTCCAGAATCCTCCTCGCAAGAGGTACAGAGAGGACATAGAGAGAAGCAGTTATTAAAGAAATTTTTTTTTAAATTTCAAGGCACTGAAGGACACAAGTCTCTGAAGGCCCCTCCGGGGCCCAGCACCACGAATGACAAAAGTCACCAACATGTCACATGGATTTTGAAATTCCAGAATTCCAAGGATAAAGAGAAAATCCTAAAATAGAGAGAGCGTGCACACGCAGTTACATATAAACAGAAATCACAAGGCATGAAGTTTCTGAATGGTAGCCGTAGGTGCAGAAGACAGCAAAGCAGAACATGGACATTCTAAAGGAGAATAATTTTCAACCCAGAATTCTATGCCTAGCTGAATTACTGACCAAATACAAGGGTAGAATATAGATTAAGTCTACATACACAGTAATGTCCCACCTCTGACCAATTTCTTAGGAAGCAACTGGACTTTCCTAAGGCAGAGCTAACAGAGACAGAGGACCAAGAAACAAGGACATGGGAGAAAGCCCTGGAGAAGAGAGCTCTTGCAGACAGGTGGGCAGTGTGGTATGGGAGGGAACACCCCTGGGAAGAGGAAGCCCAAAACAGAATATGGAACGTGACAGAACTTTTGTAGGGGAGAAGAGGTGGAGGGCAGTTCTGATAGAGCTTTGGGAGAAATAAAGAGCCACATTTTCTCAATAGGAATGCTGATCCCCGAGTTACCTAAAAATAGTGCTCCAGATATACTGGGCAGGAGGATGGGGCTGGAATACAGCTAACTCCTTTATTTCAATAGGAAGACAAAAGACGTCTGAAGTTGGCAAATTAAGAAATAGCAGTATAAGCATATGACTTTTCATTATGTAGATAAACATCAGAAAATACAAGTTAAAAAACTAAACTGGTTGCTACCAGGGTGCCGAGGTGGGAGGTGGGAGGTGGATTGAGTGAGCATGGTCTGACCATTTTTCAATAAAAGCCTTTCGATTTGCATCTGGCCTGGGCCTCAGATTTCTTAAAGCACTTTCACATGTGTGTCTCTTCGGCTTCTTCAAGAAACTCCCTTGCAGAGACAGGAAACCTACGCCCAGACAGGGACAGTGACCTCTCAAGGTCACGCAGCGACGCCTGACCTCCCAGCGCTCCTTGCTGAGACGCCCCCCCCCGCCCCGCCCCCCCAACCCACACACGGAGCACCAGAAACTCTCTAAAGGCCACCGGGGTGCTGATGACTCGCTCCCACCCCCGCCGCCGAAGATCGTGTCTCCGAACTGGGCCAAGCAACGGTAGTGTGGGCGCTGCCGGACTCTGCCAGCCACGGCCCCTGTGCCGCCCGCCGCGTCCACACCGTCCTTGGAAGGACACGCGGGGAAGCCGCGCGCGGTGCAGCAGCGCCCCCTGCTGGCAGCCGGGTGCTCTGCTCCAGCCCGGCCCTGTGTGGTTCTCTGGGAAGGGTTAGGACCCAGACGGCGTGGCAATCAGGGCAGGCTGCGACCCGGTCTGGCCCACTCTGGACAGCCTATGGCCGGGCAGCGCCGTAATAACAGAGCGGTCCTTCTCTAAAATCACGGGACGCGCTGGCCGCCGGAGTCTCCTCCTTGGACGGACGCTAAGCCTAGAGAGGGTTAACGATCTGCCCAAGGTCACACAACACGTCTGGTACAACCGGGACAGGGACCCAGACTTCCTGTGGAACCTTCCAGGGGCCCAGACCTCCTGGTTTCTACACCCCCCCGAACTGGCCTCTTGGGCTTTGGGAAAGAGCAGAGGGAGTTCGGGTCCTGCCCTGTTGGCACCGACTCCTGGGCGACCTTGGGCGGGACCTCCACCCTACCCGGGGCCTGGGTCCAGCCTCAGGGCATATGACCTCCAAGGGTCCTTCCCGCGCCCAGTCCCGGGATGCGTTCCGCGCGTCTCAGCGGCTCACCGGAGGCGCCAACGGCGGCCGCGGCTGACCCCTGCTGGCTGAAGGGAGAGTTGCTGCTCCGAGTCGGACCGCGACCCCCACGGGCCGCGCCCACTCTGCCTGGGTGAGCCCCTCCCGCCCAGCGTGGAGGGTCAGTCCGCGGGAGTGCCTGGCGCTGGGCTCACGCCGTGAAAACAGGCTCCGACAGGGGGCCTGGGCCCTCGTAAGAGGCCTAAATACCCTTCGCAGTTGCAGGTTTCAGATGAGGAGAGACCTCTACCGTGCTTCGAGAGGGAGCCAGGTCTTCAAATGCCTCTTCAACAAGAGCCGCACAGTGAGGTGGTTAAGAGCCTGACTCCAGAGCCCTACTGCCTGGGTTTAAGTGATACCTTTGTTCCTTTTCAGCTCTGTGACCTTGCATAAGTTACCAAAACTCTCTGTGTCTCAGTTTTTACCACCAAAATGGGGATAATACCGATATATAGACACTTTATGTATATGAACTCATTCAACCATATAGCAACCCTATTATGACGTAGGTACAGTTATCCCCATTTAACAATGAAGCACAGAAAAGTTAAGTCATTTAACCAAGATAACAGAGAAAATAACCAGTGGAGCTAGGACAAAAATCCAGGTAATCTAGCTCTAGGATCACTGCTTAATTGCGGTACTACGCTGGGATGATAATAGTACCCACGTTATAGTATCGTTGAGAGGATTTTATGAGCTGATATATATATATAAAGTACTCAGAATGGTGCCTGGCACGTGGTAAGCCCATGTTACCACGATTGTTCGCTGAGCACCTACTGGGCACAGTACTAGATACCTCGGCTACAGCAGTGAGCAGGCTGACCCCACCACTGCCCGCCCGCGTGAAGCTGCCAGCCTAGAAGAAATGTTGAACAAGCCTGATGAACATTTAGGGTCCTGATAGGATCCCAGGCCAGAGGGTGGCCCAGACCCAAACACAGCCACGGACCTGGGGCTGACAGAGAAAAGTGCTAGATAGGAGGCAGGAGTCCAGGACACAGGGATCCCAGAGTAGGAAACAAATACCTCAAGCCACGGCTGAGGAAGGCACTCAGAAGAGCTGAGTACAAGAGGTGAGTTATTTGCCAGGCACTGGTGAGATGGCAGCCGTGGCCTCCATACCTGCCTGGAAGTCCTCATGTCCCCCATCTGAGTTGGGGAAACCACCTGCAAGTTGGTTTCGATTCACAAGACAAGTCTTCTTGGTTCAAAGTCCCACTCCCACAACCCAGAGGATATATTTGCTCTGTGAGAGCTGGGATTCTGGTGTGAGGCCTCAGGGAGGTGAACCCTAAAGGGGCCACCTCAGGAGGCAGAGGACCGAACCCCTTTCAGAGGCTGCAGGGAGCTTGTTGAGGGTGTCTCTGTGCCAGGAGGGTAGTGGGACAGGCCGGCTTTTCTGCTTCTTCCCACTGATAAGACTGCTCTTTCAAAATGTCCTTCCTGATGCCTCGTGGAGGGCTCAATGGATACCACGTTCCCCTGTTGCCAACCAGTTTAATCGGAATGCTTCCCTCCTGGTTCCTGATTGCAGCCTGAGCTTGTAGAAGGGGAATTTTCATAAGGTTAGGAGTGATTCTAGGACTTCGGGGCCCTCTTAGAGAGAATGGGCAGAAGGAAGGAAGGAAGAAAAAGGAGCAACATGTGTTGAGCCTCTCTTTTTGTGTCAGCCCTTAGTAGGTACTTTATCTTTAGGGTCGTTCTATTTTTAATCCTTCTAGCAGCCTTGCCAGGTAAAGGTAGTAATTGTTATTTCCTGTTTTATATGTGACGGAACCAAGACTCCAGAGGGGGCATAGCTTACCCAAGGTCATAGGGATGGCCAACTGCAGAGACGACAGTTAAGTCAAGTCAAGGTGACACTGAAAGGGGAATCTTGCCCCCCACGTTCCAGGGCTTCCTTAGAGACACCCAACTGGGACGGAGGGTGTGGTGGTAAGGATGGCAGTCATGGGGAAGGAAGAAAGGATGGAGGCGGGGTTTTTGCCGCCTCAGCAAAGGCAGAGAAATGCAGGTTAGCAGTCAATGTCTTCACCAAGGTCTTCGTTTTCTCCCCAGGCCACACAAAATCAGCATGGCTGGGGCCTCCCGCCTCTGCAGGGTATTTTTAAAACCACCCACCTCTAAACTCCTCTGTTCCTGTGCTTTCAAGTTCCTCTGAAAAGTTAGAATAAATTTGCCTGTCTTTTCTCCCAGACAAATGCAGAGGAGGAAAACAAAAAGAACACGTATTTTATGAGCGCAAATTTGGGCCAGTGACACCTCCAATCATCATTTTATGGCACGATGATATACAGTAATTAGGTGTCAGGAGTAATCCATGGCCACAAGAATAGAGTCATCTCTGCAAAAAAAACCAAAAAAACCACTCCTTCCTCCCAGAAGGCAACCTCAGTGGCTGGGAGAGGGAGGGGCGGGAGCGAGGCCTGCAGGAAGCAGCGCACAGCTGCCCATGAGGCCCCAGAGCAGCTCGGGGTGCCCCTGAGGGAGAGACAAGAGGGTCACAAGGAAGACTCTCTCTGATTGGAATCTCTACTTAGACTTTTCTCTGTCGGCCCCAGGTCAGTGGATACGTTTGTTTCTAGACCACCCTGGGGCCTGGGGTCCCTCATTCTCAGAGCACCCTACACATTCCTCAGGCTTGTTCAGTGTCTGTCTGGCTCTGACACCCCTTTGCAGCAGAGTGACCCGGACAAAGAAAGCTCTTTCCCTCCCTTGAAGGCGTGTCCTGGATAGGCCAGGGCTTGGAGTCCTCCGGGCAGGTTTCCTGGTGGGTGGAGCTGGAGTTGGGCCCTGAGGAATGGGAGGGTACGGATGCGCCCAGAAAAGCAGGAAAGACTTCCAGACTGAGAAGCCCGCCCAGGCAAAGGTGTGGAAGGAGGAAATCTGCCCTAAAGACTCTCTTAGAGGAGAATTGTTTTTAAGACTGCGTCATTCACAAGCATTGCCAATTTAATCTTTTGTTTTATGAGCTTAAATGCTGGACTTTTATTTTCCTCAGGAAAACGCTACCCAGAGGGTTCTTCGTGTCTGATGACCTGGGCTCAATTTGTCTTTACTACTTTCTCCAAGCAAGTGACCTCTTAGCATCAAGTTTCCTCATCTACAGAAGAGGATAATTATATCTGAGGCTATTGTGAAGATTATATGAGATAATATAACCAAGTCCTAAGCCAGGGCCTGGCATGATCTTCCCCCAGATCTTCACAGGGCTGGCTTCTCCTCATGACCCTTCAGATCTCAGAAGCAATCTCCTCAGGGTGGCCTTCCCTGACCGCCCAACCCAGAGAGGGTGTTCCCATCCCTTCTAAGGTGAAACCACAATCTGAAATCACCCTATTTATCTGTTCCCTTGCCTGTTGTCTGCCTTCCCCATAAGAATGTAAACTGCTGCGGGCCCTCTTCTATCTCGTTTGCAACTAGAGTGCCCCCTGCACATGATAGGTCCTCAATTAAATTCTCATTGCATAAATGAATGAATATGGAACATAGTAGATCTTAGTAAATGCTAACTTTTTCCTTCCCCCCTTCACCCTGCTTCTCATGCCTCTTTCCTTTGGCCAGGACTCCAATGATATAAGGAGTAAAGCAGGGTGGCCCAGTCCAGAGGGGATATCTTTCAGATCCCAAGGCTTGACATCCCCAATGCATATGTCTCACGTCAACCTGAGGCATCCAGAAGAGTCCATATCTTGCCCAAGGTTACAGTTATAAATGACAAAGCTGGAACTGGCCCCAGGAAGTCCAGCTTAGAGCTTAAGCTTTCAACCACTACACTGTATGCCTCTTCCTACTAAAGTGTTTGAGCCAAGAACAGTTCTAGGTAATTCACATATACTGTATTTTTTCTTAATCTTTTAAAGTTTTTTTAGCTTTATTGAGGTATAATTGAAAAATAAAATTATAATATATTAATGTGTATAATATGATGATTTGATATATACATACATCGTGAAAGGATTCACTCCAAGTTCACTCACATGTTTACCTTTTGTGGGGGGTGTGAAAACACACAATGAGATATCTGTCACCTTACACCTGTCAGGATGGCTATTACCAAAAAGATGAGAGATACATATGAGGAATATAAGAAACAGCACAGAAGATCATAGGGGAAGGGAGGGAAAAGCGGAATGGGAAGAAATCAGAGAAGGAGACAAAACATGAGAGACCCTTAACTATGGGAAAGAAACTGAGGGTTGTTGGAGGGGATGTGGGTGGTGGGATGGGGTAACTGGGTGATGGGCATTAAGGAGGGCACGTGATGTAATGAGCACTGGGTGTTATATGCAACTGATGAATTACTGAACTCTACATCTGAAACAAATGTTGTTCTATATGTTGGCTAATTGAATTGAAATAAAAAAAAAACAAAGAGATAAATGCTGATGAAGATGTGGAGAAAAGGGAATGCTTGTACACTGTTGGTGGGGATGTAAAACTGGTACAGCCACTATGGAAAACAAGAAAACAAGATTCCTCAAGAAATTAATAATAGAACTTCTATATGATTCAGCAATTCTACTTCTGGGTATATATCCAAAGGATACAAAATCATTATCTCAAAGAGATATTCTGTTCCATTGATCTGTGTGTCTGTTTTAAATGTCAGTACCACACTGTTTTGATTACAATAGCTTTGTAATATAGTTTGAAATCAGGAACTGTGATGCCTCCAGCTTTGTTGTTCTTTCTCAAGATGGCTTTGGCTATTCAGGGTTTTTTCTGAGGTTCCATATGAATTTTAGTATTATTTATTTTCTATTTTGGGGGGAAATGACATTGAAACTTTGATAGGGTTTGCGTTGAATCTGTAGATCACTTTGAGTAGTGTGGACATTTTGACAGTATTAATTCTTCCTGTCTGTGAATACAAAATATCTTTCCCCTTATCATGCCTTCAATTTCTTTCATCAATGTTTTATGTTTTTCAGTATACGGATCTTTCACTTTCATGGTTAAATTTATTCCTAAGTATTTCATTCTTTTTGATGCAATTGTAAATGGGATTGTTTTCTTAATTGCTCTTTCTGAAGGTTCACTGTTGTTGTGTAGAAACACAACTGATTTTTGAGCATTAATTTCGTATCCTAAAACTTTAGAGAATTTATTAGTTTTAGCAGTTTTTTGTGCAGTTTCTGTATATAATATCATGTCTCTGCAAACAGAGACAATTTTACTTCTTCCTTTCTGATTTAGATGACTTCTTTTTCTTTTTCTTAACTACTTGCTCTGAGTAGGACTTCCAGTACTATGTTGAACAAGTGTCAAGAGAGTACATTCTTGTCTTGTCCCTGATCTTAGAGAAAAAGCTTTTAGCTTTTCACCATTGAGTATGGTATTAGCTGTGGGCTTGCCAAACAGGGATTTTATTATGTTAAGGTACATTCCAGCTATACCTAATTTGTTGAGAGTTTTTATGAGATGATCATATGAATTTGTCCTTCATTTTGTTAATGTGGCATATCACATTTATTGATTTGCATATGTCAAACCATCCTTGCATCTCTGGAATAAATCCCACTTGATTATGGAGTGTGATCCTTTTTTTAAAGAATTTATTTATTTGAAAGAGAGAGAGAGAGAGAGAGAGCAGAGAGAGAGAGAGAGCACACAAGGGGGTGGAGGGACAGAGGGAGAGGAAGAAGCAGACTCCCTGCTGAGCAGGGAGCCTAATTCAGGGCTCAATCCCAGGACCCTGGGATCATGACCTGAGCCAAAGGTAGACGCTTAACTGACTGAGCCACCCAGGTGCCCCTTGAGTTAATTTTTGTGAAGGACTTAAGGTCGGTGTCTAGACATTTTTTTGTATGTGGATGTCAAGTTTTCCCAGCACCATTTGTTGCAGAGATGATCTTTTCTCCACTATACTGGGTTTGCTCCTTTGTGAAAGATCAATTGGCTATATTTAAGTGGGTCTATTTCTGGGCTCTCTATTCTGTTCCATTGATCTATTTGTCTATTCATTTGTCAGTACCTTACTAGATACTGTAGCTTTATAGTAAGTCTTGAATTTGGTTAGTGTCAGTCCTCCAACTTGGTTCTTCTTCAATATTTTGTTAGAGATTCTGGATCTTTTGCCTTCCATAAAGAAGTTACCATCAGTTTGTTGACATGCAAAAAGTAACTTATTGTACGTTTTTGGGGATTGTGTTTAATCTATAGATCAAGTTAGGAAGAATTGAAATATTGAGTCTTCCTGTTCATAAACATGAACTATCTCTCCATTTATTTAGTTTTTCTTTGATTTCTTTCATCAAAGATTTATAGTTTTCCTTCTCTAGATCTTGTATATTTTTTTTAGATTTAAATGTAAATATTTTATTTAAGGAGGTTGCTAATGTAAATGGTAATGTGTTTTTTATTTCAAACATCACTTGTTGGTTACTGTTATATAGGAAAGAGATTGGCTTTTGTACAATAATCTTGTATCCTGCAACCTTGCTATAATTGCTTACTAGTTCCAGGAGCTTTATGTAGATTTTTCAGATTTTCTACTTAGATGATCATGTCATCTGTTTTTCTATCTTTCTTCTAAATATGTTACTTTTATTTCCTTTTCTTGTCTTATTACATTAGCTAAGACTTCCACTGTGATGTTGAAAAGGAGTGGTAAGAAGGTACATCTTGCCTTGTTCCTGATCTTAGCAGGAAAGATTCTAGTTTCTCACCATTAAGTACGATGTTAGCCATAGGTTTTTGTAGATGTTCTAAAACCCAGCACCCACCCCTTCCTGGGGCCATACCTTCTCTAGAGTCTGAGGCTGAGCCTCACCCACAGTCACTGACCACGCTCCAGCCCCTTCCAGTGAGTGTGTCCATTCAGTTCACTTCAATGCAGTCACTGAGCAGTGACAACTCTGCTCAGACCCACATGAGCTAATTCCCAGTGTCCAGCACCAGGCCTTTACCTGGCACTGAGGTAAAGTGAAGGAATGAGGAAGGAAAATTCCCACGTACTAAACTCCTAGAGGCAGGCAGGGAGGCATGGAGAAGAGAGTCTCCAGTGTACAACCCATCTGACACCCTCCCTCCCCTCCTTGTTCCTCCTCCTCCTTTCCCTTCTCTTCTTTCCATCTCCCACCCCCATCATTCCATCCTTCCCTCTCCTACTCCTCTTTCCTCCTCCCTTCCCTCCATCTCACAGCCACCCTAACCCACCACACCTATTGACAAACTTCCCGATCCCCAGTGTCTTCAACAAGTGAGTGGGGGCGGGATACAATTTAAAGTGGAGCTTCAGAAGAGGAAGACGAGGTGGAAGGCGGAAATTAAAGTGGCTCCTACACCAGGAAGTTGGTGCTGCCTCCCAGATCAGTGCCAGCAAGGAGGCCACTCTGGTCAATATCATTCTCCTTGTTTATCACCAGCAACCTATGACCAGCCCTACTAAAAACTAGCGGGGAGAAGAAAGGAAGAAAACAGGAAGAAAAATGGGTGTGGGAGTGGGCCCAAGGTGTGTGAGTAATAGCACTTAATTTTAACCACCTTGTATTTTTCACCTTGTCATCACATGCCATTTCTTCTTCCCTCCCCTCCTTATCACCAGCTGAACAATGATTTCTACATTAGTGACTCATTCTGGCTTTATCATATAAGAGATCTGTGGTCCACACACTTCTGTCATGGGAGACACCAAATAAGGCAGTGGCACTGAAATGGAGAAAAGAGAGATGCAGGGTGCTTGCCACCTTTAGCTATATGACCCTCGGGAAGTTATTTGGCCTCTGTGGGCATCAGTTTCCCCATCTCTAAAGTGGGGATAAATAGATAGCAACTACCTCATAAGCTTGATGGAGATTAAAGAAGTTGATATGTGTAGAACACCTATGGTGCCAGGCACACACTAAGTGCTCAATAAATGCGAGCTAATACAATGATGAGCAGCATCCCCAGTTGCCACTCAGTGGCGGCAGGACTCTATCTACAGCATCGTCTGCCCCTGGAGTTGCAGAGCTGCTCTAAGGTTTCACTTGGGTCACAACGGCTACTCACCTTTCACGCCTCTGGGTTTTACAGGAGCTGCTTGCCCACAGCACTCTTCTCTTTCTCCTTCTGGAGAATTATTCTTCATCTTCAAGACCAGTTCAAATGTCACCTCCTCTGCAAAGACTTCCCGCTTCCTCAGATCATTCGTCTCTCTTTGCTCCGTGTAGCCCTGGCATGTGGTGCAGAACCTTTGCTTGAGGAAACTGAAGGGCTCTCTGAGTCCAAGATGTTTTCAGTGTCTGCTAAGCCACTTACAGGGGCAGGTGGTCACAACATGATCCCTGTATGGAGCTTAAATATGAAGTCCCTGGAGGACAGGCACTGGTTGGTGATTCATTAGCTAACATTCCACCATATATAGTTACTCAGGACCTACTGTGAGCCAAGGACCAGGAACTGAGTCTTTTACATTTTAATCTATAGCTGAAGTATTACTTACATCAGGAAATAGTCTGTACCACAATATTCCAAACCTAAAAGAGTCAGATGTTCAGTAGAAAACGCGACCCACAGTATCCACATGCCAGGACTGTCCACTGAGCAAAGAGGGATGAATAATCTTTGTTCTACTCAGCCCAGCTTCTAAGTCAGTGGACACATGGAGAGAAAAAGAAAACACAGAAATACAGTACAGTAAACCCAGCTGTCACTGGAGGGGAGAAAAGCCAGCATTTATGAAGCACCCATTGGTTATGGGAACTTTACATTCCTTATTTCATGTCATCCCTTTAAGGCAGAGACCATTACTTGCTCCCCAGTAAAAAATCTGATGCTCAGAGCAGTGAAATGACTTTCCCAGCCTCACAGTCAAAAGTGGCGGATCTGAGATGGAAACCCAGTCATGTCTCAGGGAACAAAGTGTACCTCTCTCCCTCTGCAGGGCAGCCTCCAATCACATGACCAGGGGCCATCCCGGAACCTCCCATCCCTTGAGTTGACTCAGCTGCTCCCTGACTTTCCATCCCTATTCTCAGGACACCTTCCTGTCCCCAAGCATATTCATGAGCTCACCATTAATCAGAGGTCAGCTATCCACATATCTTCTGACTTTGCAGCAGCCACAAGAAGAGAAAAAACCAAAATGCGTTCCATATATTCAAAGCTCTGTGTCACTTAGACCACCTCTAATACACAGGCGTTGGAGCAAAGTCAACAGACATGCCCGTCAGGAAATCAGTGAGATTCCGGGTACAGCCATAAGGCTGACAACATATAATGGAAGATGGATGTTAAATTTCATCACTCTAAAATTCAGGTTGAAAAGGTGACACTGATATATCAGCCTTTTATCTCGGGCTCTGCCATTAAAGAATCACCACCTCTATTGGCCTCTTTCCATTTTTTGAGATTGTATCCAACCTGAAAAACCTCCCTGTAACATCCGCAACCGCTCAGATCTCTAAGGCCTGCTGCATGTTCTAAAAATAACGGCACATAAAGCCCACCTCCGCCCAGCTCGCAGCATCTCCCCAGCCACCCACCTGAAATGGGAAAGATTTTATGCAGCTGCAAAGATGTTTGCTGTTTAGATGGCAACTCCGGTAGAATCCATTAGTTCCTAAACATCTTTCAGTGGGAAGCCTCCTGCTCCAAAGGACAGCAGAACTGCATGGCGACAGAGCCTGCCTTTTTATTGTGTTATTTACATAAAGTGAATGTGCAGCGTACACGGCCCTTGCAAACAAGGGCTAATCTGCAGGGAACAGGTACCACATGTGATGTTGCTGGCTTCCCTGTCATGCCAGCTAGAGGAGAAGACCATCCCAGGGACAGGGAATGGTGACTCCACATGACCCCAGCCTCTTCTCTTGGCCCCCCCGGGAGGCTCATGATTTCTGTTCAGTGGCATCCAGAGCTTTCCATCTGCCAGCACCAGCTGTGCCAACTGGGGGCAGGGGGGCTGCTCTTGAGTCCTCCTCCCCTACAGCTGCTGCCCTCACTCATGTGGGCCCTGGACCAGACCAAGGAAGAGAACTGGAGACTGCAGTTCCCATCCTGGCTCTACCAGTTAATGGCTGTGTCACCTTGGGGAGGTAACTTACCCTCTCTGAACTTCACTTTCTGTAGATGTAAACTGGCCTCTAAATTGCCCTAGTTTTCATGTATGGGTTTCTACTAAGCACCAGTGCCATTCTCTTTAGGAACTCAGGGTGAGTGTTGCTGGAGGGCTGGGTTGAAAGATCATCTCAAGTCCCTGCTCACAAGTGCTTCCCTCCACTGAAGACAGATAACTGAGCCCAGTTTCTGCCCCTCCTGGATGCCTTTCCCAGAGTCCAGGAACAGCCTTTGCCCCCCTTTTTTCAAGTCCTTAATATTGGTGTCCTGAAGCTAAAGTTTTCTTTACTGGTCTTTTTCCCAGAATGTTAGGGCATCTCCATGAAGACTGGAATCTCAGTGAGCCATCCGAACACCAACACCAACGCCAACACCCTCCCCAAGAGCTGCGGCTAATGGAACTGGGTGCTCACTAGGGCCAGGCCCTGGTCTGAACGTGTTACGTGTAGCGTCTCGTTTAATCTTTAGTGTACCCCTGTGAATAGGCATCTGCCTTTTACAGACGAGAAAACTGAGGCCTAGAGGAAGGACCAGCTAACTCCATCTGGGGGAATGAAGGAAGGCATCCTGGAGGAGGTGGCCTGGGAGCTCAAGCTAGCCAGATAGAGAAGTGGTGAGTCTCCCATTTGCCTCTCCCCTGATCCCCACTACCTTTGTAGCCCAGGACTGGAGTTTATGAGGTTGTTTATAAAATTCAGATCCCAGGTTGTGAGCCAAACTCTGGCAGAAGCAAAGGCTCTTATCTACATGCCCATTTATTTATCTAGCTATTGCAAGCTGAATACACAGTCTCTTGCAGTGAAATTTAAGCACAAATCACAGGAAGTTTCCTTTGACAAGGAACAGACTGTATTCCTAATTCTACTGAAGCAAAATCTTCCCTCTCCTGAGCGGTGCCCTGGGTCAACAGGCCACAGTCTGGCTGAGCTGGGGGCCGGTTATCGGACAGGGAGAAGCAGCTTGCCCCACCTGGCAGCCACACTGAGAGGAGAAGGAGGGGGTTTCACAGGTGTGGACAACGGGGGACAGAGATGAGAGCACCAGCAGGGACCCCGCTTCCTGCCTGTGCTGGGCCCTGCTCATTCCAACAGAGAAAGGAAATGAGGCTGGCATGAGAGGCCTGGGCCTGCCCACGGGATGGGGTCCTCAGCCCCCAGCAGAGCAATGATATCCACTCCAGCTGGGGTTCCCATGCTTGTTGCAGGGTAAGGATGGGCAGAGACTAAGCCACAGGGGCATGATCCCAGCACAGTTTTATATCCCCTCCTGCTAACAGCTGAGTTTGGGGCTCCCGAAGGGGCAATCCTGGACCCGCATGTTGGGAACACTGTGACCCAGTTGCAGGGCTGGAGAAAACAATGAGAAAGAACTGATGCAGATGGCAGATAATAAGGAAAGGATGGGAAGGAGGTTTTATCAGGAAGGTTCCCACCTGCCTTCTCATCTGCCCCAAACAGCTAGCTGCCAAGTGAGATAAAACTTGACATCTCAGTGGCTTACACAATGGATCTGTCCCTGCTCACACTCCTGCCTGGACCACCTCTCGCATGCTCACTCAGGAACTCGGGCTCCTTCCATGTGGTGGCTCTGCCCACTGTTGGCAGTAGGCCTTGGCATTCGGTCTGTTCAGTCAGGAGAGGGAGAAGGAAAGGCTGTGGAGGATTCCATGGGAGGTTTCGTAGCCGGGCCTGACAGGGGCCTGCGTCACTTCCACCCACTTGCCTTGGCCAGAACTCAGCCCCGTGACCACACCTAACTACAGGGAGGCTGCAAAAACAGTCCCATGAGGAGAGGAAAACACGTTTGGGGAACAATAAGCCAGTGTTTGTCACCTCAGATCACCTCACAGAATTGCAGAACTTAGAATCATAGCCCCATAGAATGTTAGGACCATGAATTGAGAGAATCTTAAAAATATGAAGTCATAGAACTTTCAAGTTCCACAATCATGGAATCCTGAAATAACACAGTCCTCGATTTGAGGAGCTGGTTGCCGATATGTTCATCTCCTCCACCCAATTATAAGTTACCAGGGGGTTGGGGCATATTTCCACAACTCAGTGCCTCCTCGGCACCCACCACCCTACCCATAATAATTGCAGCTCTTGCAGTGGTTGCAGAAAGGGACGTGATGCCTACCATGTGCCAGACACTTTGAATATTTAAATGCATTTACTTCTCACAACACCCTTGGGGTAAGACTATTATTATCCCCAATTAACAGATGAGAAAACCGAGGCAGAGGGGTTAAGAGGACCCGGGGCCAGGTAGCTAGGAAGCATTCCAGAAATATTTGTTGCTGTGCAAGTGTTGAACTGGTGTGAATCGCTAACCGCGTCAGACTTTTCATTTTCTCTCTCAATTACAAAGGAGAAAGATGGTAAGTTTTTGGGACATAATTGAAATATGAAAGAGACCCACAGATAGAGAACAACTCACTTTGTTGTTTGCTCCCCAAACTTCTGAAATGAATTCCCCATCACGATGGGAAAATTGGCGGCCTCATTAACTTCCGGGAGGGGGTTTGAAGTGCGTTTGAAGCGGGAGCTGTGGAAGGGCTTATCCACCCGCTCACTGAGGAGCCTGCCTGTTCCATCTAATTAACAGTAAACCAGACGCCCCGACACAATCCGCTTCCACATCTGTAACACGCTGACAATCTAAAAATGCCAGCCTCCTCCTTGTGTGTCAGCTAAATGTCACTGGCGACATTTGATGCAATTCGGAGATGAAAGTAAATCCAATATTATCGCTGACTAAATAACCACAGGCCCAATCAGGCGCCCCAGGCCCCAGAGCAGGAGAGGGAGAGGAGGCAGCACCCCAGGAAGGCAGGGCAGACAGCGCCTTCCGAGATGAACCAACCCCCAGCTGCCCACGGACTGGAAATTCCAACTCACTGGCCCACTGTGCTCGGGAGGAGCGTGACCTACGACCCCCAGAGCTGCCTGGACAGGCCACAAGGGACAGCTTTTCCTCTCTGAGCTTCAGTCCCCTTGCCTGGTAGGGGAGCAGCACAAAGCACTGCCTGTAGGGAAGGACTGCTGCTGCCCTGAGGTTCAAACATTCGGTCAACCCCTATTTACTGAGCAGCTCTGTGTGGCAGGCACAGGTCTAAACGCTGGGGACGCAGCGATCTTTTACTCAGCCATCCTCTCCGCTAGCCTGCGAGCAACATGGAGGTGAACACCAGCTCTCTTGCTCGCCTTTATATCCCACTTAGGTGCTCAATCAATATGTGTGAAATGAGTGCATGGGTGAATGACTAAGCCTGGTGTTTGGCTCCCCACTCGCTTGGGAGCGTCTTGGGAGCTGTGAAGTCTACAGGGGCCAATATTAGGTGTCAGTTATGCCCTGGTGCCCAGGTCCCGCAGAGCAGGGGCAACCTTGATGCCAACTGTACCAGTTCTCACCACATGGAACCCTTCTTGATGGTGCCCGATACCAAAACACCTCAACCGGAGGATCAAAATGAGCATCACCAATGACGGGTGCCTCCTGATGTGTCCCTGAGAAGGACACAACATCACTTACGCAGTGTCCCAGCCACTGTGCGGCACCTGAATCTAATTACAGAGCAACATCAGACAAACCCAAAATTAGAACCATTCTATTTAAAAAGGAGCAGGGGACAGGGGCAGACGGTGCCTTCAAGAACGTCATTGATGTAAAAGACAAAAGAACGCTGAGCAACCAATCCAAGTTAAAGAAAACTACAGGGTATGACAATTCACCCAATGTATGATCACTACTGGATGGAGAAAATGCTATCAAGAACCTTACTGGGTCAACAGACAAAATTAGAATGCAGTCAGGATTGAAATTATTAATGCAAGTTTTCTATTGCTGCCGTAACAATAATCGCAAATTTAATGACTTAAAACAACATAAATTCATTTAGGATGTGGACATCTGGGGGGGGCATTATCCCACTTACACAGTCAATAATTGATATGAGCATTTTATCAACGATAAAATTACTGAAATTGTTAGCTGTCCTGTGCTTATGTGAGAAGATATTCTTATCTTTCAAGTATACACTGAAGTATTTGTTTGCTTATTTATGAAAGAGGAAGCTCTCTTCATTTATTCGACATGAGTGGGGGACGAAGGGGACCACGAGGTCACAGGCCCCTCTGCATGAAGCTCGTATCCACCAGGCCCTCGCTCTGCCAGGAGACCCCTCTGCAAGGGGCAGACAGCTCACAGATGTCCTGGATGCCGTCTGTGCCAATCCGAGAAAATTCATGACTGTCCCTTTCTTGCCAATCTACTAGATCTCCAGGGGGGGAATGCGCGTAATGATCGGATCCTGGCGCGCGTCCAGCTCCTTGTGAGGACCCCGAAGACTCGCGTGCATGGCCGCAGTCCTCCTCTGCGGTGCCCGCACACGGATGGGGGAGATGAGCAGGTGGCGCTGGGCACCGTGGAGCCATTCGCCGCCAGGGCCAGACCCGGTGGCACCATCCTGTCCACACGGTCCTCAGGTTTGCCCAGGATGGCTGCCCTGGCAGGGCCGAGCCGCTTCTCCAGTCCCGTGGGCACGCGGCCGGCAGCCAAGTGGGTGTCCAGCGCGAAGAATGGCGAGTCTGGCGAGAAGCGACCAGAGCGGCCACAGCAACGGAGAAAGAGCGCACAGAGTCTACACTGGAGTGTCTAGAGGCCAAGGGTCACGGTGCATGCAACTTACTCTCAAGTGGATCAGAAATAATAATACGAGAGGGAGGGAGGGGGAAAACGAGAAAGCAAATGTGACAATTTACAATAGGTGCTTCTCGATTAAAAGGATATGGTGTTCTTTCTACTATACTTGCAACTCTTCTGTAAATTTGAAGTAATTTCCAACCCAAGTACGTGTGTGTGCGCCCGTGAGCACTGGATTCTCCATAAGGGAAATCGGCAAGGAGCTGAGATGAGAGGTTTCCTGCTTCTTGGTTTCATCTCACCAAGTAGACTGAAGAGCCCCTCAGGGGCACCCCATTGTAGGCAGAAGAAAACCCTCAACATGGCATTCAGGTTCCTTCATGACCTTCAGCCCCCTTCTCTGGCAGTCACACTTCCATCTCCCATCTATTCCTTTATCCACACAGGATTACTTAACACACCTCAAAATTGCATCATAATAATTGTTCCTTTTATTAAGCACCTAGTGTATACTGGGTCCATCCTCAGGTCATTTCATTTCATCCTTACAACAGAACTTCAAGTTAGATGCCAATGTTTCCTCTTACAAATGGTGAATCAAAGGCTCAGAGAGGTTAAGTGACTTGCTTAAAGACATACAGCTAGAGCTAGACTTTACATCACGTTTAAAGCCAGGTTCTTTCCCAGATCCTACATTGCCCTATCCTCTAAGTACTGATTCAGTGAATATTTCCTAAGCACCCTCTCAGTGCTGGGCTCTATGCCAGGCACTGGGAGTGCAATCAACCCTACCCCAATGCAATTAACCCTATCCCAACCTCCCAGAGTGTATGATTTGGCCAGAGAGACAGAGTCAGGGTTGAGGAGGAGCAAGGGGTTAGGGGTCAGAATCGGTGGGGTTTCCAGAGTCTGGCTCCATGACCCTAGAAGCTGAGCCTGGAACCATGGCGGTGGTGCAAGTAAAGGGAGAAATCCTTCAGATGATGGGGTCCTGGGTGAAGGGTCTGCGGACAGTTTTCTTTTTAGTCAAGTCTCTGCTGCCCTCTAGTGGAACATGCAGGGATAACAGGAGGAAACAGAAGTGGCCGGCTTGGGCAGAGGGGTCGGCATCCACATTAAACTCTGAGCCTCTTCTTAACCTTGGGACCTGTGAGATGGCTCCCAGGCTCGTAAATGGAGAGGTCTGGGTTTGAAACTGCAGGAGTGCAGGGGTCAGTCTGCTTCACCAAGAGAGACACTCAACTTTTCTCAGGTCATATATTGAGCCCAAAAATTAACCCCAGATGGAGCCCTGCAAAGACTAATCTGTGATGAAGTTTCCAGACTGAGTTCTGACATTGATTAGAGACTAAACCCACACTAGGACCCCGCCAGACCTCTGCCATTCTCCTCCCCGGTTTTTTAACACTGCCATTATCAGAAATTAAATTATATCATTTACAATTAAATAAACTACAGAAAAACAAAGGAGATACATACTGGAAATGTATTACTTCCTAATTATTTCATAACATTCTGCTACTCTCCATGCTCTTGAGGTGATTTAAACCTGCAGTATCTACATAGCACAAAACTATATAATGGCATGCTACTGCACGTCACTCCCCAACGCCCAGCATATTCAGGGCTCACATTAGTAGCTCGAAATTAGCCAAAGTGAGGGTATTTATATCACAGAAATCAGCAACACTGCAAAGTCAGGCTTGAGTTATTGTTTCGTTAATTGTCTAGACCAGGAATCAGCAAGCCACAGCCCACATGCTGTTTTTGTATGGTGACCTGAGAATGATTTTTACATTTCAAAAATGTTGAAAAAGATATAACAAAGGAGAATGTGCAACAGAGACCACATGAGGCTCACAAAGCCTTAAATACTTACTGTCTCATCCTTTACAGAAAGAATTTGCTGCTCTCTGGCCTAGACATAAGAAAGTGAAGGGGAAATGTTAATAATGCATCTTATAAACATGTCATATCTGTAGCTGTTACATCATAAATCACACAGAATATTGAGGAAATATTTTTCAACATTTGAAAATTATTATCTAATACAGCAAAAAAGTCATTCACATCATAGACAAAGAAGTGAAATTCCATGCAAACTGGTGCAGCCACTCTGGAAAACAGTATGGAGGTTCCTCAAAAAGTTAAAACTAGAACTACCCTACAATCCAGCAATTGCACTATTAGGTATTTACCCAAAGGATTCAAAAATACTGATTCGAAGGGGTACATGCACCCCAATGTTTATAGCAACATTATCAACAATAGTAAAATTATGGAAAGAACCCAAAAGTCCACCTACTGATGAATGGATGAGGAAAATACGGTATATATACAATGGAGTATTATTTGGCCATCAAAAAGTATGAAATCTTGCCATTTGCAACAATGGGGATGGAGTTAGAAAGTATTATGCTAAGCAAAATAAGGCAGAGAAAGACAAAAACCATATGATTTCACTCATACGTGGAATTTAAGAAACAAAACAGATGAATACAGTGGGAAAAGAGAGACAGGTAAACCATAAAAGAGTCTCTTAACTATAGAAAATAAACAGGGTTGCTGGAGGGGAGGCTGGTGGGGGAATGGGCTAAATGGGTGATGAGTATTAAGGAGGGTACTTGTGATGAGCTCTAGGTGATATATACAAGTGATGAATCGCTAAATCATTTTCTACTCCTGAAATCAATATTCCACTATATGTTAACTAACAGGAATTTAAATAAAAACCTGAAATTGAAAAAAGTTGAAATTCCAAAATATGTAATGCTGAAGCTGAAAGAGGTTTAAATTTAATGACTATAACTTTATGAGATTTGAGAAACAGTTTTACAGAAGAACACATATCAGATTTAATGGCAGTAAATTTATATGGGAAAAAAGCAGATTGGAATGCAACTCCATTTGTCAAATTATGGTTGAATCACAGCTATCAGTTACAGATATAAGAGTTTGGCAAAAATCAGTGGAAGTATTCTATGAGAATCAATTGGCCAGGTAGAATTTATAATAAAGAATATTGTATACATTATTACTGTAAATTGTGTTACTCATATCAGTAAAATGTGTAATGAACTTATGCATGCGTACATATGCACACATTTTTGAAGAGATAGTTGTTACAAATTTGCCAGCATACTGCTGCCCAGCAGCCTTCAAGTATCCAAAGCAACAGTTCTATCTCTTGTAAAAAGGCTAGGGTTGCCAATGTTTACCCACCTGACTGCCCCCCCCCCACCATGGACCTTTTTCTAGGATTCCCACCTTTCAGAATTTGGAGCTTGGTTTGTCTTATTTTTACTCTTACATTTTCCATCTCTGTCTTTTTGCCTCACTTTTCAAGATAACTCTTCAGTTTTGTTTCATAGCCCCTCAATTGATTTTTTCATTTATGCACGCAGTTATTTAACATCCAAGAGTTTTTTCTCTCTTGATTGTTCTTTTTTACGGCATCCTGTTCTTCTTTAATGGATTCAATAGCTTCTCTTGATTCTCTGAAAATATTCACAATACTGTGTTGAATTTTTTCTTTAAGTTTTTATCTCCCTACCTAGTCTCTGTTTCTGCCACATGGCCTTTATCTGTTTGTTTGTTCATTTGCTTTATTTTGATTTGTCTCTATATTTTCTACTAGATGCTCTCCTTGGCTCTCGGATGGTCCTTTGCTGTCTCTCTGTGAGGCATTACTAAAAGAACATGCCTCCTTGATGAAATGGCTGATTCCCAGCTAGGGCAGAGAAAGTAGTAGATGAGTCCAGAATATTTCTTTGTGACAGAAAGTGCTCAAAGAATGACATAGTGATGGACACAAGAGCCAGTAGGAAGAGGCTCCCAGTGGATAAATCTAGAACGAACTGAGCATAATATGCACACACAGTATAAAATATTGAGCATAATATTTCATAATATGTGTATATATAGTAACAGACTATAACTCACTAATTGAAATAAAATGCAAGAGACCACATTTATATAACTTTATAAATAAACATATGGCAAGAAGGAAAACTCTTCCTTATACTAGAAAGCCAACTGATAAATACAAAAAGGAATGGTGGCTTTAGAAAATAACCCCCAGGGGCACCTTGGTGGCTCAGTCGGTTAAGTGTCCCACTCTTGGTTTTGGCTTAGATCACGATTTCAGGGTCGTGAGATCCAGCCAGTTGTGGGGCTCGGTGCTGGGAGTAGAGCCTGCTAAAGATTCTCTTTCCCTCTCCCTCTGCCCCTTCCCTTCCCCCTTCACGGGCGCGTGCTCTCTCTGAAGAAAAAAAAAAGAAAATTACTCTCAGATAACATCATAATAATAATTGATTCAGGCAAGAATAATCAATGATTTGAAAACTGATGGGTGATAAATATTTATTACTTACAAAGGAAAAACAATAACTTTACACTGAAGACGCTTGGCAGACACCTCGTTAAGCAGGTGATTAATGTGAATATCACTGGCAATGGGATAAACAGGTCACGTGGCTCCTCTGATACACGCGCTAACACAACATCATTTGTGTGATAGTCCTGCCAACAGTGCCTTACTCAGGAGGAAACATCAGACAGACTGAGGGACATTCTGCAAAATACCTGTCCTGTACTCTTGGAAAAAAATGTCAATGTCATAAAGGCAAAGAAAGACTGAGGAACTGCTTCAGATTAAAGGAGCCTAAAGAGGCATGACAACTAAATGCAGCACATGATCTGGGATTTTCTGCTCTAAAGGACATTATTGGCACAGTTGGCTAAATCTGAATAAGGTCTGTAGATATAATAGCCCTGAATCAATGTTAATTTCAATGTTAAAAAGAATGTCCTCGGTTTTGAGAAACACACGCTGAATTATTCAGGGGCAAAGGGGCATCATGTTCAGTAAAAAAAAAACTAATAATATGTCAATATTAGGGGAATTTGGTGAAGAGTAGAACAGGAATTCTTGCAATTTTTCTCTAAGTCTGAAATTAGGCAAAAAAAAAAATTCAAAAATTCAAAAGCTGACTGGGAGCTGTGTGCATAGGTCGGTTGTTGACAATGGGCCTGGGGCGAGGGGGTCTGCTGGGGCTATTTCATTAGGCAGCGCCCCTCTTCCCCAGTTTCATCTCCCAGTCTCCTGCCTAGAGGTGTCTGCCTGGTTGCCAGGTGCCAGAAGTTGAATGGGGCAGGGAAAGGAGTGTTGTGCTGGGGACTCAACATTCACTTAATCTCCTGTTTTCCCACCCTCAAGTGCCCCAGGCCAGAGACCCTCTCCAAAGAATAAACCTCTAGTCCTCTGCCCAAGTTGGGGGAGGGGGTAGTATGGCCCCAGGGGAAGAAACCAAGGGGTCTAACTGCTCTCGGTTTTCAGCCCCATCTACTTCTTGAAGTGCCTGAGCCTTTTTCGGGGTTCCCAAGGTCAATCCAGCTGCGTGTATGTACCTACTGGGGTTTAAGATGCAGCTTTCCGTGTCTGTTGAGTTCAGTGTCTGCGCTCTACTCCCAGCTTCCAAACGCTGCTGTCATCTCTCCTGCTCTCTTTGTCCTTGTGGCTTTAAATATTTTAATAAAATCTCCTGCTGTCATTTCAGTGGAGTTTCAGAAAAGAGCGTGCGTGTCCAACCTGTCATCTTTAATTGGAAATCCTTTGTTGCGTTCTCTAATCTTTCTATAATGACCACATATTTCTTATGCAATTTTAAAATATATTTAAGCACATGAAAGAGTTAAATGTTGTGCAACCGTGTAAAACAATTTAAGACTGGGTTGGTCATCAGATTTCTAACGGGAGGATAACCAAGCTCTGAGAAAGGGCTGGGTGGTATAAGGAAAGTATTTGGAGATGCTGCTCATTGGCACTGTGCCATAAAGGCGAATAAATTACTCTGCGAACGCGTTCTTAAGCTTCCGTTACTACAACAGTGACTCTTAGAAGGGGAAACTCCTGGTGTGTGTGGGAAGGGTCCGCAGGGCGAAAGAGGCTAGCAAAAGACCATTTCACCAAATTTCACCAAATTCTAGAGGCCGCAGGAACGCCCGCGCAGGCGGAGGCCCTCCTTGGGGCTGAGGCTCTGGAAAAGGCTATTCCGGGGACTTGCGGAGAAAGGAGGTTAGAGCCAGGCCTCTGTCCCCCGCACCAAGAAGAGGTCAGGATAGATCCAAGTGTGAGTCAAGTGCCAAACCCAGACCTTCTGCCACAGGCATGCAGAAAGCGAGTCCCCAGCGCGGGCACCACCTCTGGACGCACCGGCGCTCACCTCGGGCTGCGTGCTCAGGTGCGCCCCGGCCCGGGAAGGGTGGCGTCGCGAGGAGCCACCTTTCCAGCTGCAGCCACACGGGGGCAGCAGAGGACAGGCGGAGAAAACGGAGAAGGGCAGAGGACAGGCGGAGAAAACGGAGAAGGTTTTGGGGATGGGGTGGGAGAATGTAGGAGACTGGGAGAAAGACCTAGAGAGGGATAGAAAGTACACACACACACACACACACACACACACACACACACACACACACACACACACACACACACACACACACACACGGCAGGAAAATGAAGAGGGCGGGGAGACAGCCCGGCACTTAGTGAGCGATAAAGGGAGGAAGCACTGCTCACACTAAGGGATTCCTCACGTGCGCAGGTGCCGGTGGCTCACCCTGTGATTTACTGAACCCATTTCAGACATGAAGAAACTCAGGTTGAGAAACGATATGGTCCTCTAAGGCACAGAATTGGCACTAGAGCGTGTACTGGCTGGAGTATTTAACTTCTCTGTGCTTTGCGAGAGTTAAACGAGGGAACAAGCAAAGCGCTAGACTGGCACTGGGCACATAGTAAACACTCAATAAATGCCAAAAGTTAGTATTTGGTTTTGTGCTAAATCCTCACAACATGGAGAGGGGGCCCTTGGACTCTAGATTTGTGGAGTGCTGCTGAAAAGTATTTCCCCCATATTACAGTTGGGGAAACAGCCTCGGAAAGATTGCATGGCTTAGCGCACAGATCTAGGGCCAGGGAAAAGCAGAGCCACCATTCAAAATCAGTTCTCTTGTCCCCTTCTCTTATGCCTGCTGCCTCGGCAGGGGACAAAAAGTGCCTGCTCAGCCCAAGTTGCCAAAATGTGGTTCCAACGTTTCCTGCTGAGCACAGCCTGGTGGCAGGCTCTGGGCTGGAGATGCCGTGGGGGGTCAACGCCATGTTTTGTTCTCCAGCAGTTTACTGATGAAATGAAAGGACTGAGTTGGACAGTGGTGGGAGTTCTGTTGGATCTGCACGCCATCCCCGTCAAGGACAAAGAGAGAAGATCCTGGTCCTGCTTGCACCCCACTCCTAGTTTCCAGACCGTCAGGGACAAACATCTGGGCAATGGGCACACCAAATGGATGGGCCCAGAGAGCCACACACTGGCCCGGGAAAAGGGCTGCACCTCATCTCCAAAAGCCTGGTCTCCAATTATAGCTGGGTCCCCCTGGATCAGGTACTTAACTTGCCTCTCCTTCCCCAGCTTCTTCATCTGCAAAATGGGGATAACAGCAGTCCTTTCTTCCCCAACGGGGCAAGGCAGGTGACCAATGCCCAGGCACACAGGATACACCAAGCAAGGAGCTCTGCTACTATTTCTAAAAGAAAGGAGAATACTCTCAGAATTATTTCAAAGAGTAAAAGAAATGATGTGTGTTCCAGGGCCTCCAACACAGCAGATACTGAGGAAACGAGACTTCAACCAGATCTGCTGTCAGGCTTTATAGAGCTGGAGGGAGACATACACCCTGATAGAGGTTGGTCTTTCAGCCCACAATAACTTGGAGACAAAGCCCCTCCCACCACCAACTACACACCTTGAGAACGTGTGCGTGGGATGATGAGGCTTTTGCAGGAAAGTGAGATTTGGGGCCTCCTGGTTAGCCCCTGCTGTGCCCACTGACAGTGATCATGAACCACCTGTGTGCCACCCTCACCCCTTGCCTCACTTCCAGCAGGGACCCCAGACCCTGCATCACAGTCAGCTGTGACCCCAGCTTCCCCATTCACCAGTTGCCAACATCCTCTACTATCCTTGCCTCTGCCCTTCTGACCCTCTGAAAATCGAGATCCTTCCTCTTGCCCAAAGCCACGCCCCAGCTCCTCTTCCTGCAGGACCCTTCCCGCCAGCATTTAACCTTGCCCCCCACACCAGTAGGCTGCCCTCCTGCAGGCTTTGCTTCCTCCCATACTTCCAAACAAGGTTACATTCTGAGGTTCCAGATGGACATGAATTTGGGGAGGATACTATGCAACGCAGTGTATTTAAAATCACGAGATTTCACATGAGTATCTGAATTAACGCTTCTCTTGGAAGAAAACCAGCTACGACCCCACATCACCCTGTACCCTAGGTCCCCACATGGTGATGAGGGGCCAGAGCTGAGAAGTGGGGAACACTGCCACAGTCCCTCCTGAAGTTGTCTGAGAGCTGCAGGAGTGGGCCAGGATTAAAGACAGCCCGCACACTCATCTTCCTCAAAACCAGTGGCGACTTTCTGTCAGAGGAGGAAGCAAAGTGGCACATGTATGCAATTTTTAGAGAGACCACGGCTCTCAACCCAAGCATTTCTCCCACTCACACTGCCTGCCTGGTCCTGGTCAGGATTTTCATCTGGAGGCTGGCTATACAGTAATAACATGCTTATGTGACTGTCACCACTGGATGCCGCAGTCACTCTCCATACCCCACCCACTGCCCGTGCTCTTACCATTCCTCCCCACCTTCCACCTGCCAGCACAGGCACTGCTTCACCTAAGGGCCTCCTCTGGCTACTGGAGCCCATTTCTCACCCCCGCCCCCCCCACACGCACATGCACATGCCAGCCTTCAACCACTGACCAACAGAAGTTGGGGTATAAACACCCCAGCTCCCTCACCCTGTGGGCAGGATAACCTAAAGCTCATGTGCTCTGCTGCCCCGGAGTGTCTCTGTATAATGAGGTTCCAGCTGCTCACTGTGGGAACATGTCCAGTGACACACCCTCAGCTGGCTCACTGCCTGCCTGTCTCACTTCCCCTCTCTCCTGGGAACACCTGTCTGATAAGATATCTGCACAAGAGCACTTATCTCGGGGTGGCTTCTGGAGGAACCTGGGTTTGAGGACAGAGACATGGCCTGTTTGCCTTATTCATCTCTCCACAGCACAGAGCCCAGTGAATGAGTCCATCATAAAGAGTACTTATTATTTGTTCATTTATGCAGCAATACATCATCTTGCTTCATGCTAGGCCCAGCCTGGGTTAGGTGCTGGGATACAGTGATAAGAGGATCTACTATGTTTCCTGCCCTCCTGGGGCTTCCAATCCAGGAAAGACTGACTTTTAAGGGAACAGAGATTTCTGCCCACCCCCGTCACCAGAAGCCTACACCTTGGCCCTGGAAAAACTTAGGAATGTAAAAAAGTGGGGAAATAACATAAGCTGGCAAAGAGTGAGAACTAAATGAGTGGCTGATCTTCCATCCACCTGGTAAGTATCCCCTAAGCATTTCTTCAGGCTCTCCTGCCAGAGTACAAACATGTCAACAGGCGAACGGAACACCAAGAGGTCAGTGTTCCTACAGGAACACAAAGACTGTGGCAGCACCAAGAAGGGGCTAACCCAGCCTGGCAGGGCCAGGAGGACTCCCTGGAAGGGTCACTTGAGCTGAGTCTTGAAGTACAGGAAGGCATTTGCAAGATCTGGAAAGGAAAGAGCATTCTAGACAAAAGAAACTGCATGTAGAAAGTAGGGAGGTCAGCTTGGGGAACTGCAAGTGACTTGGTGTGGTGGGACAAAGGAGAGGGCTCAGAAGGGAGGAGGAGCAGGCAGGGGCTGGAATATAAAGGAGCTTCTGTGCTAATCTGAAGGATTCACACCTCACTGAGACTCAGTTTTCTCCTCAGTGGAATGAAAACATCAAGGCTTCTATAAAGATAAAATGTATTAATGTAAGAGAAGACCTGGCATTTATACAACACCCGGCATTTCACTGGCCCTCAGGGAACAGTAGCTACTTTATCCTGAGAGTCAGTTGTAGGAAGTTACTGCAGGATTTGAAACCATACAATGGCATGGTCAGCTTGGAGCCTTGGGAGATGCCAGTGAGGAGGTTGCTGTGGTCAAAAGATGTCACCTGCATGGTTTCCAGATATGCCAATAGTTTTTTTTATGTCTCTCTTCCTTGAGAACTTTCTGTAGTATTGGAAAGAATCACATGAAGGGCAGGCCAAAAATGCAGAGGAATTAATACCCCAGAAGCAACCCTCTCCCAAGAAATGTTGGGGGTCAGTGGATAAAACCTACCACTTCCTATTCCACTATGGGACAATTCCAAGGAATGTGCCACACTGACTCTCAAAGGGTCCCCCATGGGATTGAGCTTTAAGTAGTGACAAAGGTAACCCACTCATTAGCATATCTTTTATTACCTTTTCTCCATTTCCTATCTCACTTCTGCACTCTCTTCACCTCCTAAGTAAACTACTTACACCCAAATTCTTGTTTCAAGATCTACTCTTGGGAAAACCCAAACTAAGCAGATGGTGACAGAAATTACCCTGGAGGGGCGCCTGGGTGGCACAGCGGTTAAGCGTCTGCCTTCAGCGNCATGGGATTGAGCTTTAAGTAGTGACAAAGGTAACCCACTCATTAGCATATCTTTTATTACCTTTTCTCCATTTCCTATCTCACTTCTGCACTCTCTCACCTCCTAAGTAAACTACTTACACCCAAATTCTTGTTTCAAGATCTACTCTTGGGAAAACCCAAACTAAGCAGATGGTGACAGAAATTACCCTGGAAAGTAGACCTCAGGAAGAGATTCCAGAATTAAATTACTAGCCAGGTAGATGGCAAAAGGGATCCCATTTCTGCTGGGAAGTGGGATGCTTTTGTAGCAGCACAATTAATGACTCTAGCCTGTGATGGACTGGGCAGATATAGAAGTGGAAAGGGAACCAACAACTATGTAATAGCTCCGGCTCTTGAAAGCAATGGTAATTATAAGGATTATGGAGTTGATTAGGTTGTGCTCCCTTGAAAAAAGAGGATCTGTCAGGCTGTTAAGTCCACCATTGACTCAGGATGCATTGTGAAAACTAGAAGGTCTCCATGGCACAATTTAAAGAGACATTCATCTCCTGCAGCAGGAGGGCAGACCGTGCTGAAAGTAAGCCCAAGATTTGATTGTAACCATGACTAAGTTATAAAAGAGACTGAATCCACAGCTCCAGTAAGTCCTGGGCTAAAGTGCGAGTCCTAGTTGCACAGAAGTAGGACCCTGAGACTTGGGATTCAGACTTGAGGACACATCTTTCTGAGCCCTGTAGGTTGGCACAAATGCCTCCCCTCTCCTCATAGAAAGAGTAGCCTCCCATTGTCAGGAGACCATGCAAGTCCTCCCCAAGGCAAATGTCTTCCAAGGTAATATTTGCCCTGCTGCCTCCCCCCATCCCACCCCACCACCAATGACATGTAGGCTAAAATCTATGGTGTGATCTCAGCATGTTTTGATGGGTAGTTACTGTCCTTTACATGGGTGAATCTCTTACAGATTATTCATCATCAGAGCTACAGGAACCAATACATACCAGGAGGAACTAGAAGATTATCTATAAGAATGTATCTTAAGCGTGCTGGGCCATGGTGGAAGAAGACTACAAGGCTGGATAGAAGTAGCTTATCGAAGTAGGTGTTCCTGTCACGTGAGACTTCACATCTTTGCAAGTATGTTCAAAGCCAGTCTTAACACATTGCTAGGGTGGTTCCCTGACGCTCAGAGAAGACAGCAGCCTACAGTAAATGAAATAGAAATACCATAACTGCCTTGGCGGAGTATTATGGAAGAGGTCAGAAAATTCAGAGAAGCGGGCATGCACAGATGGATTTATGATGCAAGACCAGACAACCGCCAGCTAAGTTCTGTAAGAGGGCTAGAGAACACTCACTTTCCTATGCACTAGGAAATTACAAGGAATTCACTATAAAAAAACAAAACTCAGTGTTGACTTTCCTCTATAAGCCACGTTGATGGTAAAGATGCAGCTACAGAACTGAGCCACCTGGTGTCAATGTGAAGAAAGAATTCTGAACTATCAGAGGTCAGGTAGTGGTACTTAAACATCAGAAGAAAGGAAGGTGAATGGGCAAAAAAACTGGAATGGTAACCAGAAACCCTGACCCACAGGGTTATGTGGTGATGGCTAATAGACCATTGTGTTTGTATGAGATGAGACAGATGGGCAGCCATCTTGAGTGTTGACTTATAAACCAAAAACATGTCAAGAGCATGGAAGCAGAAAACTGATAGTCAGTTAACACAATGGAAAATAATGATCCCTTGCCTAGTTTCTAGTCTTGAGCCAGTTCTCAGATTCAGAGTCGATTAATTGAGGGAGAAGCCAGGTCCCCTTAAGGAAGCACCAAGAAATCCCACAGCAAGTATATACAATACATGTACCCCCAAAAAACCCTATAACAGGTTACCAGACTAATTACATATTGAAGAAAGGGGTACACCCAAGTCTTGAGGGCTATTGAATAAAGCGCCTGGACTTCTTACCAGAAAGCTCAACATGCCATCATGGCTCCTCTGGTTGGATTGAGGTTATATGAAGGTCAAATGATACATGGAGTTTGTGCCCAAGTCCATCTCACATGGACTCCGTCCTGTCAAAAAAGGTTTAGTGAGAACACCTGAAACTGTTCCCTGTGCAGGACAAGAGAAGGAATCAGGAGCAGTGCTACAGCATGAGTAGAATGGCAGAGATTAGTGCCAGCATTGGTGAATTAAAGAATGCAGGGGTGGTGATTTTTTACCATATCCCTCTCTAACTTACCATTATATTCCCTGCAAAAAATAGATCATGGTGGAAAATGGTGGACTATCAGAAACTTAACCAAGTGGCAGATCCAGCCACAGCTGTTATGCCAGATATGGTATTTCACTAGAATCTATCAACAATTAGTATAAAGTTTTTGGTGCAGCAAATGTGTTCTTTTCAATCCCCATCTAAGAGGAAGATCAAAAGCAGTTCAGAGCTCCATTTCACATTCACCTAGGATGAACAGAAATACACATTGATCTTCTTGCCCCAGGGCTATGATTATCCTCCTTTCTGTCTCAGTGTAATCAAAGAAACATTGGTCATTTTGACATTTCCACAGAACATCATTATACTGGTCCACTAGACTAAACACATCATATTAATCAGATCTTGTGAGCAAAAGTACTCTGTATACCATGGAAAGAAACGTGTACCAGAGAGTAGGAGATTAATCCTACAAAGATTAAGGGGTCTGCCACATCAGTAAAAACTTTTAGTAGTCTGATGGCATAGGGCATTATAGGACGTCCCATCACTCCAAAGTAAAGGCTAAGTTATTGCACATTTTATCTCCCATAACTAAAAAGGCACAGCCCTTGGTTTGTTCCTTGGATTTTAGATACAGCCCACACTTATTTATACTATTATTATTGGGCGACTTAGAAGGTTACCTATTTTAAGAGGGCTCTACAGCTGGTTTTGGTAGTTGTAAAAGCTGCCCAATAAACTCAGTGATGTTAAAGGTATCCATGGTAGATAGGAGACCACGTGGAATCTCTGACAAGCCCCCAAATAAGAGTTTCACTGTAGACTTCTAGGATTCTGGAGGAATGCTATTCATATGTCTGTAGCAGAGAAGTATTTTCCATTCAAAGACAAGCTCTTGGCCTGCTATTAAGCCTTAGGAGAGACTGAACCCCTGACCTAGAACATTAGGTGACTATGAAACCAGACATGCTTATCAAGAGCCAGATATTATCAGATCTGCCAAACAATTCTATCGTACAATGTAAATGGTTCATTTCATATTGGGCTTTATAAAGTCCAGAAGGTACAAATAGGGGACACAAATTCAATGTCTCCTATTTCTGTAGCATCATGATTTCTCCATCAGTTTCACCTATGGCTTCTTAGGAAGTTTACAACAAGCAGCTGATAAAAGGAGAAAAACCTGGGCCTGGTTCATGGATGTATGCACTCAAAATGTTTGACAAGTAGAAAATGGATTTCTACACTATAACCAATTTGCAGGTGACTCCAATACATAGGAACAGAAGAAAGCCACCCACTGGGGAGAGCTTCAAGCAGTACATGTAGTCATCAATTTTGTGTGGTAGGAACAGAGGTAAGGCTATACATAGACTCCTGAGAAATGGTAAAATGTTTGTATGGATAGTCAGGGGCCTGGGGGGGGAAAGTGGAAGATCAGAAACAAAGAGGTTTGAAGAAGAGGCATTTAGATCAACCTAAATGGTCATGAAGTGTGAAGGTATTTGTCACATTTAATGCTCCTCAGAGATCCACCAGAGGAGGCACTGAGTAACAAGGTCGAAAGAATGACTCATCTAATGGGTGTTAGTCAAACTCTATCTTTGGCCATCCCACTGATTATACAATAGGCCCATGAACCAGCTTGTCAGAGTGGCAAAGATGGATGATATATACAGCTCAAAGTCATGGGCTCTCTCTTACCAAGGCTGCTCTAACTATGGCCACTCTTGCATAGCAATTTTGAATTTCTATAGGGTACTGTATCCCACAAGTCAAAATACATTGGCCCAGGAGCCAAAAGCTGAAAGTAAGACTGGCTCCTTTGCCACCAATGTTATGACCTACTTGGGAATTCTGTACTTTAGCCTTCCCCACAACTTTAGTCTCTTATGATTAGGGGTTCTGAGGCTCAGGGATGAAATGTTTTTATTAAGGGTCACCATAAGTGTTCTAATGAGCCTAAAGCTATGACCGTCTTTTGGTCCTTTTGTATCCTTCATTCTTTGACCTCTAGGCAAAAGGGGTTTATATTGGCAGGAGTAACTAACCCTGATTATCATAAGGAAACAGAAGTGCTGCTATATAATGGGAGCAGGAAGGAGTTTGTCCAGAATTTCATGCTACCATGACAGGTGATAACAAAACAAGGCAATTGCAGCAATCATGGCCTTACAAGAACAAGGTAACTAGGGACCCAGATCCCTTAGGTTTGAAAGTCTGGGTCATCCCCCAGGGCAAGGAATCTAGACCAGCAGAAGTTCTGGATGAGGCTCAGCAAATGGGAAATCCTGAATGAATGGAAGATGATAAATTGTAATTACAACCTCAGAGTCAACTATAGTAGTGAGCACTGTAGTTTGTCCTACTAATACTCCTGTTTAAGTCCTTTTTTAGGGATCACGTACCCTGGAGAATCAGTGACAGAACAGAGTGGACTTAATGTGGTTACAGATTGGATCCCAGCAGTACAATGGGAAACTGTAGCAAATTCTGCACATGCCTCACCCATGTCCTTATGTTTCAAAAGTGTCTCTTCTAAAAAGCATATGACCATATTTTTTCAATCCAATCTGATAATTTCTGCCTTTAAAAGATGTGGTTAGTCCATTACATTTTGGTAATTTCTGATATGCTTGAATTAATTTTTAACATCTTTTGGGAGTCTTCCTATATTTGCTTTGTTAATGCTTCTGTTTTCTCCTCTGTTGCTTTCTAATAGATTATTTTTTATTCCTTTTTCTCTAATTGTTTTAAAATTATACACTCTATTTCTATTCTTAGGGCTACCTTCAAATTTTTATTTATTTTTGGGGGGGTTCTTTTTTAAAATTTAAATTCAATTAATTAACATATAATGTATTATTAGTTTCAGAGGTAGAGTTCAGTGATTCATCAGTCTTATATAATACCCAGTACTCATTCTACCCAGTGCCCTCCTTAATGCCCATCACCCAGTTACCCCATCCCCACCCCCATCCCCTCCAGCAACCCTCAGTTTGATTCCTATGATTAAGAGTCTCTTATAGTTTGTCTCCCTCTCTGATTTTGTCTTGTTTTATTTTTCCTGGATTTGTTTCTTTTACTAATCAGAATCGTGCTGTATATATTGTTCTTCGATGTGCTTGTTGGAGATGTTCTCAGCCTAGAACAGTCGTTTTATCCATTATATATTCCACAGAATTAGTGTCATTATTTGGGTTGCTTCATTCTGCTGTTATAATTATGCCCACTTTTGTGCACAAACTTGAGCACAAGGGCTGAAATCTGAGGGGAAGAGTGTCAGTTTGAGTCCTTGTCAATCTGATGTGAAGGGGTGTTGACTTGGCATTGAGCAGGTAGCAGGACATGCACGTTGACTTGGACAGGACAGGTGAATTTGGGACCCACAGGCTGAAGGCATCGTGTGTGACAGGGATGTGGCTGGGTTTGCTTTTAGCTTTTGTTTTTCTGGGAGACGCTACCTCTCCTTCTATTCTGAATAAAAGCCTTGCTGGATAGAGTATTCTTGGCTGTAGATTTTTTCTTTTTAGAATTTTGAATACACCATGCTGCTGCCTTCTGGCCTGTAAAGTCTCTGCTGAAAAACCCACTGATAGCCTTATGGGGTTTCCCTTGTATGTAACTACTTTCCTTTCTCTCACAGCTTTTAAAATTCTCTCTTTATCACTACTTTTGCCCATTTTATTTACTTTATTTACTTTGTGTCTGGGTGCAGACCTCTTTGGATTGGTTTTGCTGGGGGCTCTCTGGGCCTCCTGGATCTGGATTTTTCTTTCCTTCCCCAGATTCAGGAAGTTTTCAGCTATTATTTCTTCAAATAAATCTTCTGGCCCCTTTTCTCACTCTTCTCCTTTTGGGATCCCTATCGTGAGACTGTTATGCTTGACAGTGTGGCTGAGTTCCCTGGGTCTGTTCTCATTTTGGATATTTTCCCCCCTCTCATCTGCTCAGCTTGATTTCTTTCCATTACTCAGTCCTCCAGGTTGTTGATCCGTTCTTCTACTTCCTCTTGTTTGCTCTGTATTCCAGGTGGTCTATTTTTATTTCCATTTAGTGAGTCCAATAGCTCTAAGTGGTTCTTTTTAAGGTCTCCTATCTTTTGGTGGAGGGTCTCATGGAGGTCCTGCACTCCTTTCTCAATTCTAGCGAGTAACTTTATGAGCATTACTTTAAATTCATTATCAGACATATTACTTATCTCCATTTTGTTTAGGTCTCTTGCTATGATTTTGTTCCACTCTTTCATTTGGGACATATTCCTCCGTCTCCTCATTTTGTCTATTGCTGTGTCTGTTTCTGTGTGTTAGGGAAGTCAGCTACCTCTCCCACACTTGAAAGTAGTGACTTTATAAAGAAGAGGTCCTGCAGTCCAATGTTTCCTTTTCACCAGAAAATGGTGCTTCAGGGGTGTCTCCTATGTGTGTTGCTACAAGGGTGTCCTACCATTGTGGTGGAGCTGTGTTTGCCTTCAGTCCAGCCTGTGATGGCTCTCTGTGTGGTCAGAGTCTGGTGCCTGTGGTGTTAGTGAGCTGGTCGCAGGCTGCCTTGGGCTTGAGTTGAGTTAGAGCAGGTGTTTGCCAGAGATGAAGTAGCACCAGCCTACAGGCACTTCCCTGTGTTGTCCCCTGAGAAACTGTTGGCGGGTGGGGCCTGCAGTCAGACCAGCTGCCTGTCCCCAGCCCACTGCTAGGGTCACAGACTCGTGTGTGTTTATTTTCCCTTCTCTTTGGAGCAGGACTCACTTTGGAGTGGCATTGGCCCTTGTCTGGGCTGCTGGCACACCACCAGGCTTGTGGCACTGCTTTGATGGGATCTTGCCAAGAGCAATCGGGAGGGGGTGGATCTGCTTTGCTGTGGCCTCTTGTATACATCACGCTGCGGAGAATGTGTTCTGCGAGTCTTTGGGTTGCTTTCTGGTTTATTTATGCTAATGTGGGTGTTCTCTAGGTGGCCACACAACAAGAGGTGAGACCAGGATCCTCCTACTCCACCATCTTCCCAGCAATGTCTGCTTACCTTCAAATTTTAATACAGATATTTGACCTAACAAAGTCTAAAGTTAAAGAATATCTTTTTTTAAGTTAATGTGTATCTTTCCCTTCCTTTATATAAAACAGTGACTTATATTTTTAACTCCAATCATGTCCTCTCTATATATGTTAACATTTTATTTTTTTAAAGATTTATTTATTTATTTACTTGAAAGAGAGAGAGAGAGAGCACAGCAGGGGAGGGGCAAAGGGAGAGGGAGAAAGAAACCCAAGCAGACTCTGTGCTGATTACAGAACCTGATACAGGACTCAGTCTCAACCCTGAGATCAAGACCTGAGCCAAAATCAAGAGCTGGATGCTTAACCACCCAGGTGTCCCAATCTTGTCCTTACTCTTAAATTCTGGTTTACCTGTGAATAAAATTTTAGTAGACATTTTCTCTAAGCATTTTGACATTATAATACTACTGTCCACCATCTTCTATTGTTGCTGTTGATAAGTCTAAAGTTATTCTAATTGCTACCCTCTGTGGTTAATCTCTTTATTCTGTTATTTTTCAGATGTTATCTTTTATTTTAGGGTTCTTCAGTTTCACCTTAATGCTTATGCATACATTCATTTCTGTTTATCCTTCTTGAGATATTTAGGCTCCTACACCTGAAGACTTCTGTCTTTGGTAAATTCTGGAAAATTCTTTTTCAAAATTGTTTTACATATTGTCTCTCTCTTCATTCTCTCTATTTTCGTCTTCTGAAACTTTTATTAGATGAATGTTGAACTCTGTCTTTTATCCTCCATGTTTCTCAACCTGTTTTCCACTTCTATGTCTATGTTTACATTCTGGGTAATTTACTTGGATCTACCAGTTCACTAATTCTCTCTTCAATTGTGTCTAATCTGATATTTACTCTGCTCACTGAGATTTTAATTTCAATGATTATATTTCTCATTTCTCTAAGTTCTAGCTGGTTCTTTTCCAAGACTGCTTCTTTTGATTTCATAGTATCTTGTTCTTTTCTTTATGATGCTAAGCAGATATGGGGGTATTACCAAGGCATGGCTGGGCCTAGTCTGCCTAATTTAATATGCCTGTTTGCAGGGTTATTGTATGTCTCCCTACCAGATGATATGGGCATGAGGGCAGAGCCATATCTGTGCTTCAATCAATTACAGTCAATATTAATTTGATGCTCAGGTTTATTTCTTTTTTGGCCAGGGGAAGCCCCTGCTAACTTTTATGGTTTTGACACAGACTCAGTTACTTTTTTTGATAGCTTAATTACTTTCTAGTTCAAGAAAGTGTCCCAGGTTCATCTTCTACATTCCCAGCCTGTGACCTGGAATTGGCTATTTTTCTGAAGAACCTTGGTTCTCCACAGTACCATGGTGAGGAAATAATACTTAGAGACCAAATTTTGGGTGATAGGATTGTTCTTTGCTCTAGATTGTCATTGGTTCTAGGTCTTTTCATTGGACAGAATATTATTTGAGGGGCGCCTGGGTGGCACAGCGGTTAAGCGTCTGCCTTCGGCTCAGGGAGTGATCCCGGCGTTCTGGGATCGAGCCCCACGTCAGGCTCTTCTGCTATGAGCCTGCTTCTTCCTCTGCCACTCCCCCTGCTTGTGTTCCCTCTCTCGCTGGCTGTCTCTATCTCTGTCGAATAAATAAATAAAATCTTTTAAAAAAAAGAATATTATTTGAATTTTTAAAAAGTCATGAGTTTATAATAATATTTCCAGTTTAAGTTAATGTTACTGGAGTTACCTCATTTGATTTCTTAATAACTTTTGGTTATATAATTTACATACAATAAAATTAACTCACTTTGGGACACAATTGTGTAAAATCCAATACCCTAAAATATTCCCTATGCCTCTTTACAGTTGATCCCTTCTCCTTCAACCCCCAACAACTACTGATCTGCTTTCTGTCACTTCAGTTTTGCCTTTTCTAGAATTTCATATAAGTGGTATCATATGACATATAGTTTTTTGTGCTTTACCGCTTAGCATATTTTTGAGATACATCCATATTTTTGCATATATTAATATTGCATCCATTTTTGTTGCTGAATTAGTATTATAGCATATGGATATACCACCATCTGCTTATCCATTCACCAGTTGATGGGCATTTGGGTTGTTTTCAACTTCTGGCTGCTATGAATGAAGCTGCTATAAACATTTCAGTACAAGTCCTTATGTGGACATATGTTTTTATCTCTCTTGAATAAATACTGTAAGAGTGGGACTCAGGGAAATATGATACATGTGTGTTTGAATTTTTAGATACTGCCAAACTATATGTAAGAAGTGGTTGAACTATTTTGTATTCCCACCAGCAATGAAAGTTCTAATTACTCCACAAGCTTGCCAATACTTAAGTGTTATCACTCTTTTTTGCTTTAGTCATTCTAGTGGTTGGATACTGGCATCCAATATAGTTTTCTTTTGTGTTTCCTTGATGATAGTGATATTGAGCATCTTATCATGTACAAATCCTCTGATTTTATAATTTTCTCTTGCACCAAAAATCTTGGTTGTTAACCACTATTTGTTTGCATTGATGAATTTCTTTCTTTCTATCTTTTCCATCATTATCAGTTGCTGGCTGAAAATTCAATAATTCATGGGGAGCAGAAAAGTAGAAAACTGAGGGTTTTGGAATCTAGCAGCCAAATGGAGACCCTGAACCATAAATTTCATGCTGAATGATCTTGGGCAAGTCCATTAAACTCCCCAGGCCTCAGTCTCGGATTTTCAAAGTGGGGATTGCTATAATCAACAAGCAGTAATTATTATCATTATTATTATTAGTTATGATTTATTAAGCACTTTCTATGTGTCAAGCTTTATGCCAAGTGTATTATTTATATGAAAGTGCTTAGGACAGTGCCTAGAACATAATAAGTCTATATTAGTATTAGTAGTGTATTTTAAAAATTTATTTGTATTGCAATATACAAAAATTTTACCATTTAACTATTTTAAGTGGTATTAAGTTCATTCATTTAAATGATATTAAGTTCATTAAGTGGATATCAAGTTTAGTGGCATTAAGTACATTCACATCATTGTGCAAACATCACCACTATTCATCTCCAGAATTTTTTCATCATCCCCTACTGAAATTCTGGACCCATAACTTCCTAACTCCCCATTCCTCACCCCCTCAGCTCTTGGTAACCACTGTTCTACTTTATGCCTCTATGAATTTGGCTATTTTAGGTACCTCATATAAGTGGAATAATACAATGTTTATCCTTTTGTATCTGGCTCATTTCATTTAGTATAATGTTTCTAAGATTCATCCATGCTGTAGCATATATCAGAATTTCATTTCTATTTAATACTTCCTTGCTTATTTTCTATCTGGTTGTTCTATCTATTATTGAAAGTGAAGTATTGTATTTTCCAGCTATTACTGTAGAACTGTCTATTTCACTCTTAGATTCTGCCAATTTTGCTACATGTATTTTGAAGACTTGTTATTAGGTGCATAAATATATTTATCATCATCATCATCATCATTTCTTCACAGCACACTATGAGGTAAGACCATTAATATTCTTTTATGCAAATGAGGAAAATAAGGCTTAGAGAAATTACCTATCCTGACTGAGGTCAACATATATCATAATAATATTTTGTAACAGTGATTTATCACCCTTGGACATAGCAATTGTACCCACTCCTAACTCTGAGTATTGGCAATTAATGCAAAATAATTAAGCATTTAGCTTGCCTTTCCTATTCAAATTGTACAGCGAATTGTATGTAACCAAACAGTCTTGGTTGATGAGGAAAGGCTTTTTTCTTACAAAAGAATTTCAACTAGGAAATGTTGATGTAATGATGAAACTAGAAAAAACGCTTTTTTGCAACCCCTCATGGAATAATGTTCTAGCTAATGATGAACAATGGATGCAAATTACATTTGACAAAAGCTTGGTATGTAGAGCTGGAACAAACAACCCTAAAATTTGTGTGGAACCAGAAAAGACCCCGAAGAGCCAAAGGAATCATGAAAAAGAAAACCAAAGCTAGAGGCATCACAATTCTGGACATCAAACTGTATTACAAAGCTATAATCATCAAGACAGTATGGTACTGGCCCCAAAACAGACACATAGATCAATGCAACAGAATAGAGAACCTAGAAATGGACCCTCAACTCTATGGTCAACTAATCTTTGACAGAACAGGGAATGGGAAAATTGGACAGCTACATGCAGAAGAATGAAACTGGAACATTTTCTTATACCATACCCCAAAAATAAACTCAAAATGGGTAAAAGATCTAAATGTGAGGCAGGAATCCATCAAAATCCTAGAGGAGGGGCACCCAGTGGCTCAGTCAGTTGAGTGTCTGCTTTCAGCTTGAATTAGGATCTCAGGGTCCTGGAATTAAGCCGTATGTTGGGCTCCCTGCTCAGTGGGGAGTCTGCTTGTTCCTCTGCCTCTCCCCCTGCTTCTGCTCTCTCACTTTCTCACTCACTCTCTTTTCAAATAAAAAAAAATCCTAGAGGAGAACACAGGCAGCAACCTCTTTGACCTTGGCCACAGCAACTTCTTTTTTTTTTTTTTAAGATTTTATTTATTTATTTAACAGAGATAGAGACAGCCAGTGAGAGAGGGAACACAAGCAGGGGGAGTGGGTGAGGAAGAAGCAGGCTCATAGCGGAGGAGCCTGATGTTGGGCTAGATCCCATAACTCCGGGATCACGCCCTGAGTTGAAGGCAGATGTTTAACGACTGCGCCACCCAGGCGCCCCCCAACACAGCAACTTCTTGATAGACACCTCCCCAAAGGCAAGGGAAACAAAAGTAAAAATAAACTATTGGAACATCATCAGGATAAAAAGCTTTTGCAGAGCAAAGGAAACAGTTAACAAAACTAAAAGGCAAACTACAGAATGGGATAAGATATTTGCAAATGTCTTATCATATAAAGGGCTAGTATCCAACATCTAAAGGACTTATCAAGCTCGACGCATAAAAATAAATAATCCAGTCAAGAAATGGGCAGAAGACATGAACAGACATTTCTCAAAAGAAGACCTACAGATGGCCAATAGACACATGAAAAAATGCTTCATATCACTTGGCATCAGGGAAGTGAAAATCAAAACCACAATGAGATACTGCCCCATACCCGTCAGAATTAACAACTCAAGAAACAAGAGATGTTGGTGAGAATGTGGAAAAAGGGGAACCCTCTTACACTGTTGGTGGGAATGCAAACTGGTACAGCCACTCTGGAAAACAGTGTGGAGATTCCTCAATTGCACTACTAGGTAATTATCCAAAGGATAAAAATATTCAAAGAGGTACATGCACCCCAATGTTTATAACAGCAATGTCCACAATAGGCAAATATGGAAAGAGCCCAGATGTCCATTGACAAAAGAATGGATGAAGAAAGTGTGGTATATATATACAACAGAATATTACTCAGCCATCAAAAAGAATGAAATCTTACCATTTGCAATGATGTGGATGGAGCTAGAGGGTATTATGTTAAGTGAAATAAGTTAGTCAGAGAAAGATAATTACCATATGATTTCACTCATATGTGGAATTTAAGAAACAAAACAGTTGAACAGAGAGGAAGGGAAGACAAAATAAAATTAGATAAAAACAGAGAGGGAAGCAAACCATAAGAGACTCTTAAGTATAGGAAACAAACTAAGGGTTGCTGGAGGGGAAGTGGGTGGAGGATGGGGTAACTGGGTGATGGGCATTAAGGAGGACACTTGATGTAATGAGCACTGGATGTTACATGCAACTGATGAACCATTGGATTCTACCCCTGAAATTAATAATACAGTATATGTTAACTAAATTGAATTTAATTTTTTTAAAGCTGTTATTTGAAAATCCTCAACTGTAGGAAAACAAACAACTCAATCTTTCTAAATGGGCAAAATATTTGAACAGACACTTCAGCAAAGCTATACGGATGGAAAACAAATACATGAAAAGATGCTTAAGATCATTAGCTGCTAGGAAAATGTAAATCAAAACCACAGTAAGAAGGGCACCTGGCCGGCTCAGTCAATAGAGCATGTGACTCTGGATCTCGGACTTGTAAATTTAAACCCCACATTGGGTGTAGACATTATTTAAAAAATAAAATCTTAAAAAAAAAAAAACAAATAAGACACCATAGCACTACTATTAAAATGACTTAAAAAGGAAGAGCTAGGGGGCGCCTGGGTGGCACAGCGGTTAAGCGTCTGCCTTCAGCTCAGGGCGTGATCCCGGCATTGTGGGATCGAGCCCCGCATCAGGCTCCTCCGCTATGAGCCTGCTTCTTCCTCTTCCACTCCCCCTGCTTGTGTTCCCTCTCTCGCTAGCTGTCTCTATCTCTGTCGAATAAATAAATAAAATCTTTAAAAAAAAAAAAAGGAAGAGCTAGATAACCACGTGCACTGATGTGGCAACTCTCATATGTTGCTGGTGAGAATGCAAAATGGTATAGCTCTTCTGGAAAACAGGCAATATCTTCCAAAGTTAAACAATTACCGTATGACCTGGTAATCATACTCCTGTGTTCTTTACCCTGGACAAATGAAAACTTAGGATCCCACAAAAGCCTGTCCATGAATGTTTGTAGCAGCTCCATTCATAATCACCAAAACCAAAAAAAGACCCAAATTTCTTTCAACAGTGAACAGTAAAACTGCGGTCATCTGGATAGTTGAATATCATGCAGCAATAAATAGGAATGAACTATTGACACATGCAACAATTTGGATGAATCTCAAAATCATGCTGAGTGAAAGAAGCCAGTTGCAAAAGGCTATAAACTATTTATTCCATTTATGTGACATTCAGAAAAGAAGAAACTAAAGATAGAGAGCAGGTCAGTGTTTAGCAGGGGTTAAGGGTTGACTGATTATGAAAGAGCAACACAAGGAAGTTTTCTGGGGTGATAGAGATGTTCTGAATCCTGATTGTGATGGCAATTAACAAATCTACACATGTGTTCCCACTTTTAGAAATCTACTACAGAAAAGTCAAGTTTACTGGGTATAAACATAAAAATAATAAAGTAACCGTTTGTGATATATATGTGTATCTAAATATATTTTATGTGTGTCTGCATATCCACATACACGCATGCATGTGTGCACAAAATGTAAACTTGACAATCACTGCAAGAATTGTTTAGAACCTCACCACCAACAAAAGTTTTTGAGGTGAGTAATATTTTATCTCTGAGATTGTTTAGAATTGCTGGGCTATGGTGATCATTTAAAAAGCAGACCAGAGCGCCTGGGTGGTACAGTCGGTTAAACGTTTGACTTTTGGTTTCGGCTCAGGTCTTGATCTCAGGGTTGTGAGATTGAGCCTGGCATCGGGCTCCACACTCAGCATGGAGTCTGCTTAAGACTCTCTGTCTTTCTCTCCAACTCTAAAATAAATAAATTAATCTTCTTTAAAATAAATTAAAAAATAAAAAGGAGACCAACTTGTAGTCCGTATAATTATTGTTTTTAATTCTCTACAAATAATGCATCTTCTCGCTGTCTCCTCAGAAAAGGGTGGCTCCCACCACCCCAACTCTGGTATGCCACTCTCTTCTGTGGTTCTGGACTAAAAGCCCTTAACATAGAAAAAATGATCCCAGAAGTTGGAAATCAGTGGCTGAAATGTCCTAAGGTATATGAATGGGGCTCTGACAGTGTCTGCTAGAGATGACCAAATCCTGGTTTGGACAAATCAATGGTGTGTGTGTATGTGTGTGTGTGTGTGTGTGTGTGTGTGTATGTATGCGTGTAAATAAGTAAGTCAGTCCCCAATGGGGGCAACTGGGTAAATCTTAATAGGTTTTGGGTATTAGGTGATATAAAGGAATTATTTTTAATATCAATAGTGTATTGATGATACGGTGGTTTTGTAAGAACACGTCTGGTATTTTCGTGATGCATCCTGAGGTATTTCACAATGGAATTTCATGATGTCTATAATTTATTTTTAATTCTTCAAATAAAAAACTGGGTGAAACAAACATGGCAAAATGTTAATTATTAAAGTTATGTGATGAATATGTAAGAATTATTATATTCTTATCTCTACTTTCTTATATGCTTGAAATTTTTCAAAATAAATGGTTTTCAAAATTTAAAAAAAATGCATCAGAAAATCCCAGAAATATTGAGTCTTTAGTGCTAGAGCCAGTGAACCCTCAATCCAGTAAAATCCCACAGCCCTTCCATGTACATCCTGAGATGAATTTGAATCAAAGAAAGCTTGAAGCATCTCAGTGTCCCTTGGAACAGAAAATGGAAAAGCAAGTAACATGCTTTATAAAGCTTCTTCCCTAAAATGCCAAAACAAAGACTATTTAGGGCTGAAAGGGCCAAACATTCAGCTCTACTGAAAGCTTGGTTTTCCAGCAGGCAGGCTTATTCTCTGCAGAAGCCTTTGCAGAGGGGACATCAATTCCCTCTTTTTAAATCAATGTGACTTGGTTGTCACTTGCAAATAGTAGTCTTGTCACATTCTTGACCTATGGGGCTAGGTCGTAAAGGGGCATGTAGCTTTCACTTTGTTTACTGGAACATCTGCTCTTAGAACCTTGAGTCAACATGCAAGAGGTCTGATACCCTTAGCCCACCACGACAGAAGGACTACAAGTAGGTGCTCAAATCAGTGGTCCAACTGAGCCCAGCTTTCCAGCCATCCATGCAAAGGCACCAGACATGTGGCTAAAGGTATCACCCTCCAGACCAACATATCCTCTAGCTGAATACCACCAGGAGATCACCACCAACACTATATGGAAAAAAGGCCAACCCAGACACACCATGCCCAAATTCCTGACCCACAAAATCATAAAATAATAAGATGGTTATTGTTTTAAGTCACTAAATTTGGGGGTCATTTATTATGAAGTAATAGTTAATGGTAACAGTTTTAATGGGGCCTGAAACTTTAAGAAAAAGAAATCACGTGACCATGTGCACAAAGTGCAAGACCGTGAAAGGGACCTGTAGGGGTAACAACTCTTTTATGTTTTTTAAAGACTTTATTTTAGATTTATAGACAAATTAAGAAGACAGTACAAAGAGTTCCCATGCACTCCATACTCAGCTTTGCCTATTATTAACATTTTCCATTAATATGGGGCATATGCTAACAATTAACCATAACCATATGGCTAACCATAACCATTAACAAACCAATATCGATACATTCACATTAACTAAAATCCATTCTTCATTCAGATCTCCATTCCAGTAGTTTTGGGGTGTTTTTGGTCTGTTGGGTTTTTTTCTAAGTTTTTATTTTATTTTATTTATTTATTTTTAAAGATTTTATTTATTTATTTGACAGAGATAGAGACAGCCAGCGAGAGAGGGAACACAAGCAGGGGGAGTGGGAGAGGAAGAAGCAGGCTCACAGCAGAGGAGCCTGATGCGGGGCTCGATCCCATAACGCCGGGATCACGCCCTGAGCGGAAGGCAGACGCTTAACCGCTGTGCCACCCAGGCGCCCCCTAAGTTTTTATTTTAATCACCCTGTGCTCATCAGGACACATGCACTCCTTAATCACCTGTTTCACCCTTCCCCCTACCCTCCTCCCCTCTGGTAACTCCCCTTTTGTTACCCTTGCCTCAGTTTGTTCTCTGTCATTTAGAGTCTGTTTCTTGGTTTGTCTCTCTCTCTCTTTTTCCCCTTTGTTCATCGCTTTTGTTTCTTAAACTCCACATATGAGTGAAATCATATGGTATTTGTCTTTCTCTGACTGACTGACTTCACTTAACGTTATACTCTCTAGCTCCATCCATGTTGTTGCAAATGGCAGGATCCCATTTGTTTTTATGCCTGAATAATATTCCATTGTGTACATACATATACCACATCTTTTTTCTCCATTCATTGATCAATGGATACTTGGACTGCTTTCATATCTTGACTATTGTAAATAATGCTGCTATAAAATTAGGTGTGCATATATCCCTTCAAATTAGTGTTTTTGTATTCTTTCGGTAAATACCCAGTAGTGTGATTGCTGGATGGTAGGGTAGTTCTATTTTTAACTTTTTGAGGAACCTCTATACTGTTTTCCAGAAATGCTGTACCAGTTTGCATTCCCACCAGCAGTGCAAGAGGGTTCCTTTCTTTCCACATCCTCTCCAACACCTGTTGTTTCTTGTGTTTTTTATTTTAGCCATTCTAACAGGTATGAGGTGATATCTCATTGTAGTTTCGATTTGCGTTTCTCTGGTGATGAGTGATATTGGGCATATTTTCATGTGTCTGTTGGCCATCTCGATGTCTTCTTTGGAGAAATGTTTGTTCCTGTCTTCCACCCATTTTTAGATTGGATTGTTTGTTTTTTGGGTATTGACTTGTATCAGTTCCTTATATATTTTGGATACTAACCCTTTAATGGATGTGTCATTTGCAAATATCTTCTCCCATTCCATACATTGCCTTTTAGTATGTATTCTGGATACAAATCCTTTGCCAATGATATATGTTGCAAATGTTTTGTCCCACCTTGAAATCCTGATGAATGTAAGTTTTTTTTTTTTAAGAATTTATTTATTTGACAGAGATAGAGACAGCCAGCGAGAGAGGGAACACAAGCAGGGGGAGTGGGAGAGGAAGAAGCAGGCTCATAGCGGAGGAGCCTGACGTGGGGCTCGATCCCACAATGCCAGGATCACGCCCTGAGCTGAAGGCAGACGCTTAACCGCTCTGCCACCCAGGCGCCCCAGAAGCTTTTTATTTATTTATTTTTTTAAAGATTTTTTATTTATTTATAAGACAGAGATAGAGACAGCCAGCGAGAGAGGGAACACAAGCAGGGGGAGTGGGAGAGGAAGAAGCAGGCTCATAGCAGAGGAGCCTGACGTGGGGCTCGATCCCATAACGCCGGGATCACGCCCTGAGCCGAAGGCAGACGCTTAACCGCTCTGCCACCCAGGCGCCCCAGAAGCTTTTTATTTTGATGAAGTCCCAATAGTTTATTTTTGCTTCTGTTACCCTTGCCTCAGGGAACCTATCTAGAAAAAAAGTCACTACACCTGATGTCAGACAGGTTACTGTCTGTGCTCTCTTCTAGGATTTTTATGGTTTCAGGTCTCAAATTTAGGTCTTTAATCCATTTTGAATTTATTTTGGAAATGATGTAAGAAAGCAGCTCACTTTCATTTTTTTTTTTTTTTGCGTGCTTCTGTCCAGTTTTCCCAACACCATTTGTTGACGAGACCGTCTTTTTACCATTGGGTATACTTTCCTGCTTTGTCATAGATTAATTGTCATAGATTAATTGATTAGATTAATTGACCATATAATTGTGGGGTTATTTCTGGATTTTCTATTCTGTTCTATTGATCTATGTGTCTTATTTTTTTTTTTAAAGATTTTATTTATTTATTTGACAGAGAGAGAGACAGCCAGAGAGAGAGGGAACATAAGCAGGGGGAGTGGGAGAGGAAGAAGCAGGCTCATAGCAGAAGCCTGATGTGGGGCTCGATCCCATAACGCCAGGATCATGCCCTGAGCCAAAGGCAGACGCTTAACTGCTGTGCCACCCAGGTGCCCCTATGTGTCTTATTTTTGTGCCAGTACCATACTGTTTTGATCCCTGCAGCTTTGTAATATAACTTGAAGTCTGGAATTGTGATGCTGCCAGCTTTGCTTTGCTTTTCAAGATTGCTTTGGCTATTCAGGGTCTTTTGTGGTTCCATACAAATTTTAAGATTGTTTGTTCTAGTTCTGTGAAAAATTCCGTTAGTATTTTGATAGGGATTGCATTAAATGTATAGATTCCTTTGGGTAGTATAGGCATTTTAACAATATTTGTTCTTCCAGCCCATGAGAATGGAATGTCTTTCCATTTCTTTGTGTCATCTTCAATTTCTTTCATCAGTTATCAGAGTACATTCTTTCAGCTGTTTGGTTAGGTTTGTTACTAGGTATCTTACTATTTTTAGTGCAATTGTAAATGGGATTGTTTTCTTAATTTCTCTTTCTGCTGCTTCATTATTTGTGTATAGAAATGCAACAGATTTCTGTAGATTACCGAATTGGTGTATCAGTTCTAGCAGTTTTTTGGTGCAGTCTTTCTGGTTTTCTATATAGTATTATGCCATCTGCAAATAGTGACAGTTTTACCTCTTCCTTACTGATTTGAATTTCCTTTATTTCTTTTTGTTGTCTGATTGCGGTAGCTAGGACTTCCAATACTATGTTGATTAGAATTGGTGAGAGTGGACATCCTTGTCTTGTTCCTGACTTTAGGGGAAAGGCTCTCAGTTTTTCCCCATTGAGGATGATGTTAGCTCTGGGTTTTTCATATGTTACCTTTATTATGTTGAGGTACATTCTCTCTAAACCTACCTTTTTAAAAGATTTTATTTATTTATTTGAGAGAGAGAGTTTTTGCACACAAACGGGGGAGAGGGTGAGAGAGAACAGACTCCCCACTGAGCAGGGAGCCCAACAAGGGGCTCCATCCCAAGACCCTGAGATCATGACCTGAGCCGAAGGCAGATGCTTAACCGACTGAGCCGCCTAGGTGCCCCTAAACCTCCTTTGTTGAGAGTTTTTATCATGAATGGATGTTGTACCTTGTCCAGTGCTTTTTCTGCATCCATTGAAATTATCAAATGGCTTATCCTTTCTCTTATTGAGGTGGTATATCATGTTGATTGATTTGCAAATATTGAACCACCCTTGCAACCTAGGAATAAATCCCACTTGATTGTGATAAATAGTTTTTAATGTATTGTTGGATTCAGTTTGCTAATATTTTGTTGAGGATTTTTGCATTTATGTTCATCAGAGATATTGGCCAGCAGTTCTCTTTTTTTCATGGTGTCTTTAACTGGTTTTGGTATCAGAGTAATGCTGGCCTCCTAAAATGAATCTGGAAGTTTTCCCTCCTTTTCCATTTTTTTGAATAATTTAAGAAGAATAGGTATTAGCTTTTCTTTAGATGTTTGGTAGAATTTGTCTGTGAAGCCATCTGCTCCATCCTGCTCTGACAAACTTTTGTCAGGAGTTTTTTGATTACTGACTCAATTTCTTTGCCGATGGTCTGTCTGTTCAAATTTTCCATTTCTTCCTGTTTCAGTTTTGGTAGGTTAAATGCTTTTAGGAATTTCTCCATTTCTTCTAGGTTGTCCAGTTTGTTTGTATACAGTTTTTCATAACATTCACTGATAATCATATTTCTGTGGTATTTGTTGTTATTTCTCCTCTCTCATCTGATTTTATTTATTTGGGTCTTTCTCTTTTTTTTTTTCTTGATGAATCTGGCTAGAGGTCTATCAATTTTATTGATTTTTTTCAATGAACTAGCTCCTGAATTCATTGATTTCTATTGGTTTTTGTTTGGTTGGGTTTTTTAAGTTTCTAATCATTCATTTCTGCTCTAATCTATTTCTTTCCTTCCACTGGCTTTAGGCACCTCTCCTCCCCATGTTTTAGGTGTATAGTGTCATATTTTACATCCTTTTATTTTGTAAGTTCTTTAACTGATTTTTTTTTTTACAGAAACATTCATTTTTACTGCTTTTGTGTTTCCTACCTTCATACTGTCATTTTTGGTCTTTCCTTTCCACCCAAAGAGTCCCCTTTAATATTAAGTGCAGGACTGGTTTAGTGGTCATGAACTCCTTTAGTTTTAGTTTGTCTGGGAAACTCTTTATCTCTCCTTCTATTCTGAATGATAGCCTTGCTGGATAGAGTGTTCTTAGCTGCAGGGTTTTCTCATTCAGCACTTTGAATATATCACTCCTTTCCAGCTTGGAAAGTTTCTGCTGGAAAACCCACTGATAGCTTTATGGGGTTTCCTTTGTATGTAACTGTCTTCTTTTGTATTGGTGCTTTTAATATTTTTTCTTTATCACTATATTTTGGATTTCAATTACAATATGTCCTGGTGGTTCTCTGTGCCTCCAGGATCTGGCTATCTGTTTTCCTCCACAGGTTAGGTAAGTTTTCAGCTATTATTTCTTCAAATAATTCTCTGCCCCTTCTCTTCTTCTTCTGGGACTCCTATAATATAAATCTTATTATGTTTGATGGAGTCACTGAATTTCCTAAGTCTATTCTCATTTTGCAAATTCTTTTTTTTTTTTTTGTCTTTTGTTCAGCTTGATTAATTTCCATTACTCTGTCTTCTAGGTCATTAATTTGTTCCTCTGCTTCTTCTAGGCTGCTGTTCATTCCATCAAGCGTGTTTCTCATTTCATTTATTAAGCCCCTTACCTCTGCTATGTTATCTTTTATCTCCGTGCTAATGGTCTCACTGATGTCCTCCACTCTTTTCTCAAGTCCAGTGAGTATCTTATTTTTTTTTAAAGATTTTATTTATTTATTTGACAGAGATAGAGACAGCCAGTGAGAGAGGGAACACAAGCAGGGGGAGTGGGAGAGGAAGAAGCAGGCTCTTAGTGGAGGAGCCTGATGTGGGGCTCAATCCCAGAATGCTGGGATCACGCCCTGAGCCAAAGGCAGATGCTTAACCACTGCGCTACCCAGGCGCCCCCCCAGTGAGTATCTTATGATCATTGTTTTCAATTCTCCATCAAGTGGGTGCTTGATTGGCTCAGTCAGGAGATCATGCCACTCTTGAACTCGGGGTTGTAGTTTTGAGCCCCACATTGGGTATAGAGATTATTTAAAATAAAATCGGACACCTGAGTGACTCAGTTGGTTAAACATCTGCCTTTGACTCAGGTCATGATCCCAGGTCCTGGGATGGAGCCCTGCAACAGGCTTCCTCCTCAGCGGGGGTCTGCTTCTCCTTCTCCTTCTGCCCCTCCCCCTTCACTAGTGCTCTGTCTCCTTCTTTCTCTCAAATAAATAAAATCATTTTAAAAATAATAAATAAATAAATAAATAAATAAATAAATAAATAAATAAATAAATAAATATCTTTGGGGGCACCTGGGTGGCTCAGTCAGTTGAACAGCTGACTCTTGGTTTTGGCTCAGGTTATGATCTTGGGGTCCTGGAATTGAACCCCGCATCAGGTTCTGCACTCAGTGCGAGTCTACTTCAGGATTCTTTCCTTCCCTCTGCCCCTCCTCACTGCTCTTTCTTCCTCTCTCTCTAAGATAAATAAATCTTTTTTAAAAATAAATAAAATAAAATCTCGGGGAACCTGTGTGGCTCATTCAGTTAAGTGGTCTGACTTGACCCCAGCTTAGGTCTTGATCTCAGGGTTTTGAGTTCAAGCCCCAAGCTGGACTCCACACTGGGTATGGAGCCTACTTAAAACAAATAAATAAATGTTAAAAAGAAAAAAATAAAAATTAAATCTTAAAAACAACAAAAATTATTCTCCATTCAGATATGTTATTTATATCTGTTTGGCTGAGATCTCTGGCTGTGGCCGTGTCCTATTCTTTCATTTGGGGCAAATTCCTCTGTCTTCTCATTTTTCTCTAAGTCTCTGTGCTTGCTTCTCCATATTAGGAAAGTCAGCTAAATCTTCTGTTCTTGAGGGTAATGGCCTTCTGAAGAAGAGGTCTTGAGGTGCCCTGCAGTGTGTCTTCTGTTCCCCAAGGCCTCCAATATGTGTTGCATGCACTTTGCTGTTGTGTCCTTGCCACATTTTTCTTCAGGCCAGTGGTCTGCTGAGGTTCTCTTTGACTATTATACACAGTGTTTGGTCCCTGGACTGGATGTGGCACATTTTCACTAGGTGTGCTCTGGTCTGCTTGTGAAATAAGACCTGTTGGTAGTGCCACCAGAACCAAGGCCTCACAAAATTTCCAGGTCAGGAGATGTGGTGTTGGCAAGGATTTGGGCTGATCTTCTGGGTGAAGGGGCCCTGCCATGCTGGGACCAAGGAAGTACAACTGAGAAGGGTTGTTCTTCTGAAATGTGGAGTGGGATTTGGTATAACCAAGATAGGTAACTAGTGTTGGCACTGCACTGTGTTTATGCTGATGGGCAGGGGAGGGAAATGGTGCCATCTAATTCCTTTGTTCCTGGAGGGGTCTCTTCATGAAAACTGCCTCTTTAGGACATGCTCTGAGATGAGCAATTAACCTCCCCACTGAGTATTTCAGGCATTCTTGAGATCACCATTTCCAAGCTGTATGTCCACAGGCTGTTTGCTCTGCCTTTTCTCCAAAAGCAGCCCTAATGTCCTCCAGCGCTCCCAGAACCAAACATGCTGACCTCTAAAACTCCAAGCTTTAAGTCCTGCTGATTGCAGGAACTCATGAAATTCAAGTCCTGTTGCTTTCCAAGCCAATTGCTATGGGGACTTGTTTTCCCCATGTACTCCCCTGTGTGCTAGTTTGTATCTTGCCCTTCTCTGTGACCGTGGCTCCCTCCCCATGGCAGCGGCCACTATCCCTTTCTCTCCCAAGTTGTGTCTCTGCAATTCCTACCTTCTTTTTTATTTTATTTTATTTTATTTTATTTTATTTTATTTTATTTTATTTTATTTACTTGACAGAGAGACAGGCAGCGAGAGAGGGAACACAAGCAGGGGGAGTGAGAGATGAAGAAACAGGCTCCCAGCGGAGGAGCCTGATGCGGGTCTTGATCCCAGAACACCGGGATCACGCCCTGAGCCGAAGGCAGGCGCCCAGTGACTGAGCCATCCAGGCGCCCCTGCAATTCCTAACTTCTTTGATGTGGCCTCTTCTCTATCTTTAGTTGTGGTGTTTGTTCTACAGTCCTCAGATCAATTTCTGAGATATTTAGGATAGTTATCTTGTTGTATTTGTGGGAAGAGGTGAGCCTAGGGTCCTCCTACTCCACCACCACCTTCCTCTCTAAATGACAAGTCTTGAACATTAAGTTCCAATGGTGTAACTGAGCCTTGGGGCAAGTGAAGATGGTCTTCAAAGTAGAAGAAAAAGGAAGGACTTTCCAAGCAGAGGGACTTGCATGGGCAAAGATGCAGGAATTTCATGGTCTGTTAGGTGGCTCTGAGGAGCTCGGTGGGCATGGTGAGGTGGGGATGGACAAGTGGGGAGAGGGCAGAAAGCCACTGAAGCTAAAGCTTCAAGGAGTAGAGAGCAAGGAAAGTTTGAAAGGGACCTGTACGGGTGGGGATCCCTGAAGTTTAAGCTTCATTGGTGTCACAATAAAGGCAGGGACAGGCTGCCCAGTGTCCTACTTCAGGACCAGAAACTTCAGAGGCTATAAAATTTTAAGAGAACGATTTTCAGAGGCCAGACTTTTTGGAATGAACTGAAAAGGTGAGAGGCAGAACTCCAATGTCTGGGGTTTCAACAACCCCCCTCCCACAGGCCCATGGCCTCCATTAAGGGGTCCTATGTCCAGTGTGGAGAAAACGTTGGGCCACTTCATCCCCCCAAGGCCCTGCTGCCAGCCACATGCTGACTCTTTCTACCATTTGGTGTCTACAACTAGAAGCCCCATAAGTTCCTCAAATTCTGTGTGTTGAACACTGAAAATTTTTCCTCACCTTTCAATCTTGTCTCTGCTCCAGGGGCCCACAACTCTGTCACCTACAAAGGGTCAAGCAGTGCAGACACTTGGGGAATTATCCATGAGCCGTCCTCTTGATTCACTAACCCCAGCATCCATTAGATCAAGAGTAGAGGGTCTGGCTCCCAGTAGTTCTTGAAGTCAACCTTTTCTCTCCCTGTCCCTGCTCCTACTGGTCATTTTTGGTTGCTACCATCTTACATGGCTCCTCCTTAAATGGGTTTGGCCTTCCCCTAACCATGTATCCAGTCCAAATGCAAATCTCACCAGGAATGCTATCACTGGCCCCCAGTACCCTCACTCTGAAACCCAGGCCCTTACCCTGGAACTTGAGGTTCCCCTTGATTTGACCTCTGACTTCTATCCAACATCACCTGTCCCCACCTCCTCCTTTTCTATCTGGTCTTCCCTCACCAACTTCTTGCCATGGATTACTAATGCTGCCCCTCACCAATGTCCTCAGGACTCAGCTGCAGCCTCACCTTCCCTCAGAAGCATCTCCAGAACCCACACTCTCCTATCTGATGATCCTTCACTGTGGCCTGTTGCTCAGGCAGGGCACTTCCCATAACCTGTGACACTTTAAACGATTTATAAGGGGAATTTCTTCCAGTCACTCAATGCCCCTGAACCGTTTACTCCTCTATGAAATGGGACAATACCCACATCAAAGTATCTGAGATTATAATGAATGCCTGGTCAGTTAGGCACTGAGCTAAAAGTTTTTTGTTTTTTTTTTTACACATTCTCTCAACCAATCCTCACAGCATCCAGACAGGCAGTCACTATCAGCCCCATTTCATTGAGGAGGAAGCTGAGGTGAAGTGTCCTAACTCACCTTTTCCCAGGCAGACCTCCCTGAGCCCTGGGACACCGATCAGTGCATCCTCCTTGCCTGTTTGGTTGCTTCTGTCCACTGCCACACACACTGTGAGGTTTTAAAGGGTAGGGATGGTGCCTGTCTTGCACACTTGTGTATCCCAAGCTCCTAGAACTCGGTTTGGCATACAGTATGTACTTAGTAAACATTTGCTGACTGAAGTAATCTGTGAATGAGTAAACTCAGCCAGAAACAGAGCCTGGATCCCAGCTCCTGGCTTTTTCACCCCCTGAGCAGGATTCTGTGTGGAATGTGCTGTGTACAGGACCTGGTACACAGTAGGTACTCAGTAATGTGTAGCTGCTGCTGTTGTTATGAAGAGAGAGGAGGAGGAGGAGGAAAGTTTTAATGACTACAATAGTCCAAGCTCCCCTGTGGCGATGCAGGCCCAGGTCCTCTCAGTATCCAGGCCAGGCACAGCTCCAACAAACTTAGGGGAAACTTTGGGAATAAATATGGACTGTAGAGGTCAGGAGGAAACTCCCATCCCACCTTCTCCTCCCCACAAAGAAGATGTGATGCTGCTGCTGCCTCCCACGATGGGGATCCCAGTGGTCCTCCCAGTGGAACTCTGTGGAGCTCAGGCCCCAGTGTGCTCCCACCTGCTACGGAAGCTCGCAGGGCAGAGGCACCTACTGGCCCAGCCCCACACTCACCACTGCCACCTAACAAACTGGCTTGAGCATACAGGGTTCGGAGTCTGACTCCGCAGAACCTGAATGTGCAACCCTGGGCCGGTCACTGTCAGTCTCAGCCTCAGTCTTCCTGACTGTGCAGTGGGCCGTGGGGTCAGGGGTGTGCGTGGGTGCAGGCCTTCACCAGGTGTCAAGGTTGTGTCTGACAGCCCTGGGGTTCCATCCCCGGGCCTGGGCCACCAAGACCCACAGGATGGGGGAAGGGGGGAGAGAGGAAGCTGGGAACCCCACTACTCCACCCTCTCAAAGTTTCACCGCTCATGAATCATTCTGATCTCAACCAAAGCCGCTGGCAGCCTGGAGCTGAGGCAAGCTGCTTCTACTCTCTGAGCCACAGGAGTACACTGGAGGGGGGTTTCTGCAGAGCCCCCACCTTCAGCAGGAGAGACCCCTTCAGGAAAGGAGGAGGTTCATCCGGACGGTGCAGAGGAAAGGAGGTCCAGAGTCCCCAGGTGGTTGGGCAGGTCTATAAACCACTCTGGACCTCAGTTTCCTCCTTTATAAAATGGACCTAATAATAAACAACTCACTGGGTTATTCTGGGTTTGCTGTGAGGATGAACTAAAATACTAATCTTGAAATCTATGAAGCTCCGGATGTTCTCGAGAGTGGGTAATGCAGGCCCCTAAGCCAACCCCTGGGGTCTGGCTTGAGCACCTGCAGGAAACAAGGAGCTCCGAGAGACTCAGTATAGGTCCTTCCTGAATCCGAGAGACCCAGAGCGATCGTGGGTTCACCTTGAATGGGGATGAAGGCAGAGGCCAGAAAGGCGGTGGCTGGAACCTGGACTGAGAGAGGACCCGAGGCTTCCAAAAACCTAGAGTAGGAGGAGGGCGTGGGAGACTGGAGGGAGCAGTGTGAAGGGCAAGAAAGTTCACACTTCTAAAAGCTCCCGCGCGTTTCTCTAGCCTCTTTTTTTTCTAGTAACTCTTCCCTCTTCTTTCTCCTCTCTCCCTCTTCTTTCTGTCCTATCTTCATTCCCTTTCTCGCCCCTTCTCTGTTGCCCCCCCATCTTTCTTTTCTCGCTCCTTCTTCCCCCACCTCCATCTCATAGTCACCCTCGCACTTTATAACCAAACAGCCAAACCCCTTTCCAATTAAAGTGGAATTAGGCAACTCAATCAAATTAGTTCCCTATTAAAGCCCTTCTTTATTAAACCGTTTTCTTGTCCTGCTATTAAGTTTCACCGCCTGGCGGAACTCGAGCCGGCCCCAGAAGTTTACCTTGGGATGTCGCCGGGCCCAGACTAGGGGAGGGAGCACCCTGTTTCCCGGAGAGGGGGAGTCACCCTGCAGGGAGCGAAGGAGGCCCGGGGAGGTCGGAGGAGGGGGTCGGCGGGGGAGCCACTATTGTGCTCAGCCCCGCGTGAGGAGGGAAAGTAACTAGGGTGCTGAGCGAGGTCTGGCTGGAAGGCGCGTCCTCACCGCCACTTTCCGATCACTCTGCCTCTCGGCGAGGGCGGCGCCACACCACCCCCACCACCCCAAATAACTCCCAGGCCTCGAGCCTTCGTGGGAGAACGGTCGCAGCCCCCCTTCCCCAGCCACCGCCTCTGTCTCCTGGGTTCCAAACCTCTTCGGGAACGGAAGCGCGCATTGTGCGACCCCGGCTGTGTCCAAATCTGAAGCCCGGGGAGAACCGGATTCCGTAAGGGGCTTTGCCCGAGATCCGAGGATCCTGAGCACTGGCAAGGCGACCCGCCGCGTCCGCGCGCCCAAAACAGGAATGGGAAGGACGCGGGGTCCTGGATACGTAGGGGGCACCGCTACTCGCGGGGTTCTGAGCCGCGAGCCACTCCCATCGGCGGGGCCTTTTCCCGCACCACGAAAGTTTTCCGGCTCCTAACCCCCGAGGGTCGGACACCGGCCGGACTGAAGTCTAGCTGGCACCGCGGGCCCGAACGGGAAATCAAGACCTTTTCAAGCCCGCCGCCCGAGGAGCGGGACGGGATTCGGTGCTGTTTTCTTAGAAAATAACATTTATTTCTAGCTCATGTCTATGCAAAGGAAAGCACAAAGTGAGCCATTCTCTGCAGCAGCGTTTCCCGCTGCCGTCCCTTCGGGCCGGGCGTTTGGCGAGTCCCGGGAGGCGGGGATGGGCTCTCGGGCGGGCGGTTCCGGCTCAGTCACTCGTCGCTCTGTTCCTGCTTCAGTGCGCACCTTGACCGCGTCTTAGGGAGAGACCGGCCGCAGGCAAGAGGGGCGGGTGGGCAGGATTTGTCCCGAGTTGACAATATATTTAATCTATAAAACCTGATAAGTACAATGCGCGCATAGTCTACTTTTTCCCATTTTGTCCTTTTTTTTGCTTGTTTTTGAATATTTTTCACGTTAATACCGAGGTCACCTACAGATTACAATTAATAACTTAGAATTCCATTTTATAACATTATACACTGGCTTGTATATATATATGTATAGATTATATATAGATTTATACATATATAAAAACTCACACTGCACCAAGGAAACCCATGCTTATTGGCATAAGCAACAAAGAGAGCGACAAATACCGCAACGAGGAAAGTGCACCTTAGAACTTGTTTCCTTTTTTTTTTTTACAATTGATATCGATATATATATATGTGTGTCCCAAAGACTCGACTCAGTGCCAAGAGATTTATACATCCTAAATTTATATTTGTTAGAGCGAATATTTTTTTAAAAAATTTAATAAGGAGAGGGAGACACAGAAGACAGACTCTTGGACTATCCTGCCATCCACTGAAGAGCGGGCGGGTGGGATGAGCACAGCAAAAGGAGAGGCAGGAGCGTGTGCGGAGGCCGCAGCCTCTGAATTCCCAAGAATTCCCGGCCTTTTGAAGGGCTGGAGGAGCCTTGAGGAGATGGTTGGAGGATGAAGATCAGGACCACGCACCCCCTCTGAGAACAACTGCATCTGTATTGCTCCCCCTTTGCTCAGCTCTCCACCCACCTTCCAAAACAAAACCGAAAATCACCTTTGAGCGAGAGGACCCCAGCCAGGGCGCAGATAGCGCACCGGGTGAAGAGGGACCGGCGGCCCGCTGGATCAAGGCTGGTTTGGGGGCGGCCCGGCTGCCGGGCCCCTGGCCCTACTGCTTTTCAGGGGCACCATTGACCATAGGCCCGTACAGGCCGCCGCCGTAGGTGGGCTCCTTGTGCACCGCAGCGGCGGCGGCTGAGCGGTCGCGCATAAGGTCGCTGAAGGCGTAGTCCATGGGCGGGCGGAAGCCGAGTGTGGGTACCAGGCCCGCGGTCGAGTAGGGAGCCATGAAGGCCAGGCCACGGCTGTGCGCCGCTGCGGCCGAATAGGCCAGGCGCAGGGGGCTGAGGCCGAGCGGCGCGCCCAGCGGGTAGGCGCCGGCGTCGGCGCCGAAGTGACTGGCGTTGGGCTGCAGTGGTGAGAATGCCGAGCGGCTGCTCAGCGAGCCCAGCGCCCCAGGCGCCATGGCGCCGGCCAGCAAAGGTCTGTGGTGTGGAGGAGCGGCGGGGCCGGCCTGCAGCGGCGCTGGCAGCCCGGGCCCCCCGGCAGCGGCGGCGTCGACGCGACCCGGCCACGCGTCGTCCGCTGCTGCTACGGCACCCACTGCGGCCTTATCAGGGGGCACCGCGGGACCGAGGCCGGCCGCCAAGCCCCCGCGGTGGTGGTTCAGCACCTGCTCGATGGCCTGCACCACGTCGCCGCCGCAACCCTGCAACACCAGCTCCAGGACGCCTCGCCGGTGGCCCGGGAAGACGCGCGTCAGGATGTCAAGCGGCGTCCGCTGCCGTGGACCCGGGACCCCGCCCAGCCCTGGGGCGGGAGCGGCCTCTGCCTCTTCTTTGTCGGCCTCGGAACCGGATTCGGAGCCCAAAGGGCTGGCGGAGCCCGGGCTGTCCTCCTCACCACCGCCTCCCGGGCCTGCACTGCCCGGGCAGCTCCCACCTGCCTCCTTGGAGGCCCGGGCCAGGGGCGACCCCGAGAAGGACTCGCCGTCGCCGTTCTCCGAGCCCGAGCCCGGCCGCACCTCCGGAGAAGATGTCCCAGGACCGGAGTCCGCGCCGTCGGGTGATAAGGGCTTCCCCGGTGGCGGCTGCGGGCTGCCGGGGCGGCCGGTCTGAAGCAGCGCCTTGGGAAACAGGTCAAACTTCTGTAACTTGGCCTCTAGGAGGGGAGAAAAGGGGATGTGAGGAGTGATTGGGGCGGAGAGGTGACGGCACCCTCAACACATCAGCCCTTTGGACCCCAGTTTCCTCTCTCTCTGAACCCAACGACCCTCATTCACTGGGCTCCAGCGCCCCCTCCTTTTTTCTCCAGCATTCCTTACTCTCTGAGCCCCTAAAGTTCCGTCTCACTTCCCCTACCCCCCAGGGCTCACTCTTTCTGTACCCAGAACCCTGTAAATTCAATGTCCAGTTCCCCCCTTCCACATCTGTGCCCCAACACCTCTGCTCTTATTCCCCTTCCTAGCCGTGCCCTGACCCAGAGAAGTTGCCTGGCCCAGAGTTCAAGCAGGAGACAATACAACTTCCACCTACACCACCTACTGTATAGAGGACCCATTCCACATCCATCATGCCAAGAGCAAACCGCGCCTTGGGCACCCTCTGGCCCTGGGCAACATAGCTTGTTAGGGAAGGCACCTTGGGTATCTAAGAGATCCCAAGCCTTTCTGCAGGCAAAAATAGAGCCCCTATTTCTAATCCACCCTTTCCAAAATTAAAACATAAGGAGTTCTTCATTCCCAAGATGAGGGCTGAGAGGGCCCCCAATGGCCCCAGCCTTAATTTCTTCCCTCCCTAGAAAAAGGCGAGAAACTCTTGAAGAAGAGGGTGGGGCCAGACAAGGAGTAAGAGGGTTAGAAGAGTGGAGATCAAGGGAAGCGAGAGAGCACCTACTCTTGAGAAAACGGGGATAAGTGGGGAAAGAAGCTAGAAAGGAGCAGGCGCAGCATGCGGTTGACCGGGGAGCACTGGGAACTTGAGAAAAGGAATCACACGAGGAAAAGGGAAGAGGTGTCTCTGATACCTGGAGAAAGCGGGGCGGGGCGGGGGAGGAGGACTGGGAGAGGGCCAGATTTCTGAAGAGAGTTGGGATGGAGCAGAAGGAACCACGGCAAGTGGAGAAGAGCAGAACCAAGGTTAAAGGTTCCATGTTGGGGAGACCGAGCCAAGTGAGCAGGGAAGGTGGGACCTGGCCGCGTGTGGGGAGAGGAGATAAGATTACAGCGTCTACATTTGGGCGGGTGAAAGAAAGGCGTAGAGGGCAAATTCTTCAGAAAGGGGAGAAAGAATTTCTGTGTTTGTGCCCCAAATCAGGGCCTGGGTCCGCAGTGAACGCTTAGCAGTCGGGCGTTTGGAAAAGGGGATTCCACTCTTTCAGGACCAAGACAAGTCCCTGGGCCGCGCGCCCCCAGGCCCGGTCCCTGCTCCCTTTCGTCCCACCCAGGCCGCGCGCTCACCTGAGCTCCCCGCGCCCGCTGCGCCGCCTCCGGTCCCCGCGGGCGCTCCCGCTCCCGGCCCCCCGCCGTCGGCGGCGCACACCGAGCCGAAGACCTCGTAGGCAGGTCGCGGCGGAATAATGCCGTTGGCTGCGGCGAGCGCCAGGCCCTCGGCAGTGCCGTAGAGCAGCTGTAGCTCGCGCGCCTCGTTCTCCTCCTGAGCCTGTTGCCTGCGCAGCGCCACTTGCGCCGCCATGACGCGCTGGCGCTCGGCGATGAGCGTGCACTTGGCGCACAGGCAGTCCTTCCAGCGGCAGTAGCGTTTGTGGCCCTTGAGCGCCGACACCACGCCGTGGTTGCGGCAGCGCGCGCACTTGGGGGTCCGCGGGTACTTCTCCGCCGCCCGCAACAACAGCGGCGGCGCTCTTAGCAAGCCGCCCGCCACGCTCACTGGTAGCGACGCGGCCGCTGCCGCCGCCGCTGCCACCGACGCCACAGACGCCACGGGCGGCCCTGTCGCTGTTGCCGCCGCCGTCGCTGCGCCGGGCACGCTAGGCAGCTCGGAGCGCAGCTCCATGGCAGGACCTGGCGTAGAAGACCTTGGGAAGAGGGAAGAGACTTGCCGTGAGCAGCGCACCGTGTGCTGAGCTACAGCGTACCCTTGAGGAGATCAGGCTTAGGGAGGGAAAATTTCGGTCGCGGAAGTTTGGCTAGTGGTTGCCGAATTGCTAGAAGGAGGTACCTTCGGATCCCCCTTGTAAAGCCGAGCTCCCCCACCCTATTCCCACCAGAGCTCCTCTTCTTATATCTGATTTATGCACTGGGTGGGTCTAAGATTTCGTTTGAATCAGTGGTTCCGCTGGAAAAAAAAATAAAAAGACATATAAAGTTTGGAAAAGTCACTGGTTCAGGTGGATATAACGAGGGTTTGAAAAGGAAAATATTATCTCCCCAAAGCTTAGCTTAATTGGGGTGAGACGGGTAGAGGGAAATGTTTGTTTGTTGGGACTTGGATTAGAGAGAAAATTTTGACCCAGCAGTCAGACTAGATACCAAGAGCAAAACAAAACAAAACAAATTCGAGGCGAAATGCTCAGTTTTGTGGAAAGGAGAAAAGGAGAGAGCTATCAAAGCACACAAGGCATCGAGTTCAGCTGGCTAGGTCTGAAGTTTTTATGCTGGTGGGAGCAGGAGAGTTAGAAAAATCAGGAACAGAAAGAACAGTTTAGGAAGCAGAGTGAAGGCTAGATAACAAAACAAACATCGCAGGAGCAAAGTTAGGCGTGGGGCCCCAAGGTCCCGTGGAAATGTGGGGGCTACAAGTTTCATGGTGCGGGGCCTCCAGAGAGAGGGAGAGAAAAATGAGTGTGACGAGTTTAGTAGGCCTGGGGAGAGTTAAAAAGAAAATTGAACTGAAGAAACTTTGTTGGGGTAGGCAAACACATCCGGAAGTTTAGCTTGAGGGGTGAGGAAAACACAAAAAACAGCTGATACGGATGTCTGGGTCCCAGGGTACATGTGGGGTAGAGAGGTGTGCATGAGAGGAAAAAAAAAACAACCCAGCAGGCAAAGGTTGTGAGTGGGGGTTGGAGTAAAACCTGTGGCACGATTTTTAGCCTTGTGCGCTGGAAGAGTAGTCGGGAAGGAAAAGGTATCTTGCGAAAAGTTAGGTATTACAGGAGGGAGATCCTTTCCCTGACCGTCTCACACTGCTGTCTCTTCCCCTCCGGGTTTAGGGACAGAATCGTCAGACACGCCCTCTCCATCGTGGGATCCCCGCGGGACCCTACTTGGGTGCAGATTCTCGAGTTCTGGTCTCGGAATTGGGTTCCTGGGACTTGGATGGGCCAGGAGACAGCACCGAGGCCGGGGAGTCGCCTCTGGAACTGGCTATGGAGTCTCACCTGCGCTGCGGCCCCATAAGGCCCAAGCAGGCCCAGCGCCGAGCTTCTGCCCCGGTCTCCTCTGGGTCTCCGTGTCCCCGCCAGAGCCCGGGACCGAGTCCTGGTGTCTCCGCCCCGGTATCCCAGATCCCTTACCTATTTGAGCTGCCTCTTCCCTCAAGACCCCGGGGCCGCAAAGTCCCTAAGGCCGGCGTGGCGCGGGCCTCGTCCACAGGGCCCGCAGGCCAAGCCGCCTCCCCTGCCCTCCCTGCGTCTCTCAACTACCTGTCGTGGGCTCGGGATCCTCCTCCGCCGCCGCGCTTCGCGCACCTCCCAGCTCCGCTTGCGTTGCTGGCGCTCTTGGCCTCTTCCCCCTGCCCCCTGGTCCCTTATCTGACCACGTCACCCTCCTTCAGTCACCATGTCCGAACTTCCGGACCCCCTCAGAACGCTGCGCAGTCCAACCCTTCCGTCGGAAATCCGAGCCAGGGGACCGGTTAGGGACCGGCTGGCTAGAGCCCGTGGCCCGGCCCTCGCCGCGCGGCGTCCCCTCGCGGAGCGCGTGGGACGCTGCGCACAGCCGCGCCCCAGTTGCCCGGCGCTGCCAGACTCTCAATGAGCCGCTCGCCCGCTCTATTGTTGCTCCTTAGGGCTCCATTAGACAGAATTGGACAACAATGTGGCGCCTGCCATTGGCCAGGGGAGGCAGACAGCGCTCTGATTGGCCGGGCCCGCGCCCGGGGAGCCCCGCATTCTACAGTGTCCGAAAGATTCGAAACTCCTAGAGCTCCGCTGAGTGCCTCCGGGAGGGGAGGGGCGCGCCAGGGAAGGAGTGGAGAAAAGTAGGCTAGGAGGAGCGTTGAAAATATCGTGACAAGTAGTTTCCGTGCGCCCGAGAGCTTGTGAATTGCGCCTAATTACCGTGTCCGGTGCGCCTCTACGTAGCCGCGTGTAACCCCTCGGCTTCTGGGACGCGGGCTTGGCTGCGCAGCTCTCACTGGCCGGGGGCGCTTGGCAAGGCCGAGTTTCCCAAGTGGCCCTGGTGGCCGGGGGCGGGATAGGGGCAGGTGACAATTCAATTACCGCGGTCGGGGTGGTGGGGGTGGAACGGGGACGGGGGTGGGGAAGGGAGAGGGCATAAGGCATAAATGTCAAGAGGATTTTTCCGTCCTCTTTCCGGCTCTGTTACGGTGTGCTCCCAAGTCCGATGCGTTTCGGGTAGTTTTGTTTTTTCCTCCTGCCGCCTTTAAAACACAGGTCGTTCATTTAAAAATTCCTGATATGATAGGCATCAAGAAGGGTAAGTGTGATTTACGAGCATTTTTGTTTGTGAAGAGGAACCAGGAGAGAATTGAGATTGCGTTTCCTGTCGAAGCCCTCCGGGTCCCTTGCGCTCCGCATCTTTCCTCTCCCCGCCCCCTAATTCTATCCCTTTGCCCCCTCTTGCTCTTTCCTCTCCTCACTTCTGCAGCACCTCGTTTTCTTTTACGTGGTGGTGGGATTCTTTTTATCAGTGTTATTTCGAATTAACAAAAAGTTTAAATTTTTTTTAAACGAAAGTATAACGTGGCCTCTCTGTCTCCCCAGATCCACTTGCACGCAGGACGCGCATCCGTCTGTCGGTCCTTCCGGGCCAGAGACAAGGTCGCCACGGACCCCTAGGAGTAGTTTTAACTTTCACCTTCCTCTCCCCTACTGACGTCACGGCGCCGAGGAACAGTTCGATCTGCAGAGGAGGTAACAGGTTTTGGATTTTGTCTCCCTTTTGAATGGCAACATCTGGAATTAACGCTGCAGTCCTCGGGCAAGTCGCCTTGGGTTTCTCTGTGATTCTCTGTGCCCTTTCTGTCTTTTCCTCATTCCAATGTGCCCGTACTCTCATTTTTATTCTCCACTTTGCTCTTTCCTTCAGAGTAAAGAAAATTTGTTTAAATTAATGGGAAAAATGAGTTTTCTGAAACGTCGTTCTCCCTCCTCTCCCGACCATGCGTTTCCGTGATGTTCTTTAGAACCTTCAGGGCCACGGGGTTTTGACCCATGCCGCCTGGGGCGCGGAGGTACTGGGCGTGCAGACTCGGCCTAGGGGCCTCAGGACGCAGCCCCTTCCCCCTGGTACAACTCGTGGGCCGCGCCCAGCCAACGCAGCCTCTGACGCTGGGGGCTGGCGCCAGGGGGAGGAAGGTGCCGAGACAAGCAGGGCCCCACCTCAGAACGCGGAGTCTTGCTAGGGTTCCTCCCAGTAGCCATCCTGGAGGGTCAGGCTGAGGAGGGTGGGGGAGAGGGGAGAGGGTGGTGTGCAGAAGAGCCAGGCAAAGAGCTTCCAGAAAGCTGACCAGGCCCGGGCCCAGGCGCCCTCAGACCCTGACTGGAGTCTGTGATGGTAACGTAAACCAGGCCTTTCGCTCTTAGAAAATTCCACTGGCTGGAACCCGAGAATGAGTTTGGGAGAGAGCAAGGTGTCAGCTCTGTGGGTCTCCCATGTGGAGTGAGGTAAGGGAGTGAGTCAGGGATAGTATGTCCTGCAGGAGTGCAAGACCCAGACTCCACCTTATAACACCTTGAAGTTACAAGCTTAAGGAAATCTCTCCGTTAACTGCACCCTGAGAGGAGGATGTATGGGAGAGAAGGAGGGCTGCAGCTGGATCCCCGCGTGGGCCTCCTTCTCCCAGAGCTACATTGAACAGTTTTCCAGAAATTGTTTTAAACACCAAACAAATTGAAAGATAGGAATATGCCTAGCTTTTGGAGGGCGGTAGCCCAGACACTCCTCTCCTCACTTGAGGCCAGGCCACTGTGGGATTCCACGGCTTCAACCGGGTGAACCTGGGGGGAGCGAAGGGTTCAGGCACAAGGACTTGAGAACCCCAAGCTCTCCCACGAGTGTGTGAGGAACCTCATTTCCTTAGAAGGGGGAGAGGACACATCCTGGAACCTAGCCCCATCAGAGGGAATCTGCCCACTCCTAGAGCAGGCTCCTCTTTCCCTGCAATCATAGCTCAACAGGTCCTGGACCTACATATAACCTTTCTTCTGAACCCGAGGTTGGGAGGTTGGGGTGCTCATGTGAGTGAATGTGTCATGGATGGAGGGAGGCAGAGTAACCATCCTGGGTGGAAGTCACTGCACTCATACCTCCACAGCCACTCCGGGGTTGGTCTTGATTTGGACTGAGGTCCCCAAAGGGGGCAGACCAGAGGCGGGTGCCTCCACAGCTGCCAGCAGTGGAGAATGCATGCCCAGATTGAGGCAGCGGGGTCTACCTCCTACACCAGAGTGTGGCTTCACACCTGAACACACAGCCTGCAGGTGGGACTTCATTCTGCAAAAATCTTGGACACATGCTCACACAGGCATGCAGTGACCACCCACAGGGTGCACTCACCTCTGACACTGTCTTCCCACCCAAGAGGAGCCCTTCAGAAAGTCTGATCGAATTCACAGGGCTCTCATCAACATGCCCTCATCCTAGGATATCCGCTTAGTACTTGACCTCACACTCAAGACGCCCACAGACTCCCTGGTCAGTGACTGAACACCTAGACACACGTGTGCCTTCGCTTGTCCCTGGACCCAACCCTATTCCAGGGCCCTGAAGTTGGACCCTGGGCAGACAAACCCAGACCACCTGGACAAATGAGGTGGCCGAGGGCAGAAAGTTTATCCTCACCGGATCACACACATACACACCCCCTTCACGATCTCCTCAGCTCAGAATCATTTGCTGTGCCGGCGCCTGAGGGTCCCGGATGAGCTCTCCCGACCACGAAAACCCACCTCCACCCGTGTTCGCTGCTGGCTCCAACCCCCATACCCCGCCCGGGGCGAGGGTGGGGTCAAAGAGAGGGCCCCGGTAGAGACCCAGGGTGAGGCTGGAGTTGGGGGTTGAGGGTGCGGAGGTTGGAGGTGCAGCACGGTGGCGCTGAGTAGGAACAGGGCCGGGGGCGCTGATGGGGGACCCGAGAGGCATTGACTTTTGCGCTGTTTGCCCGTGGCCTCGGAGCAAGCAGACGCCATCTGTTTGCCGGCTGCGGAGCGTCCCGTTTAATTACCCTCCCGGCAGCCTAATAGAGATGATATTAAACTAAATCTTTCTGACATTAAAAGTAATTATCCCCAAACCAGTGGCTCCGGGACGGAATCGCCCCTCCCGTCCCCAGCCCTCCCCTGGCCGCTCCAGATTCCGTTAGTTTGGCTGAAACTCTTTACTGGGAATGGGGCGCGGAGAAAAGGGGGAAGATGCCTTTGGGAGAAGGAGTCTACGCAGACCGACCCACGACGCTGTTTGCCGCACAACCACAGACGCGCGAACACGCGTGCGGATACACTCACATCTGTACACACACAGACCACGACAACATTTTCCTCCGGATCGCCTCTCGAGCCACGTTAATTAAGACTCTCAGCCGCGTGCACCCCTGGGTGGACAGAGAAGCGCAGCCTGGTTTGCTGTTCCCGCCCCCGAGCCCGCTAAAAAGGCCCTTTCACGGGGTCAAAGCCACGGATCCGGCCTAGACCAGGGCCAGGGACCCAGGCACAGTTCCGCAGCCAGAAATAAACTCCGCGCTCTTCCTGCAAGGGGCCTTGCGCCTCGCGCTTTCCCTACAGGGTCTTAAGTCGCGCCACATTCTGCGAGGCAAGTCCTATTATTCCACTTGACAGGTGAGAAAACAGACTCAGAGAGGTGAGGTGACTGGTCCCCCATCTCACAAGCAGTACGGGACAGAGGAGAATTCGAACTCAGGGGTACCAGGGGAAACCCCTACCCAAGGCCCAAGCTGTGCACCGTTCCAGGCGCAGCCTCCGGCCGGGCGCGGCGGACCGATGTCCCCTCTCCTCACCCTCACCTTCTGGGGCCCGCGGGTGCTCAGCCTCTCCTCGGGCCTTTGACTCCCCAGCGGAGAAGTGGGCCAGGGAGCCATCTGAAGGCGGGGGAGCGAGGGCACCAGAGCTGAGAGCCCGGCGGGAGCCCCCGACGCGGAGCCCCTGCGCGGGGCCGCAGCGCTCCCTTGGATCAAGCCCGGGAGTCGGCTGGGCGCGTGCGGGAGCGCCGATCGCCCAGGGTCGCCAGGCTTCCTGTCTCCGCAGCCTTCTGGTTGGGTGCATCCGAGCCTGAGACCAACGCGCTGAGAGTAACGTTCATTACCCAACTATTTGCTTTTATTTTTGAGCGCCTAATGTGTACCACTACCCTGCTAAACGCTTGGTGTGTGCTCCGTTGCTTGTTGCTTGGTACCCAGCCCTTGGGGAGGTGTGATGTTCCACGTTTTAGAGACAAGTCCTCCAAGGTTCAGCGAGGCGACGTAACTTGCCCCGGGTCACAGTGCTGCTGAGCGTTGAGGAACACGAGAACTTAGATCCCACTTCCACCCAGGCATTTTTCCTTCTCATCTTCAGTTCCAGTCGGGTAGGATCAGACCTAGGGCTTTCGGTCGGTTCGACACCATTCAATTGCTAGATCATTCACGGAAACACCAGAGAAGGGGTCTTTCATTAATTTCATTCATGTTGAGCACCTAGTAAGTGCCAGACCTTGAGGCCCGAAAATAAATAAACTGTGATGGCCCCTTAAAGAGCTCGTTGACCAACTAGGGACACAGTCACCTACCAGTGACCTCACTGTGAGAAACAAGGTTGAGGTGGGAGTGGGGAAAGGAGGGTCAAGGGAGACTTCCTGAAGAAAGGGATCCCTGAGGTGAGAGGTTAAGTTTCCCAAGTGGAAACATTATTATTGCTTCTTCTGATAAAACATTATAAAACATTTTAGACAGTTCAGCTAAGTATATTTGGAATTTTTTTCCTGTGTACGTACCTTTACAAAAATACCCTTTTTGTTATTTGCATTTTTACATGCAAACCTGATAAACATTTTTTTCATATTAATCAATATATCTACATAACCTTTAAGAATTGCTTAATATTTCCATGTATAGATGTTCCTTTATTCAGACAATTTTCCCTTGAGAGGTATTTTGTTTGTTTCCAATTTTTGCTACAATAAACATTACTACAATGAACATTCTTTGTGAATTTGCCTAATTATTTCCTTAGGATAAATTCCTAGAAATAAGATTGATTGGTCAGAGGCTTTTTTTTTTTTTTTTTTAAGGCTTTTGAGAACTACTTGTCAAATAGCCCTCCGGAAAGTTTGTGTCAACGGGCACACTCAACAGTAGTGCATCTTGCTGATCTTTTTATTCTTTGCCAATTCAGTCAGGAAAAAAAAGAATCTTTTGTCATCATGATTTGCATTTCCTTAGTTATTCCTTATTTTTTTTCTTTATTTTAGTCACTCGTTTTTTTTTTAAATCTGTGTGTATTCTTTGCTTCTTTTTCCTCATAAAGTTTCTCCTTTCCTTAATTTGTAATAGCTGTTTATATATTAAAGATAGTAGCATCCTCTTATCTGTAACATATGCTTCATTTCTCCCTTTTTTGGGTTTTCTCCAGTTTTGCTGTTATACTGAAGTTTTAAAAAATTCTATGTAACCAAATCTGTCATTTTTTTCTTTATAGATTCGATTTACAGTATTATACCTACCAAGGGTTTTTTTAGATCCAACTTTCTGAGAGCATTCATCTATATTTCATTATTTACATTTATATCTTTAGTCCATTTGAAATTAATTTTGGTGGAAGGTGTGAAGTAAGTATGTAACTTAATTTTTCCCCCAATAGTTAGCCAGTTATCACAGCACTACTAAAAGATCCACCCTTTCCCCCACTGACCATATGCTATATACTAAATTCTCAGAAGGTGTTAGGTCATTTCAACACTTTCTTTTCTAAAGAGTGATTTATTTTTGCACCAGCCTCACTCAAAAATTATTGTAGTTCTGTAATATTTGGGAAGGCAAGGATCTTTCCGATTCAAAATTCTCTGGGCTATTTTGGAAAGAGAGTCTTCTGAAAAAATATTTTAGAATTTTTAAAGCTGTTTCAAAAAGGAAAGTAAAAATTTAAAAAGCCTTCGGGAATTTTATTTAACTGCCTTTAGAAATTATTTTAAGGGAGATTATATATCTTCACAATATGGATATTTCCATCTAGGACACAGTGTGACTTTCATTTATTCATGACTTTTATGTCCCTTTGTAAATTTTATCATTTTGTTCCTATAGTTGTTTCTTAAGCATAATCTTTGGTATTTTATGTGTCTGTTGTGAACAGAATCTTTTCACCCATCTTTTCACAACGTCTAACTTGTTTTGACAGGAACATAAGAAAGTTACTGATCGTAGTATATTTATTTTGAGACTGGCCTCCTTTCTGACCCATTTTAAATGAGTTCTCACAGTCTCCGGGAGCTGAGTTTGGAAGGACCTGGAATTGACTAGGCTGAGGAAGGAAGGGAGGGGCGATTCTGCACATAGGAAATGGTGCAAAGGCCCAAGTGATTTGCAGGCTCTCCTAGGGCTTTGAGGACGATGTGCACCTGCAAGGCGGTCTTCTTTGGACCTTCCTTCTCGCGGTCTCCACGTCACAAGAGGGCCTTTGGAAACAGCGATTTCAGGAATCAGCCCCCTGGGGCGATGCGCCACCCAGATTCAGAGCCTTTGCAGCCCTGTGTGACTGTGGGCGAGTCGCCTCCCCGCTGGAATTGGATTGCTTGGAGGTCGGCAGCAGCCAGGCCCCCCGCATGTGGGGAGAGGAGAACGTGAAGATGATGGACGTGAGGGCTAGGCTTTTGGGCCAGATCAGCCTCGGCTTGAGTGCAGTGCCGACCAGTCCTCCAAGTGCACATCAGGGGTCCCCAGCCCCATCCTCCCAGACTATAAGCCCCAGGTCACTGACCAAAATGAAGATAAGTGGGGGAGATAGGGCTAGGAGGGAGAGACCTAATCCATCCGCTCAGGCCACACACACACACACACACACACACACACTCACCCACACACCTTTGGCTTCTTTTCCTCAAAGAGTTCTACTCTGACTCCCACCCTCCCCTACACACACACCTACTCCCATTACCCCCCATTTCCTGCTGGGGCTGTGCAGGCTCCTTCCAGGCTGTGTATGGTGGGTGAGTTCCAAGCTGCTTGACTGGCTCAGGGCCGGATACTGGTTGGGCAGGAGCCCAACATGTTAACTCTCTTTCCTGGCGGGGTCTGGTGTCAGGGTGGGGAAGCTGGCTGACAAATGGGCTTTTTTTTTTTTTTTAACCCCAGTGGGTGGTTCAGACTCCAGGCTCCCCGCGGCACAGATGCAGAGATGGCCCCTCCAGATGCCCAGGCCCAGGGCAGACAGCTCCCTGGAACACTTCTCCTCACCATTTAGGACCCAGCACTCACGATGCTCTACTGTTTCTTGTCAGAGCACAGTCGGCCCAGCCACCACTGCAAGCTCTCTAAGTGCCTCCTGCACTTTGCCCTCTCTGAAACCACACAGCCACCCACCTTCATGCCCAATTCACTTCAGAGGAAACTGAGGCATAGAGAGGAAGTGACTTTCCCAGGGTCATACAGCTAGGTGGGAGAGGATGAGAACTGTTCTTTGCATTTGGAGAAGAGACTGGTTGGAGACTAGCAGGTGGAGTTGAGGCCACATTCCCTACCCCTAGGGATAGGTGTAGGAGGATGAAGACAGCCCTTCCTTTGGTGTCGGGAGCCTCTTTCCCTCGGGGTTTCTTCATTCCCTTCTGAGCATGTACAAACCCCCTTCACCCTTCAGGACTGTGCTTTCACTGCTGGTCAGGAGTCTCCCACCATCCTTCATGTATCCTTAGCACCCTTGGTCACAGGGCCTGGCTGAGCGGAGCTGCCAGTATGAAAACTAACCTGGGGAGAAGTCCTGCATTTGTCACATTCCCTCCTATGCAAGATTGAAGTAAAGAGAACGCTTTCATGGGGTCATTTTGAGGATTCAATAACACAACTCACGGAAAGTCCTTCTCAGTGTCTGGCATGTAGTAAACACTTAAGGTATATTGGATATTGTTATTTGTTAGTTGCTGAATGAATGAATTCTTCTCTTTGCCTTCACCCCAGAGTGGAAAACTGTTCCCTTCTCAGTATCCTTTTGCCTCCATTAGAGAAAGGACAGGGGAGCTGGGAGCTGATGAAAGGAGGTGACTTCTGCTCTTGAACCATAATCTGAAAACTCCCTCCAGATTCAGAATTCTGATGGATTATCATGGTTCAGAGATTTTCTGACAGGCGTGGGGTGCTCAAGGTCCCAGAGGACTCTCCCAGAGTCCCCTCGCTCACTCCCACCACCCTTTCCAGGGGGCTCCATTAATCAGAACATGTTTGCTATAAAGCATAGAGTGATATTGTGGCAGTAAGAAAGGAACATCACAGCCCAGAGCCCACCCCCAGCTTCTGGAAGCAACCCCACCTGTCTCTTCTCAGGGCCTTCACCATTCTAGGCACACCATAGCCCTGCTGGTTCCTTGTGGGACTCCGCAAAAGCAGGGGCTGGGTTCTTTGCCTCCGTGGCATAGTACCACTTTTATACCAGAGAACATGGTCTTTCCCTTTGTGTCCATGACCTCCCATAGCATGTAAAAAACTCATAAAACACACCCTATTTTTTTATACCAAGAACCTGAGGCATGTAGGTGGTACTGCATCAGTTCTTCATTGATGCTCGTGTGGTTGAAGGCATGCCAGGATGAGGCCTTGCTCAGTCATTTCACGGCTCTGGGTCTCAATTCCTCTATCTGTAGAATGAGGAGGGGTAGACCTGCTATATTTGGAAATGCTCTGAAATGAGAAAAGGGCCACGCAGACCCAGGCAGGAAGACGATGATTTGTATGTGGGTTGCTCCACCAGCTGGGACCTTGGCACTCCCCTCTGGAAATATAGCAAAGTTCTTGGCCTCCAAACGTGACTTCCTTTACATGTGTTTCCACTAGACTCCCCCAAACACAGAGAAGTTTCAGTAAGACTCTCCTTGTTGCCAACTCTTCAGAAAAATATGATGCCAGTGTTACCAATGTGTGCCCAAGTAAGGCAGATAACATTTCCAGGGGCCTGGAGACCTCAGCCCACAGAGACAGTCTTCATTTTGATCCTGTAGGATGCCTACATTTTCTAATTCTCAGATCTCAGATTGTCAGGCTTGGGCAGTGCCATTTATTACAGAATGGACTCTGGCCACAGCCCTTGGGTGGAGTTCATCTCTCCCAGAAATCTATCCACTGCCCAAACTGGGGGCCTTCTCTGGATTCCCATGGCTCCTGGAACTTACCTAGCGTTGACCACACTGTCCTGAAATTGATGGCCCCATCCCAGCCTGGAAATTCTGGGATGAGGGTAGAGGCTGAGAATCCAGTGTTTAACAAAAAGCCTAAATGATGAATAGATGAGTCAAAACTGATGCTATCTCCATAAGGCAAAGGGCACTTACATAGAACGTCAACTAAATGCAGGTCTAATAGGTGCCTGGGTGGCCAGTCCGTTGAGCATCTGCCTTCGGTGCAGGTCATGATCCCAGGGTCCTGGGATGGGTCCTGAGTCTCCTTCTCCCTCTCCCCTCTGTCCCTCCCCCTGCTCATGCTCTGCCTCCTCTTGCCGGTGCGCACTCTCTCTCAAATAAATAAATAAATAAATAAATAAATAAATAAATAAAATCTTTAAAAAAATCAATGTAGGTCTAATGAAAATGCATGATGGAAAAAAAAGATTTGCTTTGGAGATAGACAGGGTATGTTATATGGTAGTTATGAGAATTTGG